>NC_053397.1:146532747-146842102 GCF_905171765.1 Bufo bufo | reverse complement strand
GACAAGATTCCCAGTCCCTGCACTGGCCACACAGCCCACAGCATGATGGAACCACCACCATATTTTACTGTAGGTAGCAGGTGTTTTTCTTTGAATGCTGTGTTCTTTTTCCTCCATGCACAACGCCCCTTGTTATGGCCAAATAACTCCATTTTAGTTTCATCAGTCCACAGCACCTTATTCCAAAACGAAGCTGGCTTGTCCAAATGTGCTTTAGCCGACCTCAAGCGGCACTTTTTGTGTTGTGGGCGAAGAAAAGGCTTCCTCTGCATCACTCTCGCATAAAGCATCTCCTTGTGTAAAGTGCGCCGAATGGTTGAACGATGCACAGTGACTCCATCTGAAGCAAGATGATGTTGTAGGTCTTTGGTGCTGGTCTGTGGGTTGACTCTGACTGTTCTCACCATTCGTCGCTTCTGTCTATCCGAGATTTTTCTTGGTCTGCCACTTCGAGCCGTAACTTGAACTGAGCCTGTTGTCTTCCATTTCCTCAATATGTTCCTAACTGTGGAAACAGACAGCTGAAATCTCTGAGACAGCTTTCTGTATCCTTCCCCTAAACCATGATGGTGAACAATCTTTGTCTTAAGGTCATTTGAGAGTTGTTATGAGACCCCCATGTTGCTACTCTTCAGAGAAAATTAAGAGGAGGGAAACTTACAATTGACCCCCTTAAATACTCTTTCTCATAATTGGATTCACCTGTGTATGTAGGTCAGGGGTCACTGAGCTTACCAAGCCAATTTGAGTTCCAATAATTAGTTCTAAAGGTTTTGGAATCAATAAAATGACAACAGTGCCCAAATTTATGCACCTGCCTAATTTTGTTTAAACAATTATAGCACACTTTCTGTAAATCCAATAAACTTCATTTCACTTCTCAAATATCACTGTGTGTTTCTCCTATATGATATATTTAACTGACATTTTTTATCGGAACAACCAACGAGTTATACAGGAAAATTATGACTATTAACAAGGTTGCCCAAAATTTTGCATCCCACTGTATGTGTGTGTGTATATATATATATATATATATATATATATATATATATATATATATATATATATATATACACTCACCTAAAGAATTATTAGGAACACCTGTTCTATTTCTCATTAATGCAATTATCTAGTCAACCAATCACATGGCAGTTGCTTCAATGCATTTAGCGGTGTGGTCCTGGTCAAGACAATCTCCTGAACTCCAAACTGAATGTCAGAATGGGAAAGAAAGGTGATTTAAGCAATTTTGAGCGTGGCATGGTTGTTGGTGCGAGACGGGCCGGTCTGAGTATTTCACAATCTGCTCAGTTACTGGGATTTTTACCCACAACCATTTCTAGGTTGCGGCAGTCCTGTGGGCAAAAATGCCTTGTGGATGCTAGAGGTCAGAGGAGAATGGGCCGACTGATTCAAGCTGATAGAAGAGCAACGTTGACTGAAATAACCACTCGTTACAACCGAGGTATGCAGCAAAGCATTTGTGAAGCCACAACACGCACAACCTTGAGGCGGATGGGCTACAACAGCAGAAGAACCCACCGGGTACCACTCATCTCCACTACAAATAGGAAAAAGAGGCTACAATTTGCACAAGCTCACCAAAATTGGACTGTTGAAGACTGGAAAAATGTTGCCTGGTCTGATGAGTCTCGATTTCAGATCGAGACATTCAAATGGTAGAGTCCGAATTTGGCGTAAACAGAATGAGAACATGTATCCATCCTCTGATGGCTACTTCCAGCAGGATAATGCACCATGTCACAAAGCTCGAATCATTTCAAATTGGTTTCTTGAACATGACAATGAGTTCACTGTACTAAAATGGCCCCCACAGTCACCAGATCTCAACCCAATAGAGCATCTTTGGGATGTGGTGGAACGGGAGCTTCGTGCCCTGGATGTGCATCCTTCAAATCTCCATCAACTGCAAGATACTATCCTATCAATATGGGCCAAGATTTCTAAAGAATGCTATCAGCACCTTGTTGAATCAATGCCACGTAGAATTAAGGCAGTTCTGAAGGCAAAAGGGGGTCCAACACCGTATTAGTATGGTGTTCCTAATAATTCTTTAGGTGTGTGTGTGTATGTATATGTGTGTGTGTGTGTGTGTGTGTGTGTGTGTGTGTATATATATATATATATATATATATATATATATATAATATATATATATATATATTGTTGGGCATTTTCATACGTATACAATATTATCTAATGACATTATAATCAAAATGAATGCTCATCTCATTGCCTTTAAGAATAAGACCAGCCTGAACCAAAATTATATTATGTGGCTGAAAAAGCCAAGATGAGTTCATGGCAAGTTCAGTTTATATGAAAAAAAATAATAGTTGTGAACATAGATGGACATTGTATTAAAAGTTAGTGCTGAAGATATGAGACCATCTGTTAAGGAGTAAGTCAGCTCCCTAAAACATGGAGGGGACATGGTTACTTGATAAGGACTCATGTCCTTGGAGCACACCTGCTGTATGAGGATTATATATTCATAATTATATTATATATATCTCTGCATTGTATATTTAGTTTACAACATATGTTAATCAATAATTCATATAATGTGTTATCTATGTGTAACAATGTATCGATTTATATATATGTCATACTATGTATTTACCATTTAGAAGGTACAGAAACAACTCAGTAAATTTAAGTTAATTGGATTTCAAAACAATAGTTATTCATGGGAGAACATAAATGGAATGTACAAGTTCCGATACCAAGCATCAAAGCCGCTACATAAAATTTTTATCAAGTCAACCTATATTTCAAAAAGATAGGAGAAGACAGTCAACTCCAACTAGTCCAGGATATAGGTAATTAAAAGTGTAAGGAAAAAGACCTTTCTCAGTGATTTATGGTAGAGAGGTCAAAAAGGTCCTGTGAAAGTATTATTAGATATTTAATTTTAATGCTTAAAAAGTTGTTATATTCACCTATAGTACCGCAGTGCCATCTGGAGTCAGATGGGCAACATTATATTATTTCATTATTTGCTCGATTCCATATTAGGAGTTGAGATAACGTCATGAGGTTAT
Source organism: Bufo bufo (assembly GCF_905171765.1). Classification (NCBI taxonomy): domain Eukaryota; kingdom Metazoa; phylum Chordata; class Amphibia; order Anura; family Bufonidae; genus Bufo; species Bufo bufo. The sequence continues at coordinate 146,839,034 of NC_053397.1, read as the reverse complement.
TAGCATGCGAATACACCCACCCTACCTGATTGGGAATCCTAATCTAAAGGGGATGATTCTTAGATAAGGGGGGGAATAATTATTTGTGTGTGGAGTAGCATGGGGGGGTTCAAGAGAAAAGAGAGCTAGCTAGTAAAGGAGAAGTTGAGGTCTATCAAGATGGAAGCCATAATGAGATGCGCTATGATGGACCACCCAGCTTTCCTAGGAGCAGAAGTGAGATTCCTGCTAGGACTTGGTAAGAGACACAGAAAATGATATTTCATTTTATTAAGACTAATTTGATAGTGTGGGTGAAATTATACCATCTAGATTGGCGAATAAATAAATGATTAAATAAATTGATCATCTCCATATTGAGATGTAGTCTTAGGATATTGTGAGGCTTCATTCTACCTGCAGAAGAATCTAGACTCATAATCTAGCAAAGCATTAAATAATTGCTTTTATATATATATATATATATATATATATATATATAACATTCTTCGCCAAGCTAAGTGATGGATTCCCACAAGGAAGATTTGTTTCAAATCCTTCCCAGTTAAGATCCTAGATCCCTGTTATTTGTCTTAATAATAGTCTTACCAAAGTCATATCCTTGGATGGATTTGCCCATCTCGAAGTCATGTGATGTGTAGTTGGTTAGGGGGGCAGAATGTATTTAGCATTCTATATTGATGTCTAGGATTAGACATGCCCATCCTGATATCATGAGGTTTTCTCTGAACAGAAGTAATGTATATAACTTATGTTCCTATTTTGATACCCTAACCTAATAATAGCTTGGTTATAATGTGACAAGTTATTTCCACTCACATGTATTGTTAAGCTTGTAATGCTTTATATTAATGATATTTATATATTCATTTGCATGTATCATTGTGTTTATTTACTTATATATGCTTATAACCTTATAACCAATAAATCTGCATATTTTTTTTATAATATCTGTATTATTGTATAATGCCAAACTACATTTTATCATTAACGTCATCTCGCGTCAAAAAGAACTTATTTATCTGAGGAAATAGTCGGACTCAGATGTGAATTGTATCAATTAGGTTGTCTACAATTCACCAGGTCATGATTTTAAGAATTTATGACAAATTTAAATTTTTTATGGTTAATTATTTTTATGACCATAATTAATAATTCTTAATTGAATTATTACCCCCCGACTATATATATATATATATATAGAGATAGAGATAAAGAGATATATTATATTATATTATTATTATTATATATATATATATATATATATATATATATATATTCAGCAGGCTGAATCCAGCCTGTTTTTGTGGGAGGGGCGTAGGGGGCTTCTTAAGCTCCGCCGCTCAGCTCTCCTGGTGCACGTCCTCTCTCGCCTTTCGTTGGTAGGAGGAGTTGCATCTGTCATTTCGCTTCCGGCCAAGCTGCCCGCACGTGCGGCGATTCTGTGCGCCAGAACCCGCCGCTTCCCAGGTAAGTTGCCCCCTCCAGTTCCTTCATCCCCCGCCAGCTCCCACACCGTCCACCCCGCAGCCATCTCCTCCGTTACCCGGCCGGTTCTCTCCCTCTCCCGCCGCTTCCGCCTCGCCGTCATGCGCTCCAGCGTGGAGCGCATCACGTGACCGCCGCGCGGCAAGGCGGAAGTTGGCGGGGGCCGCTGGCATGATCTCTCATGCTCCCTGTACTCGGAGCCAGCGCAGACCGATCCCCCGGGTCCCCACAGATCCCCCTACAAATATATATATATATATATATATATATATATATATATATAATATATACATACATACATGTAAAGCATTTCGATTTGCATACATATCTGGCGTAGCTATAGGGATAAAAGTGGTTGCAGTTGTGACCAAGTCCATAACACTCACCACACTAATGCCACTCTGCTGCCTGACATAGCATGGCATGCATCCGTGTTTGGCAAGCTGAACCCAGTTACTGAACTTTGCCCATTATTTCTCAGCTACTCCCCTTGCTTCTTTCAACACCAAGAGATAATCATAAGTAGTATATTAAGCTAAACATATTTCAAAATTCTGGTTGAAAGAGTCATCTTATTCTAGGACGTGTTGCGATCTCATATTCAGCAGGTATGAACTCTTACATGTACTGCAACAGTACTTTCATTTGTAAGTGCACTTCTACTTACCATGACAAACTGTTCTTCACAGGACCGCGCTTGACCCGACCGGCTCCATTGCAGTCTGTTCCCTCCGCCCGGTCCGCCCACTCCCGCGCCTTCCGCCCACCGCCGTGCGCTCCAGCGTGGAGCGCATCGCGCTGCCACGGCGGGTCAGAGGTCGGCGGGGTGAGCCTACCACCTGCGTCGGGCTCCACCACTGCCTCAGTCCCCGGCCGCCCACCGCTTCCTCCTGCCGCCCTGCCCAGGCCGGAACACCGCTCCCGACCGCGGCGGAGGGCAGGGAGCCGGCGGCCGGGAACAACAAAAAAAGTCATTTAAAATAAACATGGCTGCAGCCATCTCCATTCCCACACTCCACCCCCAGCCCCCCCCCCCCCCCACACCTGGCAACCTGCCGTCACCCATGACACCCGCACACCAGCATCGGGGGAGGGACAATGCGGCCTTCTTGTTCGGCCTGTCCCTCCCACTTTGCCCCCCCTAACACTAGTTTCTCACACCCACCATCGCATGGTGCACTTCTCTGCGCGGGCTGCCCTCCCTGGTGCCTCGGGTCCGGGTGGTGGCCGCCCGTGCGGCCGGGGGGGGGCCCGGCGGCTAGGGGGGTCCACCATTCAAGCACCCGCCAGGTGACCAGCGTCATCCTTCTCCGGGTGGTCCCGTCCGGGTATCCAAAAAAAAATATATAAAAAAAATAAAATAAAAAAATTGGTTCCAAACCCGTCCATCCTCCACTACTTTTCTGTCCGCAGGAACGCCCTGCTCTCTTCTCATTTCTTTCCTCTCTATCTGGTCGCTTGTCGGCCTTCACAGGCAAAGCCTGTTTCCCTCCGTCCATCCGACATCGCCTGTCTGTGTCCTATCTCTCTCTTTGTTTTCTGCTCGGGTCACGCAACCCATGTGTCTTCAAGGTGGTGCGCCCACCTCGCTTTCCCACACCTACCCCGGGCCTGCTACGCCCAGGCCCTACTTTGTCCCAACAGTCTTCTTCAAAGGTACGCCCTGAACCGCTCCTTAACCTCGTCCACCCAGGATCGCCCTGGCACACATTTCACTCTGTGACCCCTTGTTAAAAACTCCATCAGTTTCGCGGGGGCGCAATCCCACCCATGGCGCCCTTCCCACCCCTTTGCTTGCCGCTGCAGCAGTCACACGCGTCATTCCCGGCACCGGCCCGGTCATACCCCAGGAAACCGCTGGTCGCGCACTAGCTACGGTTTCCCAAATCAACACGTCCGGTCTTGTTCTTTCAGGTGGCTAAGCTACTCCGTGAGTGCTCCCTTAGAATCTATTCGATCTTCCAGGTAAGTAGTGGACACGATTCGCTATTCTGGCCGCCCGGCATAGCCAATCGTAGCATCATATACCGTTCTTTGTAGGTGAAGTAGTGACAATCTTGGCTTCCCCAGTTTTTTCCCGTCCCCTTTATTCGCGGCGTGAATGGCTCTAGTGACTTAAGGTAAGTTGATAAATCACGCCCGACAAGGGGACCAGACGCTCTCGCTTCCCCCTCCAGCTTTCGTGTTCTCCCTCTTCGTTTTTCAGCTCTAACATGTCCCACGTTTCCGATCTTGAGGACGCTCTATCGACCATGGAGTCCGCGGTATCGGAACGAGCAAGTCACTCTTCTTACCGGACATGGACCATTCCCAAGATGATCGCCGAGCTGAACAAGCGAGGAATCCGCCATTCGGCCACAGCCCGAAAGGCCGAATTATATCGCCTCTTGTTTCCTGAGCCATCCACAGAGTCCATGGAGCAGGTCTCCATGTCAACCATACAGTTGTCACTGACGCAATTACACGCCGCTATCAATAACATGTCCAGTTCCATCTGCGACATCAACACCAGGCTCCAGGCAGTCGAAAGCTGGGACGCTTCGCCTGCCGCTCCGACCAGTCCCGCCCCTGGTCCTTTCACTTCCCAGCCGTCTTCCCCAGGTAGGTCGTCCGGGGCTCCCGAAATAGCTCCTTCCTTTTTCGTCCCCGAAAACCTGCGCAGGGACATACTCGCAGGCAAGGACGTGAACCTGGCAGCGGTCCTCATCTCCACGCATGACACGGTGGAAAACCGGACCATCGCATGCGGGGATGTGTCCGTAGTTCTGAAGGCCAAAGACTCCCGCCTGAACAAAAAACTCTCCATCCCAGAGTTCGTGCTCGCGTTCAGCCTCTACCGCGACATCATCTGCTCGGCACATCCTGCTAGAAGAGACGAGCTGGACGCATACTTATACAGGGTTACGGAGCTGGGGCACAAATACGGAGGATTCGCTTTCTACGACTATCACCGGTCGTTTTCGGCGAAGGCAGCCGCAGCCGTCGCCCAGTTCCAGCATATCACCAACTGGGCCTCTCTAGACATGGAGCTATTCTGCAGACACTTTGCAGGTCTCAGGTCACCTTTTTGCTCCAACTGCCAGTCAGTTCTGCACGCATCCGACTGGTGCCCAAACGCCCACGCCTCCTCCCAGCCCAAACAGCTGCCCAGCACTTCTGCCCCCCAGAAGCCGGGTCCGCTCCTGGACAAATTAGGTTGCCCCATCGTGTACCTGGGTAAAAACCAGTTGTGTAATAATTTCAATTCCAGCTTCTGCAACTACAGCAAATGTAAGGCGCTCCACATTTGTTCCACCTGCTTCCGGGCCCACCCCCAGTCCTCCTGCTCCCAGCGCTCGGCCAAAAGCTGACTAGCCGACATTAATGTCCCCCTTCTCGTCTCCCTCCTCAATGCCCACCACGATCCCGCCTTCGTTGATTTCCTGCATTCCGGTTTTTCAACAGGTTTCCACACCGGTCTTGTCACCCTGCCCCGGGATTCCTGGGAGACCCCCAATGTCATGTCGGCCATGGAGGACCCAGCCTCGGTGGATTCTCTTCTGCAGGTCGAGCTGCAGAAGGGTTTCATCATAGGCCCTTTTCCCACCCCTCCCTTCCAGGTCTACAGGGTGAGCCCCATCGGGTTGGTCTGCAAGAAAAATACCAATAAAAAACGCTTAATCTACTACTTGTCTGCGCCTCATGCATCCAGCGTCCCGAGCCTCAACTCCCTGATACCGTCAGAAGAGTACTCTATGCACTACTCTTCCCTGGATGAAGCCATCCAACTCATCTTACAGGTTGGGGCGGGCGCTTGGCTCTCAAAAGTGGACATTTCGGACGCTTTTAAGCTCCTGCCTATCCAACCCCACCTCTGGAGGTTTCACGGGATCAAATGGAGGGACCAGTACTACTTCGCCACCCGCCTCACGTTCGGGTCAAAGAGCAGCCCCTGGCTCTTTGATCAGTTCGCCCAGGCCCTCCATTGGATCCTGGTAAACCACGGCAACTGTCCCAGAGTCATACACTACCTGGACGATTTCTTACTGGTCGAGCACCCCAACCATGTGCCCGACAGATTGGAAAGTCTCCTTAGCATTTTCTCCGCCTTACAGGTCCCAGTGGCGCCATCAAAGGTCGATGGCCCTAACACGGCCCTCACCTTCTTGGGTATCACGTTAGATACCTGCAGAATGGAAGCCAGACTCCCAGAGGACAAACTAGTCAGACTCCAATCATCCATTTCCGCTCACATAGGATCCAGAACCATGTCCAAAGGCGACCTGCAGTCACTACTGGGCTCTCTCAACTTCGCAACCCGCATCATGCCACAGGGACGATCCTTCACAGCAAGACTCCTCCAATTGTTACCTACAGCCATAACCCAGGACTCGCTGATTCAACTGGACCGTGAAGCCCTGGCCGACCTAGACATGTGGAGGGTCTTTCTGTCAGCATGGAATGGCATCTCCATGTTCGTCCCTCGCTGGAGTCCCACCTGTCCGACCGTGTACTCCGATGCGGCCGCATCCGTCGGGTTCGGCGCCTTATTCGGCCACCAGTGGTTCGCTGATTCCTGGCCCTCCCAAATCCACTCGGACCCTCAAGCCATTCAGCCCTCTCCTCTCCTTGAGTTGTACCCCATCGTGGCAGCCGCACAAGTCTGGGGCGAAGAATGGAGCAACATGCCAGTACGTTTCATCACCGACAACCATACGGTCGTCGACATCATCACTAAAGGCAGATCCAGCTCACCCAAAGTCATGCGCTTCCTACGCAAGCTCACCTGGCTTGCCCTCAAACACAATTTTCATGTTTCTTGCACCCACATCCAGGGCATCAGGAACATCGCAGCAGATGCCTTGTCTCGCCTAAATCTAACTCTCTTCTTCCAGGTCATGCCACAAGCCGAGAGAATCGGGATCCCTCCCCTGGACTTCGGCTCCCTGATCCTGGACTAGACAGGCACTTATCCATGGCTCAAACTCTCATCCGCAAATTCCACCAGAAATTACCAGTCAGGTTGGAAAGCTTTCGAGGTTTTTCGTCACCTTCACCCCAGGGGCAACGTAAGCGAAACCACTTTCATCATGGCTTTCCTGGCATACTGCCACAAGGACCTACACCTCTCTTTCAGCACCATCAGATCGTATTTGTCAGGGGTCCAACATCACCTCATGATCCATCATCCAGACAGCAACCCAATCTTTTCTTCCCACGCCATCAAAGCCACACTGCGGGGTATTCAAAAAAGCTCACACAAATCCGAACCCTCCAGGCAACCCGTCTCAGGGGACCTGTTCAGGAAACTCTCATCCTCCCTAGACAGCAGTCCTTTTGGCCCTTTCAGAAGCTGCATTCTTAAAGCCGCCCTCTACTTAAGCTTTTACGGCTTTCTCCGGCCCGGGGAATTCACCGGCACCTCTCCTCACAACACAGGCCCCGCTCTAAACCAACTCACCCATAGTCACGAGCATTTCACTTTCAGCTTGCCAGTCTCCAAAACCTCACAAATCGGGCCCCCAGTGCGCATAGAATACTTTCCTACCACCAACTCCTGGTGTCCCGTGGCCGTCCTCAACAGGTTACTAACCACCCTGGGCAACCGGGCTCCCGCCAGCCCTCTCCTTCCTTTCCCGTCACGGCCACTCACGTCCTCGCAGTTCGTCAAACACATTCGCAGCCTCGCGTCAGGGTTAGGGTTCAACCCCCAGGCCATCACGGGCCATTCATTCAGGATCGGAGCCGCCTCCGCCACATCCAAACATGGGGTCCCGGCCCAAATCATACGCAAAATGGGTCGCTGGAAGTCCTCCTGTTTCTCACAATACATCCCGCATCCAAAAGCCGAAATCGCCGCAGCTTTCTCTGACTTGGTTCCGTAATACCATCATCTACAATAAAGAGTTGTTTCCTAACCTTTCCTACTCGTATTTTTGCCCCCTTTATTTGGCCTACCCTCGTCACGTGGCAACAGGCACACCACCAGCCACTTTACCTAGATTAGGTTCAGTCACACTCACCAGGCTTCGCGCCGTAGCCAGGACCACAAATTCAGCAGGCTGAATCCAGCCTGTTTTTGTGGGAGGGGCGTAGGGGGCTTCTTAAGCTCCGCCGCCCAGCTCTCCTGGTGCACGTCCTCTCTCGCCCCTCCCTCCCGGCCCTTCTCCTTACATCTCCCATAGGGTATGCCCCCTTTATTTGGCCTACCCTCGTCACGTGGCAACAGGCACACCACCAGCCACTTTAGCTAGATTAGGTTCAGTCACACTCACCAGGCTTCGCGCCATAGCCAGGACCACAAATATATATATATAATATAAAGCAAAAAACGGAACAGCACCTACTGAGACAAATAGCAGGTGCAAGCTACCTGGCAATAATATAGCAAACAAATGAAGTAGCAGCACACCACTAAATGCGCTAAGACTGAGTAAACAGATGAATATGTGAACAGGGTCAAATACATGACGCCACTATTTACTGCGAAGCAGTGAAGAAGCTCTTAGCGCATATTCTTGATCAAAAATATGTCGAGCCCACCTACCATACGACAAGGTAGCTTCTTATCAGGTGGGACCTACTCTAACATGGAGGGTCCAGCTCCATTGTTACTCTGATTAAAAACACCAAGGGGTGGGGGATGGGCAGGGAGTGCAAAGTTCCAAAGAGGATGCCTGGTCCTCTATAATATATATATATAAGCAAAAAACGGAACAGCACCTCCTGAGACAAATAGCAGGTGCAAGCTACCTGGCAATAATATAGCAAACAAATGAAGTAGCAGCACACCACTAAATGTGCTAAGACTGAGTAAACAGGTGAATATGTGAACAGGGTCAAATACATGATGTCACTATTTACTGCAAAGCAGTGAAGAAGCTCTTAGTGCATATTCTTGATCAAAAATATGTCGAGCCCACCTACCAGACGACAAGGTAGCTTCTTATCAGGTGGGACCTTGTCGTCTGGTAGGTGGGCTCGACATATTTTTGATCAAGAATATGCGCTAAGAGCTTCTTCACTGCTTTGCAGTAAATAGCTATTATTGGAAAAACATCAACCACATACACCAAAAGGTTCTTTCAGTAGATTCTTTTCCTGATATCAGCAGATTGGAGTACACAGATTTCAATTCACAAAGAGCAAAACTTTCTCAAAAATGAGAGTGAGGAAAAGGATTTGTAGTGTCCCCACTAGATAAGCGTGGGCACTACACAAGGGTCAATTGGTGTGTGCGTTACTCCTCCTCACTAGGGACAGGAATGTTATCTCTAATTGTGCATTTTATGTCATTTATAAGGTATTGTTTGTATGCAATGTTCCCCTGTAATATGCATAAGCAGGCCTAGTTGGATGCAGTTAGTCATCCCAGACGTTAGAGGGAGTTAGAGAACCCCTAGTATAAAGGTCCAGGCCCAGACAGGGAGAGGGAGTTGAAGGTCAGGAGTCTGCAGAGACAAGCTAGAAGGCACAAGCCAGAGCCTTCTCCTGACATGCAACTAGACAGCCCAGGCTTCTAGCTGCTACCAGGAGACTAGTAGAGGGATCCTAGTCTACCTACTGATCCAGAGAGCCATGGTTAGCTCAGAAGATGTACCCCAAGGGAAGAGTTTACCTCCTGGGAGAGAAACCCTGTAGTTCCCACCAAGTCAAGCAGAGTCAACATGTCCAGCTGATACAAGTAAGCTGAAGGGCAGAAAGGGTAGAAATGTAAGGCAAGAATGAGTACCGGAGGAGGATTATTTACCAAGGATAAAAGCCTACATTGAGGTATCCGGGCCTTGGGATCAAAGCCAGACAGGAGTTCTAAGGAACAGTGTACACTATCTCCGAGGAGTCTGTACAGCCTGATTCTGCGCGTGTGGATGTTTACCCTCTGTGTATCTTGCCAGGAAACAGTATACCTGCCATGATTGTGAAACCCTGCTTGCGAAGTGTACTTGATATGTGGAACTGAGTTGACATCTAACTGTATAAAGTGGAATTGATTACAGTAAAGCAAAGTTTGGTTCACCATACCATCTGTGTTCCTCGCTTATTAAGACCATCCATCGGTGTGCCACCGTTACAGGCACTGGCGTCACGTACTTTAAAGGGACCTTGCCCCAGGCACGTAAAACACCTGCAACATCCAGGGCACCTCATCCACCACCAGGCCTGGTCCCTAAATACAGAGTGTGCCCCAGAGGACTCCTGTGCCAGCCTCTCCTTCACTGCTGTATGCCTGCCCAGGGTTTCCCTACAGAACTGTGAGTAACCCTCGCTTGCCATTAACCGTGACCTCACAATCGCATTACCCTGCAGGTCTGGCGTACCGCAGATTTTCTTACCTTATGCCGGCGTCTTTTGCTTTTTGAAAATTAAGCTGTGTCTCCTTTAAGCTCTGCTGATAATGGGGGAAAAAATGAGCTCCTTAACTGTGCTCACCAACTGATGTCGCCATGTGCTCCTTTGTCTCATTCTCACAACCGAAAACGACCGCCAGAAGTACAATCGGGAAATCCTTGGTGTAGTGTGCGTCGATGTGTGCGCAATTCCTCCAAAATAACATCACAGAGACGTTCTCAAGTAGGTTCCAATAATATGCCTGCTTCCAACGGCTAGGCGTGGTTTATTTATACCAGAAGATGGGAGGTGGTCTTACAATCATGACCAATGAGGAGACAGGTTATGGTATGAAGTGATTGGCTGGAAGGCGGTCTTACAATCATGACCAATAGGGAGACAGGTTATGGTATGAAGAAAAGTGCAGACGGTATCAGCAGCATCTCACATCATCGACTTTATTCGGACTTCAAAGTGTAGTGTCCCACTAGGTAAAGGTGGGCACTACACAAAGGTGTTAATGTGTTTTTACATGTATGATTTCCCTGTGTTAACTGGGTGTCAGGCCTGTCAGGGTGCAGTTTAGCCTCCCAGGCGTTAGAGGGAGCTAGAGAGCCCTAAGTATATATAGGTAGGCCCAGACAGGGGAGGGTCAGTGTATTCCAGGGGACTAGAGGAGTCACTTAGTCAACCTGAAGCTCCTGAGGCTAAGATTAGCTCAGTTGAGATACCCCAGTAGTAGGACAGCACCTCCTGGGAGAAACCTGCAGCCACCTTTCAAATGCAGCACTGAAGACAGCTAGGAAAAGAAGGTATTGTAACCTTAAGCAAGTGCCAATACTGGAGGAAGGATATTATACCAAGGATTTAAGCCAGAAATTAGGCATCTGGGACTTGGGATCCAGCCAGCTAGAATAGCTGTGGGGATAGAGCAGCATTGCACTGCAAAGTATTAACTGTTTGCCCTCCAAGTATCTTGCAAGATTGAAACCTGCTGTGAAGTAAACCTGCTGTGCATTTTGTATGATAAAGGACTGCATTATATACCACTGAAACTGTATGTAAAAAGTTGGACTGTTCCACCAAGTAAAGCAACGTTTGGTTTACCAACTGCGTACTCTATTAATCCTCCTACAAATCGGTGTGCCACCGTTACAGGCACTGGCGTCACGAATCTTAAAGGGACCTTACCTAAGGCACTCAAAACACCTACAACATCCAGGGCACCTCACACAACATCAGGCCAGGTCCCTATCTACAGAGTGTGCCCCAGAGGAACTAGTGTCTGCCTCTCCTTACACTGTTGCATGCCTGCCCAGGGTTCGCCTCAGAAAAGTGAGTAACCCTCGATTGCCCATACCGTGACCTCACTGTCGCTATACCCTGCAGGTCTGGCGTGCTGCATAAATTGGCGTCACAAACAGGATACGATCATTCCTGCGCCATTGCGGATACAAAAACTGTGTGCCGTTATTTGCCTTAAAGTGACCAAGCCCTAATTGCTTTATTGAACATTGCTGGGCCAAAGTGAACTGTAATAATTTGCGGTGTGAAGATTTTATTGTCTGGACTGTTTGCCGTTTGCGTAAGCCACCGCTTGCTGTCAGTGAATCGACAGCGATTTTGCCCACTTAACCTGAGTTGGATTGCAAGTGCTCCTTGTGGAACCGTTTGGCACGAAAAAGAGGACTTTGGCGCGAAAAAGAACAAGGAGGAAGAACGCCGCCCTGTCTGGAAGAAAAGGTGCCGCCTACCTGAGTCCCGGAGCTACGAGAGACCGCGCCCACCCACTGACGCTGTACGCAGGACGCTCGGCGCCCGTAGCCACGCATCTCGCAAGATCTGGAGCGAGCATCACCGGAGTAAGTACAGACTTTAAACTTTTGCCGGCTCTTCCGATTACCTTACCGGAACATTCCCGACCCCTGCCAGGGCACCGGAGAGGATCCCTTTAGTGACCAAAGACTTTACTTAGAAAAAGTTATTACATTGCCGCTCCGCTCCGCTACATTTAAAGGGCCATACCCGCCTATTAACGCCATGTCCGCACCTGAGGAAATCGGGCAGGCGGCCCCAGTCGTGCCTTCCAAAGTACCCACAGCCGACTCTAGGGCCCCTGCCGCCGGGGCACCGCCAAGCCTGATGCCGTTAACCATGCCGTATTATTTTGGGGCCCCCTGGTTCCCACGTTATTCAGGGGAAGCCCACAGGTTAAAGGACTTTAGGGAGCAGATACTGGCCTTGTTCCGGCTTTATCCCATAACTGTCGAACAGCAAATGGAGATCCTCTTAGCTCAGTTAGAAGGGGCCGCCCGCAGGGAAGTCATGTCGTGGCCCCGCTCTGAGACGAGTAGCCTGGAACAGATTTTTGATCGCTTGGGCACCACATTTGAGGCCAGAACGGTGTCAGAAGTTAAAATGCGTTTCTTCAGCAGAAAGCAGCAGCCTGGAGAGTCGCTCCGCGATTTTGCCCTGTCCTTACAAGAGACACTGAGAGCTGTAGTCCAAGTGGATCCCAAAGAAGCTGAGGATCAGGACCGGACTCTTAGAGAGCAGTTCATTGCGGGCGTAAGTACTGAGCATTTAAAGGGCCAGCTACGGATGTTGTCAGCTCAACACCCCCACTGTACATTTTTGGATTTTAAGGAATTGGCCATCAGTATACTAGGCCAGAACCCTGCTCCAAGGCCAGCAGCCTTCCTTGAACCTCAGGCTTGTCAGCCAAAGACTGTTAATGTGGGGCCTGCAGGAGTCAGTCAGGCCACCCAGGCTCCAGTCACAGATGTAGTGGCAGCACTAATGGAGCAAGTGAACCATCTTACTCTAAGCTTAGAGAAGGTGTGTAAGAAAATCGAGGAGTGGGAGAGACCATTTTTACTGGAAGATGAAGGCCCTTTTCCTCCAAGGCTCCCACCTGCCTATAGGGATGTATATCCAAAAGAACCTGATGGGCGACCGAGTTACCGGCCCAGAAGTAGAAAACAGCCTGTCTGCCACCATTGTAAGAAATATGGACATACCGAATCAATGTGCTGGCAGTTAAACGGGCAACCCCTGAGGCAGAGGACCGCCCCTCGGGAGGTAGAACAGTAGGTCCAAAGGATCCAAGCTGGATGCCTAAAGTATGTAGGATCCCGTCCAAAAATTAATATATGTATCAACGGGATACCCTTTGAAGCCCTGTTGGACACGGGGTCACAGGTCACCACCATTCAACGGCCTGCCTTTGACAAGTTCTGGGATCCAAGTCTCCTCACCCAGCCACCAGAGTCCTGGCTAGATATCATTGCCAGCAACGGTAAGCTAGTGAAAGTGCATGGGTATTGGGAACCTACCCTTCAGGTGGGAGAAGCCACCCTGCCACAGCAAGGCGTGATTGTGGTACAAGCAGGAGATAAAGGAGGACACCCTGTGATCTTAGGGACTAACGTTCTAAAAAAATTGTTACTCCGAAGTGCTTGACGCATTAAATCAAACTATATCTTCAGCCTCACCTGCTTCCAGAAGAGTTATTCAAAAGACTATTAGTGTGCTGTGTGCTCAACAAAGGTTCGCCAACAAAAAAGGAGTAATTTGTACTGTCCGGATCCGGGATAAGCGGCCGGTAATTCTGCCTCCAATTCCCAGATCATCCTTTGGTGCCGTGCTGTGTTAGGGATCCAGGGCCAGGACTATCAGGCCTTAGTGGAACCTATTCCCATTGAAAATCATCCCTTCATACGGACAGCCAAGAGCCTGGTGACCGTGTCTCAAGGTAAAGTGCCTGTCCGTTTAATTAACTTTGGTGATCATCCCGTTACTCTCCTTAAGCACTGCCCCGTTGCTCAGCTTTTTCAGGTGTCTTTCCAGGATGTGATCCGTCTGCCTGCCACGGAGGCGTTCCAGACCACACAGAGCAGCAGCCTCCCTACGACATCCTGGTGGGAAGATCTACATGTGGGGAACGAATCCACCCCAAAAGAGCAAATAGAGGGAGTCCTGAAGCTGGTGTAGGAGCACCACCAGGCTTTCAGCAAACACTCCACGGACTACGGAGAGGTCAGTGTAATCAAACATACCATACCCACTGGCTCTCATCCTCCTATTAAGGAGAGATACAGACCTATACCACCTACTACCTATCAGTCTGTGAAAGAGATGATACAAGAGATGAAAGACTCTAATATAATCCGGGACAGTCATAGTCCCTGGGCTGCGCCCCTAGTTCTTGTCCGAAAAAAAGATGGCAGCATAAGGTTCTGCGTGGATTACAGAAAAATTAATCAAATCACCCACAAAGATGCATATCCATTGCCACGCATTGAAAAGTCCTTGACTGCCCTGGGGTCATCAGCCTATTTTTCCACCTTGGACTTAACCAGTGGGTACTGGCAAGTACCCATGGCCCCAGAAGATCGAGAAAAGACTGCTTTCACTACACCTATGGGCCTATTTGAATTCAATTATATGCCGTTTGGGCTGTGTAACGCTCCAGGAACGTTCCAAAGGCTGATGGAACGTTGTTTAGGCCATAGGAATTTTGAGACTGTGCTATTATACCTGGATGACGTCATTATATACTCCAAGACGTATGAGGACCATTTAAAACACCTGGGTGAGGTGTTTCAAGTTCTTACTAAATATGGCCTCAAAATCAAGCCATTCAAGTGCCACCTGCTGAAACCAGCGGTCAAATACCTCGGGCACGTTGTCAGTGCCGAAGGAGTACAGCGTGATCCTGATAAACTTGCTGCTGTCCGCAACTGGCCTACTCCTACGACCGTGAAAGAGGTGAGGAGCTTTCTCAGTTTTGCAGGGTATTACAGGCGTTTCATCCCGCATTTCGCACAAATTGCGGATCCCATCCATGAGCTCCTGAGGGGGCATCCAAAGAAGAGCCCAAAAACTCCTATTCCTGTTGAATGGAACGAAGAACGGGAAATTGCCTTTCAACTCCTAAAGAAGAAGTTGACTGAACCCCCTGTTCTGGGTTACCCAGATTATCAGAAGCCATTCCACCTCTACACAGATGCCAGTAAAAGAGGCCTGGGGGCCGTGTTGGCTCAAGTGCAAGATAACAAAGAAAGGGTAATTGCCTACGCCAGCAGATCCCTGAAGGGAGCTGAAAAGAACGACCAGAAATACAGTTCTTTCAAGCTGGAGTTTCTTGCCTTAGTGTGGGCTGTGACCGAAAAGTTTAAAGACTATCTCGCTGCCACACCATTTGTTGCCTTCGCGGACAATAATCCCCTGGCGCATCTGAATACAGCCAAATTAGGGGCACTGGAGCAAAGATGGGCCTCCCGCCTTGCCAACTATGACTTTACTGTGAAATACCGGGCAGGCCGCTCCAATGATAAAGCTGATGCTCTGTCGCGGCTTCCCACTACACAGGCCCCAGATGAACTAAAAGATGCCTGGGAAGAAGTGGAAATGCCAGCGTTCTACAATAAATTTGCCCAGCAGGATAATATCCGTACTGAAGATCTCCCTGCTGCTGATCCTCCTTCATCAGATGGTCCTGAGTCCAGAGGCGAGCAAGAAAGATGGATTAAGCTCCAGTCCGAAAGTAGAGTCCTCAGTGAACTGCTTGACTTCCTTACCAGTGGGAAAATCCCTGAGAGAATCCGCAGGAAGAGTGCAGACCCAGAACTAGCGAGACTGTGGAGACATCGCCACCAACTATTCCTTCAAAGAGGCCTGTTGCTCAGAAGGAGTCTGGATCCAGTGTCCTGTGATAGTGTATCAAATTCTCCTACCACGTCGGGATGCCAGCCTGGTGCTGGATATGTATCACAACAACCAGTCCGGACACTTCGGTGTGCAGAAGACTGAGGCCACCATTCGCAGAAGATTCTATTGGATTGGGATGAGAGAGGATATTGAGAAATGGTGCCGAGAATGCACTGCCTGTGCTGTGGGGCGAACTGAACGCCATGACCAGAGGGCGCCTCTCCATCCTATCGTAAGTAAAACTCCTTTAGAACTTGTTGCTATTGACCATGTGAAGTTGGAGCCGAGTCGCTCAGGGTATACTTATGCCATGACTATTATTGATCACTTCACCAAGTTTGTCGTAGCAGTGCCTGTGAAAGACCTGACAGCCAAGACTACAGCGGAGGCGTTCTGGAAGCATTTTCCTACTGCCCTACGGCTGCCCAGAAAGGATCCTCACCGACCAAGGGTCTGCGTTTGAGTCACAGCTGTTCCATGAGATGTGCCTGCTGCATAACTGCCAGAAAGTCTGGACCACTGCCTACCATCCGCAAGGTAACGGACTCTGCAAAAAAATGAATAAGACTCTCATTGAAATGCTGAGAGCAGTACCCCCTGAGACGAGGGGTGATTGGCCTACTCTGTTGCCGCAACTCATGTACACTTACAATAACACCATTCATTGTTCCACCGGTTACACCCCGTTCTATTTGATGTTTGGCCGACAAGGGAGATTGCCTGCGGATCATTCCCTGGGTGTGCAAGTACTGGATGTGATCAACCCACTGCCAAGGACGGATTGGGTAGTGGAACATCAAAGACGTCTCCTCAATGCTAAGGAGATCGTCCAGGAACGCATGGAGAATGTTCGAGAAAGGCAGCAAAAAGACTATGACCAGGCTGCCCATGCGGAACCCCTGGCTCTTGGAGACAATGTGTGGTTGAAAAACAACCACCGGACCAGCAAGTTGGACAGCAAATGGGAAAGGATTCCCTATATTATTTCTGCCATCCCCAATGCTGAAGCACATATTTATCAAGTCTCCAGAGAAGGAAAAGGTCCCCAAATCGTTCATAGGAACCGTCTCAAGCCTTGTATAGAAGGAGAACCAGCGGCAGAGGATATGGAGCCTGAGCCTTCTGAAGCGGAGTTGCCAGCTCCACTTATGGACCCTATGCAGGCTGTGGAGAACTTAATCCATGACAAGGAGCCGCTCCACTGGTTCCTCACGCCCTGGTTGAATTTAATGGTTCCTGCTCCCGTTCCTGTTAGTCCTCTGCCACAGGACATCTTACCCCAGAGAGCTCCTGAAGCAGCCCCAGAGGCGGTGGGCTCCTCTGACCTTCCTGAGTCCAGGCAGGAAGAACCCCTGCCAGTCAGGTGGTCTACCCGTTCTACCAGGGGGCACCCACCTGTGAGGTTTGGAGACTACATTATGGGCCCAGGTAGCCCCTCACGGGAAACCCCTGTTTAACCCTTTGCAAGCCTGGGTACGGACTCATGATCCTTTGAGCCTCCAAGGACTTATGTTTGTTTACATTTTTATGGACTATTTGAATTTAAAGTTTTATAATGGACTATCCTGGTTTATTGATACGCCGCACCAGGTCAGCGCCCCTGTTCCCTTACATATCCTGAGAGAAGAGAACGACGCCCCTTTTCACCACTCCTTTCAGTGACACTGTTTGTCAATTTTTATATTGTTACTGTGGTGATTGCTGTATATGCATGCTCTCATTTGTCTTTTAGGATGCCGCTTCCAGATGGGCGGACCCGCCATGTTGCGCCGAGGACGGGCAACGTCATAGCGTGGGGGTATGTAGTGTCCCACTAGGTAAAGGTGGGCACTACACAAAGGTGTTAATGTGTTTTTACATGTATGATTTCCCTGTGTTAACTGGGTGTCAGGCCTGTCAGGGTGCAGTTTAGCTTCCCAGGCGTTAGAGGGAGCTAGAGAGCCCTAAGTATATATAGGTAGGCCCAGACAGGGGAGGGTCAGTGTATTCCAGGGGACTAGAGGAGTCACTTAGTCAACCTGAAGCTCCTGAGGCTAAGATTAGCTCAGTTGAGATACACAGTAGTAGGACAGCACCTCCTGGGAGAAACCTGCAGCCACCTTTCAAATTCAGCACTGAAGACAGCTAGGAAAAGAAGGTATTGTAACCTTAAGCAAGTGCCAATACTGGAGGAAGGATATTATACCAAGGATTTAAGCCAGAAATTAGGCATCCGGGCCTTGGGATCCAGCCAGCTAGAATAGCTGTGGGGATAGAGCAGCATTGCACTGCAAAGTATTAACTGTTTGCCCTCCAAGTATCTTGCAAGATTGAAACCTGCTGTGAAGTAAACCTGCTGTGCATTTTGTATGATAAAGGACTGCATTATATACCACTGCAACTGTATGTAAAAAGTTGGACTGTTCCACCAAGTAAAGCAACGTTTGGTTTACCAACTGCGTACTCTATTAATCCTCCTACAAATCGGTGTGCCACCGTTACAGGCACTGGCGTCACGAATCTTAAAGGGACCTTACCTAAGGCACTCAAAACACCTACAACATCCAGGGCACCTCACACAACATCAGGCCAGGTCCCTATCTACAGAGTGTGCCCCAGAGGAACTAGTGTCTGCCTCTCCTTTCACTGTTGCATGCCTGCCCAGGGTTCTCCTCAGAAAAGTGAGTAACCCTCGATTGCCCATACCGTGACCTCACTGTCGCTATACCCTGCAGGTCTGGCGTGCTGCAAAAGCAATAATACAAATGGCAACGTTTCGGCTGATACACAGCCTTTGTCAAGCCTACTGACATTGTATTACATACATCAATTTAGAGTAAAAAACAAGTGCGCCACCCCTATCCGGATTATCCAATTACAGGCAATGGCTCAAATACACCAATGAGAATGCGTGTTCACTTTATCTAATTCACCTATATGTCTCACCTGAATATCCAAAATCCTCCCGAAGGTTGAATATTCAGGTGAGACATATAGGTAAATTAGATAAAGTGAACATGCATTCTCATTGGTGTATTTTATTAATTGCATGTAATTGGATAATCTGTATAGGGGTGGCGCACTTGTTTTTTACTCTAAATTGATGTATGTAACACAAGTTAAAGTTACTGATTAGTTTATAAATGTACTCCTGGGGGCGTTGGGGAGGGGGATCTGTGTATGGCACTGTTTAGGGGAGGGGAATCTGTGGATGGCACTGTTTAGGGGACGGGGGATCTGTGGATGGCACTATTTAGGGGAGGGGGGATCTGTGGATGGCACTATTTAGGGGAGGGAGATCAGTTGATGGCACTATTTAGGGGAAAGGGATCTGTGGATGGCACTGTATAGGGGCGGGGGATCTGTGGATGGCACTGTTTAGGGGAGGGGAATCTGGATGATGATTAATAACAAACATACATATCTAAATGGCGGCGACGGAGAGGGGGGGGCGCACTTGGGCAGCTCAGCCTCTGTTGGTGGTGGACCTTGTCCCAGCCCTGGATGAAAGCTACCCTATTCAACTCCAAATCGACAAGATTTTTCCGTCTTAGCATTCACCCAAAACAGGTGCAAGAGGAAAATAGAAGGAGCAGACATAGAAGAGGGGGGAAACGTGGTGGTTAAAAAGAGCTACCAGCCCATACAGAAAAAACATGGATGGATCTGGCACTCAGATAAAAACAAACTCCTTTATTGACTCAGAATATGGTAGAAAAATGTTAAAACCACTGTTGCTGTTAAAGGAAATATGAATTATTAATCTTTGGGATTAATATTAATAATTATTATTAATTATAAGGCATAGCCAGCTATAGTTGGCTCCACCTATTTCCTTTTTCTCCCTGTTGCTTTGCCTTTTTCCTGAGCTACGTGGGCTGTATTACAGTGGCGAAAAAAAACTATACACTGTATTTTAATAATAAAATATTTATTAAACCAATAACAAGTCTACAGTCAATTATTTCTGCTATGTCTACATGTATTTATATTAATGGTTATATAAATATATATACATATAGACACACATGGTAATACACTAACAGCACAATAATAAACCTTACTACACTAACACTATACAATCCCCACTATAATTCCACCCCAAAATCTAGCTAGACATACACTTACACACACACGCAACTGCAGCACCCTCCCAAACCTAGCTATAAGCTGTCCCGACGGGATAAAAAATGAATACAAAGGGTTAACGGCAATACAGGGGTAACTGTGGGATACAGGGGTATAGGGCTATGGAGGCAATACAGGGGTTAAATGCAGTGATAAGGGCACTACAGGGGTAAATGCAGGGACAGGGTAATGCAGTGGACATAAGGAAAGGGTTAATGTGTTGGTGGTATAGGGTGATGCAGGGGTATGGCAAGGTAAGGGTAGAACACTGTAACTAGGGGTTATAGGGAAAGGGTTAATAATATTGGAGGCAGTGGGATTTAGGGTTAATATTAATATACCATTGGTGGTAGTAGGTGTTATACAGGGGTGCAGGGGTTAATAATACTCAGCCAGACAGTGAGGGGTTAATGCTCGTTCCTAGGGGATGATCCTGGCTTAGACAAATTTTCCAGGGGATGATTCTGCTTATGGATGATTCTTGCTTCTCAATGGGACCGCTTGGCTCAACTGACGAGAGCTCCGCCGCCAAACTATTTAAATCCAGCGGGGCTCGGTCCTGAGCAGCCCGCGCTGCAGGCATATGAGTATGCCTGCAGGCAAGTGCACGTGGGCTGGCATGGTGATATGACATCACTGCACCAGCCCGCGCATCTCGGCGGTTCCAGGCGGAGGATCGCTTTGATCCTCCTGTCTTTGAAGTGACCGTGTACCTCTGGTGCTGTAATTACAGCGCCAAAGGTAAGCGGCATACAAGGGCAGGGGAGCTCTTTGTTCCCCTGTCCTTGTTATGCCAAACATCTCCGGCCCTGCCAGAGGTGTTTAGCAAAAGGCAGAGGATCTCTTTGATCCTCTGTCTTTTGATGTGCCCGCAACTGGACACATTTGTCCAGTTATCCGGGAGGCATCCCCTTCTGCAGGAGGATTCATCAGCTGGGGGGGCACCCGTAATTGGGCGTCATTTATAAGTATATATATATATATATATATATATATATATATATATATATATATATATATTGTAAGTGTGTGCTCGTGGTAGGCTACGGTAGCGGCGGCAGTATTGAGGCAATCACAGACTTTGTGATACACCGTGACTTTATTCACACCAAAGGCATAACAGGCAATGTGCAGACCACACAGAGGCGTAGCCACATAGAGCATAGAACAAAGAGTCCTTCCATGGCAAACAAACAGCAGGTTTGAGTCACCTTGTTTCTGTACGGACCACACCGGTCCTGCAGGCTTCTAGGCTACCTGCTTTTGCCACCAACAGGCCGGAGGCCCTTCGGCTAGTGGCACCACAGGTCACAGGGCTATCCTTCAGTTTGAGCTGCGCCCAGTCTCTACTTGACCAGCACCGACTCTGTCAAAATCTCCAGCCCAGCAAGACACACCACACCCCCCATCTTCACCAGGCTGGGTTCTTTAAAGGCCCAGCTCCACCAAAAACCTGGGCTGGCCGTGGGGAACAGGCACCACCCTGCTCTTTACCTGTTCCCAGTAAGAACCGGCCCGGACACGCTGCGCCAGCAGCATTCGCCGATGTAACCGCAATGATCCGGTTCTTACTCCACCGAGGCCAGGACCTCTGGTGGCACGTATCGTCCGTCCATTATTATCCCGGGGACTCTCTTACATATCCCCCCCTTTTTTTCCCCCTGAGGGCTTGAACATACTGTTCAAACCTGAGGAAATGAACACATGCACAGCAGTGTACCCGGGACAGGGCATCTGCATTCCCCTGTAAGCGGCCGGCCCTGTGCTCAACAGTGAATTTAAAGTTGTGGAGGGATAAGAACCACTTGGTGACTCGAGCGCTCCCCTCCTTAGCCTGACTTATCCACTGGAGAGGGGAGTGGTCGGTCACCAGACGGAACCTTCTCACTAAGAGGTAATATCTGAGAGACTCAAGTGCCCACTTGATGGCGAGGCACTCTCTCTCCACGATGCTATACCGGGTTTCTGCTGGGGTAAGCTGGCGGCTTAGAAAAACAACAGGGTGCTCTTCCCCATTGAGCTCCTGTGAAACACAGCCCCTAGTCCTACTCCCGAGGCATGTTTGAACTACAAACTCCCGCTTGAAGTCGGGCGTCACCAGAACCGGGGACCCACATAGGGCCGACATGAAACGGGAGAACGCCTCCTCCTCCTGCTCTCCCCAGCGAACCATCACCGACTTTCTACCCTTCAAGAGTCCGGTTAATGGGGCTGCCAAGGCAGCAAAATGGGGAATGAACCTCATCATACCCAATCAGGCCAAAAATGACCGTATTTGCTTGGACGTACGAGGCCTAGGCCAATTCCGGAATGCTTCCGGAATGCTTCGACTTTATTCACTTGGGGCCTAACGACTCCACGTCCGATCACATACCCCAAATAGCGAGCTTCCTCTAGCCCCACCGAGCACTTCCTGAGAGAATCTATCACTGCCTGAAGTTTTGACAAATGACCCTTCCAGTCCGGGCCGAACACAACTATATCATCCAGATACGCGGAGTTATACTGGTGATGGGGCTTGAGGACGACATCCATCAGACACTGGAACGTAGCCGGAGCGTCATGCAACCCAAAAGGCAACACCCGATACTGAAAAAGCCCCTCCGGGGTGACAAAGGCCATCTGTCACTGCCAGTTCCGTGAGAAGGTCTGACAGACGTCCTTCTGTACCTCTTGCATGATGTTCTTTGTTTTGGTTTCACTTTCTCATCTCCTTTCCTTCTCCCAGGTGTCACCTATTTAGACTAATCCTCTTTCCTTTATATTCCCTCCCATACTGCCTCACTTTGCGGTTTATACTACTTCCTGGATGAAGTGTTCACTGCTGGAGGCTTCTGCTGCTGCTTGTTCAGCGAAGTCCTTTCATATATTGTGTTTCCTTGCTGGCTTGATTCTAGGTGACCCTGACTCCCTCCGTATGAAGTGCAGGGAGACGGTGGTCGTGTCCCCTCACTATTATAGGGTTTTCAGGTGTCATACAGTCTTAGGTACGTGGGCATACAATCGTCTACCTTTGAGACCCTTGTACTTTATGTGCTTAGCAGTCAGGGTGAGCTCTTAGGGTTTTATAGGGGTCACCTACACTGCGTGCAGAATTATTAGGCAAATGAGTATTTTGACCACATCATCCTCTTTATGTATGTTGTCTTACTCCAAGCTGTATAGGCTCGAAAGCCTACTACCAATTAAGCATATTAGGTGATGTGCATCTCTGTAATGAAAAGGGGTGTGGTCTAATGACATCAACACCCTATATTAGGTGTGCATAATTATTAGGCAACTTCCTTTCCTTTGGCAAAATGGGTCAAAAGAAGGACTTGACAGGCTCAGAAAAGTCAAAATTAGTGAGATATCTTGCAGAGGGATGCAGCACTCTTAAAATTGCAAAGCTTCTGAAGCGTGATCATCGAACAATCAAGCGTTTCATTCAAAATAGTCAACAGGGTCGCAAGAAGCGTGTGGAAAAACCAAGGCGCAAAATAACTGCCCATGAACTGAGAAAAGTCAAGCGTGCAGCTGCCAAGATGCCACTTGCCACCAGTTTGGCCATATTTCAGAGCTGCAACATCACTGGAGTGCCCAAAAGCACAAGGTGTGCAATACTCAGAGACATGGCCAAGGTAAGAAAGGCTGAAAGACGACCACCACTGAACAAGACACACAAGCTGAAACGTCAAGACTGGGCCAAGAAATATCTCAAGACTGATTTTTCTAAGGTTTTATGGACTGATGAAATGAGAGTGAGTCTTGATGGGCCAGATGGATGGGCCCGTGGCTGGATTGGTAAAGGGCAGAGAGCTCCAGTCCGACTCAGACGCCAGCAAGGTGGAGGTGGAGTACTGGTTTGGGCTGGTATCGTCAAAGATGAGCTTGTGGGGCCTTTTCGGGTTGAGGATGGAGTCAAGCTCAACTCCCAGTCCTACTGCCAGTTTCTGGAAGACACCTTCTTCAAGCAGTGGTACAGGAAGAAGTCTGCATCCTTCAAGAAAAACATGATTTTCATGCAGGACAATGCTCCATCACACGCGTCCAAGTACTCCACAGCGTGGCTGGCAAGAAAGGGTATAAAAGAAGAAAATCTAATGACATGGCCTCCTTGTTCACCTGATCTGAACCCCATTGAAAACCTGTGGTCCATCATCAAATGTGAGATTTACAAGGAGGGAAAATAGTACACCTCTCTGAACAGTGTCTGGGAGGCTGTGGTTGCTGCTGCACGCAATGTTGATGGTGAACAGATCAAAACACTGACAGAATCCATGGATGGCAGGCTTTTGAGTGTCCTTGCAAAGAAAGGTGGCTATATTGGTCACTGATTTGTTTTTGTTTTGTTTTTGAATGTCAGAAATGTATATTTGTGAATGTTGAGATGTTATATTGGTTTCACTGGTAAAAATAAATAATTGAAATGGGTATATATTTGTTTTTTGTTAAGTTGCCTAATAATTATGCACAGTAATAGTCACCTGCACACACAGATATCCCCCTAAAATAGCTAAAACTAAAAACAAACTAAAAACTACTTCCAAAAATATTCAGCTTTGATATTAATGAGTTTTTTGGGTTCATTGAGAACATGGTTGTTGTTCAATAATAAAATGAATCCTCAAAAATACAACTTGCCTAATAATTCTGCACTCCCTGTATATAGGGGAGCAAATCCTGCACTTGTGGCCCGTTGCTAATGGCAATCCCCAGCAAAATGCATACAATGGAGGATGCCCGCGGCGAACCACAAGTACCACAATATACATCCTACACAAGGTAACAAGTGCGGATGTAATAATTAATATAACAATATAACAAAACAATAACAAACACAGGTGCACTCTGCAGTATCACTAAATCCTCAAACTGATTTTAAAATTGAGAGATTAGTCAACATGTCCTACGGTGTAGAACATGTCTAAGCCCGGACACCACGACAAGGTTTCTCAAGTAGCCCGGGACCCTACACTCTCCTACCTGAGCAGTATGGGCGATACCAGGAGCCAGTGGGCAAATTACAGGAGCATAAGGCCGACTCACCAACAACTCACCAGTCACCTCCAGCATGTGGCCATGCTTGCAATGGGAGGAGGGAGGAGTCTGTGAGTCCCACTCAAGACTTGCTGATATGTCCCAGGCCTCACAGGTGCACCTAAATGTGGCCTGTAGATGGAAAACAGGCACATTTAAATAGGAGTTTATACACCTCCAGGAATCTATATATACAAACTAAGAAGACAGGTTGGCATAAGCAGGAGGTGCTCAAACCCACATGCAGTTGTGCATATATATAGGGGAGCAAATCCTGCACTTGTGGCCCGTTGCTAATGGCAATCCCCAGCAAAATGAATACAGTGGAGGATGCCCGCGGCAAACCACAAGTACCACAATAGACATCCTACACAAGGTAACAAGTGCGGATGTAATAATTAATATAACAATATAACAAAACAATAACAAACACAGGTGCACTCTGCAGTATCACTAAATCCTCATACTGATTTTAAAATTGAGCGATTAGTCAACATGTCCTACGGTGTAGAACATGTCTAAGCCCGGACACCACGACAAGGTTTCTCAAGTAGCCCGGGACCCTACAGTCTCCTACCTGAGCCGTATGGGCGATACCAGGAGCCAGTGGGCAAATTACAGGAGCATAAGGCCGACTCACAAACAACTCACCAGTTACCTCAAGACTTGCTGATATGTCCCAGGCCTCACAGGTGCACCTAAATGTGGCCTTGTGTAGGATGTCTATTGTGGTACTTGTGGTTCGCCGCGGGCATCCTCCATTGTATGCATTTTGCTGGGGATTGCCATTAGCAACGGGCCACAAGTGCAGGATTTGCTCCCCTATATATATGCACAACTGCATGTGGGTTTGAGCACCTCCTGCTTATGCCAACCTGTCTTCTTAGTTTGTATATATAGATTCCTGGAGGTGTATAAACTCCTATTTAAATGTGCCTGTTTTCCATATACAGGCCACATTTAGGTGCACCTGTGAGGCCTGGGACATATCAGCAAGTCTTGAGTGGGACTCACAGACTCCTCCCTTCTCCCATTGCAAGCATGGCCACATGCTGGAGGTAACTGGTGAGTTGTTTGTGAGTCGGCCTTATGCTCCTGTAATTTGCCCACTGGCTCCTGGTATCGCCCATACGGCTCAGGTAGGAGAGTGTAGGGTCCCGGGCTACTTGAGAAACCTTGTCGTGGTGTCCGGGCTTAGACATGTTCTACACCGTAGGACATGTTGACTAATCTCTCAATTTTAAAATCAGTTTGAGGATTTAGTGATACTGCAGAGTGCACCTGTGTTTGTTATTGTTTTGTTATATTGTTATATAAATTATTACATCCGCACTTGTTACCTTGTGTAGGATGTCTATTCTGGTACTTGTGGTTCGCCGCGGGCATCCTCCATTGTATGCATTTTGCTGGGGATTGCCATTAGCAACGGGCCACAAGTGCAGGATTTGCTCCCCTATATATATGCACAACTGCATGTGGGTTTGAGCACCTCCTGCTTATGCCAACCTGTCTTCTTAGTTTGTATATCGCAGGTTGGACATCCCTGCTTTAGTGTATTAAACCTAAAGGGGTTTTTACTCCATAGAGTTAGAGCCACTGACTGGCCATAGTCTAAAGCTTCAATTTGCATGTGGTCACGCCGGCCATTAGGCCATAGTGACATTATGGCCTAATGGCCGGCTTGACCATATGCAAATTGACTGTCACACTATAAGAGTTCACTAAAATGGCCCTAGCCCAGCCACTTTAGCACAATTCAAGTTGCCTTGCCAGCCTGAGCCTGCTATCAGTGAACGACAGACTGTGGGAAGGGGGGGTTACCTTAAATGATCAAACCCTGTGTACCTAGACTGACCGATCTATTAAACACAGATGTTAAATGATCTTTATTTGATATCTGAAGTAGAGTGCAGGCTTTATTGGCAAAATTAATTACATTAGAAGGCTAGCTTTATTGTGCTTTAAACAAGGTACTGTAATGCTATTGCATTTATTTATCATGATATAACATAATGGATGTGGGCATGATGTCCTAGCAAGCCAATTATTTTACAATTATTTTACAAGGTGTGCTCTTTTGTGATTTAATTGTAGAAAGCGCAAAATGAGCCAGAAAAGGGTGAATAGCAGGACTATAGATTCCTTCTTCAGTACTAGTGCAAAAAAGTCAACAGGAGCACAGCCTGTACTAGAAAGCACTTCAACTATAGAAACTGACACTCGTCTCTGGTTCTGGTACACAGTCACATGTAGAGCCAATACCTTGTCAAACTGATTCTGTGTTGCCACTGTCTGTTGATACCCCACCTCAAACAGGCAGTATCCTAATGAATGACACATCTTGGGAAAACAATTGATGACTTCACCAAATGCTTGTTACTGGAAAATCCATGGCAGCCTCCTCCTGGATATGAGCTACCTTTCTCTGTTCAGAACACGACTTCCAAAAATTGAGAAACTCAGACAATCAAACGATACTTGTCAAAACAACATATTGACAGTTTTCCTTGGCTAGTATATTCAGCTGTTAAGAAGGGTTTGTTCTGCAAGTACTGTGCGTTGTTTGCACAACATCGCAAAGGTGGTCATAACAAAGGCATGGCACTTGGAAAATTGGTAACTGAGCCCCTTACTTATTTTAAAAAGCTTAAGGGTAAGGAAGGAGATTTGGAAGTCCATGCAAGACTAGTTTATCACCAAAAGAGTGTAACCCAAGGAAAAGCATTTTTAAAAACCTACCATTCCCCTGACAATGAAATTGTCAATCAAATAAATTCACATCGTCTTCAGAAGGTGAAGGAGAACCAAGAGCGAATTCGTCCTATCATTGAGTCCATTATATTCTTGGGTAGACAAAATATACCTCTACGTGGGCACCGAGATGATGGTGCATTAATGGATGACTCCACTCCGGACGTGAATGAAGGGAACTTTCGGGAATTGCTGAGATACCGTGTTGCATCTGGAGACAAAATGTTAGAGAAGCACCTCCTTACTGCATCTTCACGTGTAGTACATTTCAAAATCCACACAAAATTATTTAATCAAGTGTTGTGGTGATGAAATCTGCACAATTATTGTTGGTAGAATTAAAGAGGCTTGCTATTGTAGTGTAATATTTGATGAAACTACAGATATTTCACATATAGAACAGCTTTCACTTAACTTTAGATATGTCTACAATGGATCTATTCGTGAAGATTTTATAAAATTCGTAGATGCCTATGAATTTGCAACTCAGAGTGAGTCCGGATTGGATAGTTCAGATTCAGAACTAAGGCTTACAGGACAGGTTTTAGGCCAGATGGTAATCCAACTTATCAAAGACCTCTCCCTGGATATCACTCATTGTGTTGGCATTGGAACAGACAGTTGCAGTGTTATGTCTTCAGAGGTGGCTGGTGCCGTTTCAGAAATTATTAAAGCAACACCCAACAGTTGCAGATGTCCTTGCTACAACCATTCTCTGAACAATTCAATTTCAAAGTCCTCACACGTTTCAGCAGTTCGCAATGCTGTAGCAGTGGTCAATTCAACCATTTCATTTTTCAACCAGTCAACAAAGCGAAATTTTGTTTTAAAGCAGGAGTTAGGCTCTCAACTGACCAGTCTTTGTGAAACTAGATGGGTAGAGCGCCATGATTCTCTTATAAGATTTCGAGATGGACTAGTTAAAGTGGTGAGTGCACTATCAGCAATATCTCAATGGAAATGCTCAAGCTCTAGTTCATCAGCCTCTACTCTCATCCATTCTTTGTGCAGTGCAGAATTTATCTTTTCCTTGATTTCACTTATCAATGTTCTGAAAGTAACACTACCTCTGAGTCGTTTTCTTCAATCTCCAACACTTGATTTGACAAGCGCATCTGAATGTCTGAATGTCACCATGGCATCCCTGGAGAATATGCGATCTAACGCTGATCAGACTTTTTCCACTTTGCATATGGAGGCTACAGAATTGGCCTCAGAACTTGGAGTGGAACTAAAATTGCCACGTCTTGTAGAAAGACAAGTGCACAGATCAAATTACAATGCAGGATCAACTGAAGAATTCTACAGGAAATCTTTGTATGTTACTTTGCTGGATAACATTATTAACGATTTAAAAGCTCGTTTGCCAGAAAACTCAATGCAGTGTTTCCAGATTCAAATATTGATGCCACCCGTACTTGTAAAAAACAAAATTGAAACCATGGATCCTATTGCTGTCCACTCTTTATCAAACCGTTTCCACCCTCTTCTAGCTGATGGTAGCCTTAGGATAGTGGAGACATTACTTCAGGGAGAAATTTGTCTCTGGCTCACAAAGTGGAAAAGGGAGTTATCCCAAAACAATGAAATTCCACAAACAGTCCTTGAAGTTTTAGATGTGTGCGACAAGGACCTCTTTCCAACCATCAGAAGTTTACTTCTGATCTTAGCAACTCTACCTGTAAGCGTGGCCTCTGCAGAGAGATCATTCTCAACCCTCTGTCGTGTAAAAACATGGCTTCGGTCACGAATGTCAGAGGAAAGATTAAATGGATTGAGTTTGCTTTACATTCATAGAGATGTTCCTGTGAATACTGACAGAATAATTGAGCTATTTGCAAAGCAAGGAAAACGCAGAATTTAGCTAATTCTGTAAATTATTCATGTTATTTAATGTACAAATGTGATGTGTCTGTTGCTTTTAGTGTTTGGAAAGTGACACTGTTATCAGTATATTTCTACCTTTTTACACATAATTGTGCATGGTTTGTTACAGTTTTGTCTGGGAATATTCTGTTCTATAATCAGTATACAAACTCCTGATGAAAATGTCTCCAAAACTGTTAAATAAAGTTACATGTGGTTAAATATCACCTATTTGTTTGTAATTTTTAACCACCTCAGCCCCCATAGCTTAAACACCCTGAAAGACCAGGCCACTTTTTACACTTCTGACCTACCCTACTTTCACCGTTTATTGCTCGGTCATGCAACTTACCACCCAAATGAATTTTACCTCCTTTTCTTCTCACTAATAGAGCTTTCATTTGGTGGTATTTCATTGCTGCTGACATTTTTACTTTTTTTGTTATTAATCGAAATTTAACGATTTTTTTGCAAAAAAATGACATTTTTCACTTTCAGTTGTAAAATTTTGTAAAAAAAACGACATCCATATAAAAATTTTGCTCTAAATTTATTGTTCTACATGTCTTTGATAAAAAAAAAAATGTTTGGGTAAAAAAAAATGGTTTGGGTAAAAGTTATAGCGTTTACAAACTATAGTACAAATATGTGAATTTCCGCTTTTTGAAGCAGCTCTGACTTTCTGAGCACCTGTCATGTTTCCTGAGGTTCTACAATGGCCAGACAGTACAAACACCCCACAAATGACCCCATTTCGGAAAGTAGACACCCTAAGGTATTCGCTGATGGGCATAGTGAGTTCATAGAACTTTTTATTTTTTGTCACAAGTTAGTGGAAAATGATGATTTTTTATATTTTTTTTTTTTCTTACAAAGTCTCATATTCCACTAACTTGTGACAAAAAATAAAAACTTCCATGAACTCACTATGCCCATCAGCGAATACCTTGGGGTGTCTTCTTTCCATAATGGGGTCACTTGTGGGGTAGTTATACTGCCCTGGCATTCTAGGGGCCAAAATGTGTGGTAAGGAGTTTGAAATAAATTTTTCTGTAAAAAATGGCCGGTGAAATCCGAAAGGTGCTCTTTGGAATGTGGGCCCGTTTGCCCACCTAGGCTGCAAAAAAGTGTCACACATGTGGTATCTCCATATTCAGGAGAAGTTGGGGAATGTGTTTTGGGGTGTCATTTTACATATACCCATGCTGGGTGAGAGAAATATCTTGGCAAAAGACAACTTTGTATAAAAAAAATGGGAAAAGTTGTCTTTTGCCAAGATATTTCTCTCACCCAGCATGGGTATATGTAAAATGACACCCCAAAACACATTCCCCAACTTCTCCTGAATACGGAGATACCACATGTGTGACACTTTTTTGCAGCCTAGGTGGGCAAAGGGGCCCAAATTCCTTTTAGGAGGGCATTTTTAGACATTTGGATACCAGACTTCTTCTCACGCTTTGGGGCCCTTAAAATGCCAGGGCAGTATAAATACCCCACATGTGACCCCATTTTGGAAAGAAGACACCCCAAGGTATTCAATGAGGGGCATGGCGAGTTCATAGAAAAAAAAAATTTTGGCACAAGTTAGCGGAAATTGATCTTTTTGATTTTTTTCTCACAAAGTCTCCCTTTCCGCTAACTTGGGACAAAAATTTCAATCTTTCATGGACTCAATATGCCCCTCAGCGAATACCTTGGTGTGTCTTCTTTCCAAAATGGTGTTATTTGTGGGGTGTTTGTACTGCCCTGGCATTTGAGGGTCTCCGCAATCATTACATGTATGCCCAGCATTAGGAGTTTCTGCTATTCTCCTTATATTGAGCATACGGGTAATGAGATTTTTTTTTTTCGTTCAGCCTCTGGGCTGAAAGAAAAAAATGAACGGCACAGATTTCTTCATTCGCATCGATCAATGTGGATGAAAAAATCTCTGCCAAAAAAAGAAAAAGGAGGGGAAAGGCGTCTGCCAGGACATAGGAGCTCCGCCCAACATCCATACCCACTTAGCTCGTATGCCCTGGCAAATTAGATTTCTCCATTCACATCAATCGATGTGGATGAATAAATCCTTGCCGGGATTTTTTTTTTTATATATACAAAGTGTTTGCCAAAGTATATGAACACCGCCACCTCCTCAGCTCATATGCCTCGGCAAACGTATCTTTTACTGCAGAGGAGAAATCTTGTCTTGCAGCACCGCATACACCGACTTGCGTGTAATCTGACAGCAGCGCAATGCTTCTGT
The DNA here is from genome assembly GCF_905171765.1 of Bufo bufo. Lineage (NCBI taxonomy): Eukaryota > Metazoa > Chordata > Amphibia > Anura > Bufonidae > Bufo > Bufo bufo. The sequence goes on along the minus strand of NC_053397.1, from coordinate 146,807,536 downwards.
CAGAATGCACATCAGTGCTGCAGCTAGTCGATCGGTTGGTCCACCTGGAAGGTAAAAAAAACAAAACAAAAAAGAAAAAACCAGGCCGCAACGCAATAAATTTATTAACTTTTGAACAGAACATATAAACTTTTTTTAACTTTTTTATCTGAACGTTAACTTTTTTACTTAACGGTATTTTTTTTTTGTTTAGTTTTTTTTACCTTTATAGAACAAACCTCTCCTTCCCCATGGGACAATGTGCAAAGTGCAAATTGCCCAAAGATGTGGCGAAGTACGTTATGCACTTTATCCCAGGTGAAAGGAGAGGTTTGCAGCAGCTGTGAGTAAAAGGGCCCTAACAGCCCTGTGTGCCTGTTCTGTGAGATGCAATCCCTATGCTAGGTGTACCTGTGTGTGGTACTTCCGGAAACACTCTCCAAAGCATAGGGCAGGGTGGTCAGGACAGTCAGGACAGAAATAGCGGGTGTCACGCCTTATTCCACTCCTGCTACAGACACAACATCTTTTTCGGGGTGACGGTTGGGTTGAGGTACCAGGAACGACACTGGTGAAATGTCGCTCGTGTAGACGGCTAACTACACTGGTGGATGGGGCCACGGAACCTTCTGGATACAGGAGGTTCTCGATGATCTCTTCCTGGAATTTGAGGAAGGATCCTGTTCTCCCAGCCTTACTGTAGAGAACAAAACTATTGTACAGAGCCAATTGAATTACGTATACAGACACCTTCTTATACCAGCGTCTGGTGCGTCGGGAAACTAAATACGGAGACAACATCTGGTCATTGAAGTCCACCCCTCCCATGAGCAAATTATAGTCGTGGACTGAGAGGGGCTTTTCAATGACACGGGTTGCTCGCTCAATTTGTATTGTCGTGTCTGCGTGAATGGAGGAGAGCATGTAAACGTCACGCTTGTCTCTCCATTTCACCGCGAGCAGTTCTTCGTTACATAAGGCAGCCCTCTCCCCCCTTGCAAGACGGGTGGTAACGAGCCGTTGGGGGAAGCCCACGCGACTAGTTCGCGCGGTGCCACAGGCGCAAATCTGTTCTAGAAACAAATGCCTAAAGAGGGCCACACTTGTGTAGAAATTGTCCACATAAAGATGGTACCCCTTGCCAAATAAGGGTGACACCATGTCCCAGACTGTCTTCCCACTGCTCCCCAGGTAGTCAGGGCAACCGACCGGCTCCAGGGTCTGATCTTTTCCCTCATAGATCCGAAATTTGTGGGTATAGCCTGTGGCCCTTTCACAGAGCTTATACAATTTGACCCCATACCGGGCACGCTTGCTTGGGATGTATTGTTTGAAGCCAAGGCGCCCGGTAAAATGTATTAGGGACTCGTCTACGCAGATGTTTTGCTCGGGGGTATACAAATCTGCAAATTTCTGGTTGAAGTGGTCTATGAGGGGCCGAATTTTGTGGAGCCGGTCAAAAGCTGGGTGGCCTCTGGGACGGGAGGTGGTGTTGTCACTAAAATGCAGGAAACCGAGGATGGCCTCAAATCGTGCCCTGGACATAGCAGCAGAGAACATGGGCATGTGATGAATCGGGTTCGTGGACCAATATGACCGCAATTTATGCTTTTTAGTTTGACCCATGTTGAGGAGAGAAAAATTTTAATTTCGGAAACTTGGACTGGTTTCCACCGGAAAGGCTGGGCATAATAGCTTCCCGGGTTGGCGGATATAAATTGTGTGGCATACCGGTTTGTCTCTGCCACGACTAAGTCCAAGAGCTCCGCAGTCAAGAACAGCTCAAAAAATCCCAGGGCCGAACCGATATGAGCCGTCTCAACCCGAACTCCAGACTGGGCGGTGAAAGGGGGAACTAATGGTGCGGCTGAAGTTGGTGACTGCCAATCAGGGTTTGCCAGCACCTCAGGGATTCTAGGGGCTCTACGGGCCTGTCTTTGCGGTAGCTGCGACGGGGTAACTATTGCACGTGCCACCGTACCAGCTTCAACTGCCCTTCTGGTGCTCGCCACGTCACCATGTTGTACGGCAGTGCTGGTACTAGGTCCAGGGAGGGCTGCGCTGCTGGTGTATGCCTCACCACGTGATCCGGCAGCGCCAGCCTCACTCTGCTGCTCTTGAAGCGGATCCTGCATAACCTGTGGTCTAGCGACACGGGGCCTGGTACGCCTGGTGCTATCAGGGACCTCCACCTCCTCGTCCGAACTTTTGGTCAGAGAGCCACTGCTTTCTACAGGTTCATATTCTGACCTGCTAGATTCGTCAGATGAGGGTTCCCATTCCTCATCCGACTGGGTCAGAATCCTGTAGGCCTCTTCAGAAGAATACCCCCTGTTTGACATTTTGGACTACTAAATTTAGGGGTATTCCCTGAGACTACCCAAGAAAAAAAGCAAGCCTGTCTTACAAAGGGGAGGCTAGCGAAGTACCGGAGGCCGCTGCGGTTGATAAAAAATATCAAAACTGATTTTTTTATCGCCGCAGTGCTTGTAAAGTGAATGTGCAGTGATCAAAAAATATATATTTTTTGTCACTGCGGTGGGGCGGGCGTGGGTGAACGCACGTGTGGGCGACCGATCAGGCCTGATCGGGCAAACACTGCGTTTTGGGTGGAGGGCGAACTAAAGTGACACTAATACTATTATAGATCTGACCGTGATCAGTTTTGATCACTTACAGATACTATAAAAGTACAAATGCTGATTAGCGATACGCTAAACAGCGAATAAGTGACTGCGGTGCGGTGGGCTGGGCGCTAACCGATCGCTAACTACCTAACCAAGGGGCCTAAACTATCCTAAAACCTAACAGCCAATACTAGTGAAAAAAAAAAGTGACAGTTTACACTGATCACTTTTTGTCTTTCACTAAGTGATTGACAGGGGCGATCAAAGGGGTGATCAAAGGGTTAATTGGGGTGCAGGGGGTGATCTGGGGCTAAAGTGTGGTGTTGGTGCTACTCACTGTGAAGTCTGCTCCTCTGCTGGATCCAACCGACGAAAAGGACCAGCAGAGGAGCAGACAAGCCATATAACAGATCAGATTTACTAATATGATCTGTTATATGGCTTGTGATTAGTTTTTTTGAAAATCGCCAGCCTGCCAGCCAATGATCGTTGCTGGCAGGCTGGTGACGAAATTGTTCTTTAACTTTTGCCGGCCCGCGATGCGCATGCACGGGCCGGCTTTGAGAGAAATCTCGCATCTCTCGAGATGACGCGTATATGCGTGACTCTGCGCAGCGCAGCGCTGCCGCCTCCGGAACGCGATCCTGCATTAGTCGGTCCGGAGGCGGTTAAAATCCGTAATTTGGAAAGATAAATGTGACTTTTTAAATCAGGTTAGAGCTGTACGATAGGTTAAATAAAATAGTCTGTTCTGTAAACAACACATTATTTTCTGTCCGCCCCCACAAAACAATCTAGAAGTGCCCCTCCCGAGACCAGGCTCTGGATCCGCCATTGTCCCAAACTGAAAGAGTCGCTATGCGCACTTATATCTCTGAGAGCCTGAGAAAGGGACACATCCGACCCTTGAAGTCACCTGTTGCTGCTGTTTTTTTTTTTTTGTTAAGAAAAAAGATGTTTCTTTAAGACCTTGTCTTGATTTCAGGGAGCTGAACCGTATCACAATTTGTGACCCATATCCGCTTCCTCTAATCCCAGACCTGTTTAACCAGATTGTTGGGGCTAAAGTTTTTTCTAAGTTGGATTTAAGAGGGGCATACAACCTAGTCAGGGTCAGGGAAGGGGACGAATGGAAGACGGCCTTCAATACCCCTGAGGGTCATTTCGAGAATTTGGTTATGCCCTTTGGTTTGATGAATGCTCCGGCCATCTTCCAACATTTTGTGAACAGCATTTTTTATCATTTAATGGGTAAATTTGTACTGGTGTATCTAGATGACATTTAGATATTTTCTCCTGATTTCAAAACTCATAGGGATCACCTACGTCAGGTCTTGCTCATTCTGCGGGAGAATAAATTGTACACTAAACTGGAAAAATGTGTGTTTGCGGTTCTGGAGATTCAATTTCTTGGTTTTCTTCTCTCCGCTTCTGGTTTTCGCATGGACCCTGAGAAGGTCTGCGCTGTGCTTGATTGGGAGCTTCCTGAGAATCAGAAGGCGCTGATGCGGTTTTTGGGTTTTGCAAATTATTACAGAAAGTTCATTTTGAATTATTCCTCTGTTGTTAAGCCACTCACTGATATGACTAAAAAGGGGGTAGATTTTTCCTCCTGGTCGGTAGATGCGCTTAAGGCCTTTTCTAGTATCAAAGAGAGTTTTGCCTCCGCTCCCATTTTGGTACAACCTGATGTCTCTCTACCTTTTATTGTTGAGGTGGATGCTTCTGAGGTGGGTGTGGGTGTGGTCTTATCTCAGGGTCCCTCTCCTGCCAAATGGCGACCGTGTGCCTTTTTCTCAAGGAAACTCTCCTCTGCAGAGAGAAATTACGATGTGGGAGATAGGGAGTTGTTGGCCATCAAATTAGCTTTTGAGGAATGGCGCCATTGGTTAGAGGGAGCCAGACACCCTATTACCGTGTTTACCGACCATAAGAATCTGGCCTACTTGGAATCAGCCAAGCGTCTGAACCCGAGACAGGCCAGATGGTCTTTGTTCTTTTCTAGGTTTAATTTTGTTGTCACGTTCCACCCTGGGGTTAAAAATGTGAAGGCGGATGCCCTGTCACGTTGTTTTCCGGAAGGGGCGAACTTTGAAGACCCGGGTCCCATTTTGGCTGAAGGGGTGGTCGTCTCTGCTCTTTATCCTGATTTGGAGGAAGAGGTTTAGGCAGCCCAGGCAGAGGCTCCTGATCTTTGTCCTCCTGGGAGGTTGTTTGTGCCTCTCGCTTTACGACTTAAGGATTTTAAGGAGCACCACGATACTGTCCTTGCTGGGCAACCGGGGAGTAGAGCCATAGTAGATCTCATTGCTCTGAGATTCTAGTGGCCGGCTCTTCGTAAGACGGTTGAGGGTTTTGTGGCAGCCTGCGAGACCTGCGCTCGTGCCAAGGTCCCTCATTCACGGCCATCGGGTTCTCTCCTCCCGTTACCCATTCCTTCCCGTCCTTGGACGCATCTGTCCATGGACTTCATTACGGACCTGCCTCGTTCCTCGGGGAAGACTGTGATTCTGGTGGTAGTGGACCGTTTTAGCAAAATGGCGCATTTCATTCCCTTTCCTGGGTTACCCATTGCTAAGACGTTGGCGCAAGCGTTTGTTGATCACATTGTTAAATTGCATGGCATTCCTTCAGACATTGTTTCTGATAGGGGCACGCAATTTGTTTCCAGATTCTGGAAAGCCTTCTGTTCTCGCTTGGGGATTCGGTTGTCATTTTCTTCTGCTTTTGACCTGCAGTCGAATGGTCAGACCGAACGCGTCAATCAGAATCTGGAGACATATCTGCGCTGTTTTGTGGCGGAGAATCAGGAGGATTGGTATTCTTTTTTGTCCCTTGCTGAGTTTGCTTTAAATAACCGTCGCCAGGAGTCCTCTGATAAGTCACAATTTTTTGGTGCATATGGGTTTCATCCACAGTTTGGGACATTCTCTGGAGAGGGTCTTCTGGTTTACCTGATGAGGAGAGATTTTCCTCGTCTTTGTCATTTATTTGGCAAAAGATTCAGGGTAATCTGAAGAGGATGAGTGAGAGATATAAGCGTGTGGCGGATAAGAGACGTGTGCCTGGTCCGGACCTGAATGTGGGTGATCTGGTGTGGTTGTCTACAAAGAATATCAAACTGAAGGTTCCTTCCTAGAAGTTGGGTCTTAAGTTTATTGGGCCTTACAAGATCTTGTCCGTCATCAATCCTGTTGCCTTACGTCTTGATCTTCCTCAGACTTGGAAGATCCATAATGTTTTTCACAGGTCCCTATTAAAACCTTATGTCCAACCCACTGTACCATCCTATTTGCCTCCTCCTTCGATATTTGTTGATGGTAATCTTGAATTCCAGGTCTCTAGGATTGTGGATTCTCGCATTATCCACGGTTCTCTCCAATACCTTGTTCATTGGGAGGGTTATGGTCCTGAGGAGAGGATGTGGGTCCCAGTGGCGGACATTAAGGCCACTCGTCTCATCAAGGCTTTCCATAGGTCTCATCCTGAGAAGGTGGGTTCTGAGTGTCCAGAGTCCACCCGTAGAGGGAGGGGTACTGTCACTGCCAGTTCTGTGAGAAGGTCTGACAGACGTCCTTCTCTACCTCTTGCATGATGTTCTTTGTTTTGGTTTCGCTTTCTCATCTCCTTTCCTTCTCCTAGGTGTCACCTATTTAGACTAATCCTCTTTCCTTTATATTCCCTCCCATACTGTCTCACTTTGCGGTTTATACTACAAACCGGATTCCAAAAAAGTTGGGACACTAAACAAATTGTGAATAAAAACTGAATGCAATGATGTGGAGATGGCAAATGTCAATATTTTATTTGTAATAGAACGTAGATGACAGATCAAACGTTTAATCCGAGTAAATGTATAATTTTAAAGGAAAAATACGTTGATTCCAATTTTCACGGTGTCGACAAATCCCAAAAAAGTTGGGACAAGTAGCAATAAGAGGCTGGAAAAAGTAAATTTGAGCATAACGAAGAGCTGTAAGACCAATTAACACTAATTAGGTCAATTGGCAACATGATTGGGTATAAAAAGAGCTTCTCAGAGTGGCAGTGTCTCTCAGAAGCCAAGATGGGTAGAGGATCACCAATTCCCACAATGTTGCGTAGAAAGATAGTGGAGCAATATCAGAAAGGTGTTACCCAGCGAAAAATTGCAAAGACTTTGCATCTATCATCAACTGTGCATAACATCATCCGAAGATTCAGAGAATCTGGAACAATCTCTGTGCGTAAGGGTCAAGGCCGTAAAACCATACTGGATGCCCGTGATCTCCGGGCCCTTAAACGACACTGCACCACAAACAGGAATGCTACTGTAAAGGAAATCACAGAATGGGCTCAGGAATACTTCCAGAAACTATTGTCAGTGAACACAATCCACCGTGCCATCCGCCGTTGCCAGCTGAAACTCTACAGTGCAAAGAAGAAGCAATTTCTAAGCAAGGGACCAGGGATCATTTAAAATGGAGTGTGGCAAAATGGAAGACTGTTCTGTGGTCAGACGAGTCACGATTCAAAGTTCTTTTTGGAAATCTGGGACGCCATGTCATCCGGACCAAAGAGGACAAGGACAACCCAAGTTGTTATCAACGCTCAGTTCAGAAGCCTGCATCTCTGATGGTATGGGGTTGCATGTGTGGCATGGGCAGCTTGCATGTCTGGAAAGGCAGCATCAATGCAGAAAAATATATTCAGGTTCTAGAACAACATATGCTCCCATCCAGACGTCATCTCTTTCAGGGAAGACCCTGCATTTTTCAACAAGATAATGCCAGACCACATTCTGCATCAATCACAACATCACACAGTGATACCCCAGATAGCTATGCCATGGAGCCCATTCGGATAATAAAAGACTATGTGAAAGACTTTGGCTCCATGGCGATTCTACTGTATTAGTTTAGTCTTTATGCCATTAACCTAATAATTAAATGCGCTCAGACCTGAGCTATCTGGGGATATGTTAAATATCTATGTTTTATGCAATAGCTGCACAGTTAAACATTCTTATGTCTTTTATTGTCTTTTGCTACCATGTGGCTAATGGAGTTTTGCCTCTGCCCTTGGAGATAAATTGGATTACTTCCCAATTGTCTCCAGGACAGAAGACATTGTGTAAAACTGTGTATTCTCCTGCCTGTGATAATTACATTAACCCATTGTGTAAGGTAATTGTATAACAGTCAGAGGGGAGGATTTTGTGTGGGAGTGTCTGAGTGTATTGTACGGGGTTACTGGTTGTTTTACAAAACCCCGTGGGTGGTACTAATGTGTAAGAATGTGTATATAAGAACAATAAACACACAGCTCTGGCTGACCACTGCTTGACCCTCAATACGGCGCCTTGTCTCGTTCTTGGGGGGATTTATTGTATGCTACTCCAGTTCGACTGCTAGGAGTGTAAACCTTTCCTATGGTTTTTCCTATTCGGCTGTATGCAGCATTCATGTGGTTTCCAGTTCGGGAGATTGGCATCTTTAGTAGCTGCTTGTGCCTCTGGAAAGGGAATATCTTTTAAACGGCTTTTACCTGGGGTGCCGTTACAGGCGGACTTTCACCAGGGGCTCGGTGACAATGTCATGCTCTATCAAGGTGGTACGTCCAGGAAGGTCAGAGAATACGTCCCTATTCCGACTCACGAATTCTCTCACCTCTTGTGCTGTTTGGTTGACAGTCCGTCCCCTATCGTCACCCCAGCTGCGTTCTCCGGAACCTTGGTGACCCCGGGTCACTCCCTGCCGTCCAGACAGAGGGCGGGCTGTCTCCAAAAAAATTCTCTCTGTCTCTCCAAGGTTTCAGTAGGTTCACATGATATACCTGTTCGGGCTTCCGCCGTCCTGGTGTCACGCCCATGTTTATGCTCGTGACTCCTGGATCCGCATGCAGTTGCCTGTGGTTTTGTTTTATTGTCAACCACATGGTGAGGGCTGCTTGTGGTTGCCTCACGTGTGGTTGCCGCTGGCAACAGGACTGTATTTGGCAGTATAGCAGCCTGAGCTGTTGCTAGGCAGCTTGCTGTCAAGTGCATGCGGTTACACCTGGCAACCTCTCTTTGTATGTGTGCACTTTCCCGGTTTGTTGTGCACGAGGTATGTGTGCATTGTGACACTTTTCGTCACTTGTGGTTGTCCGTGGCAACGTGTGTTGTTGTGTACATGTCGTGGCACTGTCTCGGCCTTCTGGCTGTTTCCCAGGACATGGTTGCCACGCATGTCGTTGCCGGCGGTAACAGCTGCAGTTTGTTAGTTGTTGGTACACTTCCCCTTTAAGTGGCTTTCTTCCCTTGCCTGGTGTAGAAAGGGTTAACTCCCTACTTTGTGTTTGAACACTGGGTGTGTCTGTGTGTGGGTGTGGCTACTTGGGGTTATTTAGCTCCTGCTGGATGCCTGTATCTGAGGGGTACTTCAGCCATGGTTAGCTGGAGTCATCCTCCTGGTTATATACCATCTGCCAGTGAGGGCCACCCTTGTGGTCATAAGTTATGTTAGACATTATTGTTCTTATATTGTTATATGTCTAGTGGTGTCTTTATCTTTATTGCAGCTTATGGTCCTGGGTTCCTGTGTGATGTGTGGTGTGGGCTGTGTCCGTTTGTGTTCTTGTGGACAGCAGCTCTCGTGCATGGGTTCCAGGCTGTGTGTCTGTGGCAGGTACGTGTAATACTAGTTTACTTACCTGCCATTGCCATATGCTGTACATGTGCCACCTTTCCTTGCAGCCTGGCCACTGAGACTCCTGTTCGTCTGTGATGTGGAGGAACAGGTCGTCTTACTCTGCTCCTAGTCCAGGGCGTCCCTGAGGGCTAGTAGGGATCTTAGGTTCCTGAGTATGAGCCCTCCTACCATCAGGGTTGGCTCATATGGCTAGGAGACAGGGTCAGATTTAGGGATGTAATAGGAGGTGACCTGCTCCCTGACTCCTGTCCTGGCCTAGCAGCTATCTTTCATATTGACATCCGACGGATTAGAGTTACCCCCACTCTGATCTGTGACACCTGGCTGGTATATCCTGTAATCAACTGGGCCCACTTTCTCCTTAACTTCATAGGGTCCTTGCCACCGGGCCAAGAATTTACTATCGACCGTGGGCACGAGTACAAGAATTCGGTCACCCGGGTGAAATGTCTGTACCCGGGCGGAATTGTTATATACCCGACTCTGGGCCAGTTGTGCCTCTTCCATGTGCTCACGGACGATCAGCAACACGACCCCTATTCGGTCCTGCATTTTTCCTATGTGTTCTATCACACTTTTATGAGGCGTAGGCTGTTGCTCCCATGCCTCCTTTGCGATATCCAGTAGCCCACGGGGATGACGCCCATATAACAACTCGAAGGGCGAGAACCCCGTGGACGCCTGGGGCACTTCCCATACCACAAACAAAACATAGGGCAACAGTAAGTCCCAATTTCTCCTGTCCTTAGCCATGACTCTTTTTAGCATGGACTTCAGGATCTTATTAAATCGTTCTACTAACCCATCGGTTTGGGGATGGTAGACAAACGTGTGCAGGTGTTTAATATTTAATAGCTTACACAATTCCTTTGTTATTTTGGACATAAAGGGTGTCCCCTGGTCCATCAGAATCTCCTTTGGTATCCCCACCAGGGTGAACATACTCATGAGCTCTTTAGCTATTACCTTGGCCAATGTATGGTGCAATGGGAACGCCTCTGGATACCGTATGGCATAGTCTAACACTACCAGGATGTGTTGGTGATCTCGGGCTGATTTAATAATGGGGCCTACCAGATTCATGGCGATCCATTCGAAAGGCACCTCTATAATGGGCATAGGCACTGGTGGACTGCGATACTGAGGTTGGGGGCTAGTCACCTGACACACTGGATAGGACTGACAGAACCTCCGGACTTCCTCATATAACCCAGGCCAATAGAACCATTGTAAAATTCGTTCCAGCATTTTCTTAACCCCCAGATGCCCTCCCAACACATGCGCATGCGCTAAATCCAAGACCATTCGCCGGTAAGGTTGGGGCACCACCAATTGTTCCACCACCTCCTGCCTCACCTTGTCTACCCGGTATAACAGGTGCTGGTTATAGGCAAGGTGAGGAAATATGTATCAGCCCCGGGACGTTGGGCAACGCCATTGATCACCGACACACCTTCTCTAGCCCGCAATAACATCAGATCCTGGAGCTTAGCGACCCGAAGGTTTCTTGGGGTACCTCCAGATCTAGGATGGATGAACTTTCTACTGTCTCACCCGCCAATCCTTCTAGGGGAAAACGGTTGGGGTTACACTCCACCTCCCCTACGGTGACCCCTACGGCTGGTGCCCCTGCCACGGGGTGCTCAGGCTCGGGACCCGGACATTTTTAGTCCTTGGCCTCCTCCAGGCTGAGGTCAAAATAGGCGTTTTGTGCGTCCCCCACAAGAAAAAGCGCCACCATCTCAGCCCACTGCTCTTTCGAACACCGTCAGGAATGCCTCTATATCGTCTTCCGGACCCATTTTCTTCAGGGTGGATCGGACTTTGTCCCTGGCGGTAGACACAGTCGGGGCTGTCGCGGTTGAAACTCCTAGCAGGGATGTTCGCACCGACTCTTGCATGGCTACCAGCTGCTGCATTAGGAAATAGTTTGTCTGCATCTGTGCACACATAGCCTCCTCATGTCTTTTTTTCTGTAGCTCATTACTTTCCAGTATAGAAGAAGGCTCCAGCACCAAATGTAGACGTTTTTAAAAATCCCAATCTTTATTCATCAACATGTTCCAAATGGATACAGCAATCAGTGGCACTGTCTCCCACTTAATCCCAGAGAATCTACGCGTTTCGAACAGTAGTGTTCTTAGTCATGATCTGAGGTGTCTGACATGTTCTGCATTGAAATAGGGTCCAACTCCAGTCTCCCCGCCCCCCAGGAGGAGTTCGGGGAAGTAGGGGTGACACAGAGACAATTAGAATGATGTGAGACACCTGCACAAACATTCTCACCCGTGACATAAATTATACATCCTTAGGGTCCATTCACACGTCCGTTTTTTCTTTCCTGATCTGTTCCGTTTTATGCGGAACAGATCTGGACCAGTTCTGTACCCATTAATTTTCAATGGGTCCTGGAAAAAATCAGACAGCACAATGTGTGCTGTCCGTTTCCGTTGTTCCGTTCCGCATGTCCGAAAAAATATAAAACTTGTCCTATTCTTTTTCGCAAAAATCGGATCCTGGACCAATACAAAGTCAATGGATCCGCAAAAAACGGAAGACATTCGTATGTCATCCGTTATATGCGGATTCCGTTCCTGGAAATTAAATGGCACCTGAGGTAACACATAACTAGACTTTTATTCACTTTTTTTTTTTCAATTTTTTTTCAAAGAAATCCAAACAACTTTATTTGCTGATTGAAATTTATACATGTTTCCGTTTTTTGCGGATCCGCAAAAAACTGATGACATACGGATGACATACGGAAACATTTTCAGGAACAACGGATCCGCAAAAAACGGACCGAAAATCGGGATATAGAAAAATACTGACGTGTGAATGTAGCCTAATAGTAACAAGCATGTAATATAAAATCATATGGTTTTTCTTATCAATACAAAAGCATTGACCCTACAGAGTAAGGCCTCATGCACACGACCGTTTTTTTTTTGCGGTCCGCAAAAACAGGTTCCGTTTTTCCGTGATCCGTGACCGTTTTTTCGTCCGTGGGTCTTCCTTGATTTTTGGAGGATCCACGGACATGAAAAAAAAGTCATTTTGGTGTCCGCCTGGCCGTGCGGAGCCAAACGGATCCGTCCTGAATTACAATGCAAGTCAATGGGGACGGATCCGTTTGACGTTGACACAATATGGTGCAAATTTCCAACGGATCCGTCCCCCATTGACTTTCAATGTAAAGTCAGGAGTTAATATACCATAGGATCTGAGTTTTCTCCAATCCGATGGTATATTTTAACTTGAAGCGTCCCCATCACCATGGGAACGCCTCTATGTTAGAATATACCATCGGATTTGAGTTACATCGTGAAACTCAGATCCGACAGTATATTCTAACACAGAGGCGTTCCCATAGTGATGGGGACGCTTCTAGTTAGAATATACTACCAACTGTGTACATGACTGCCCCCTGCTGCCTGACAGCACCCAATCTTTTACAGGGGGCTGTGATCAGCACAATTAACCCTTCAAGTGCCGCACCTGAAGGGGTTAATTGTGCGTATCATAGCCCCCTGTAAGAGATCAGGGACTGCCAGGCAGCAGGGGGCAGACCCCCCTCCATCCCCAGTTTGAATATCATTGGTGGCCAGTGTGCGCCCCCCCCCCCCTCTATTGTAATATCATTGGTGGCCAGTGTGCAGCCCCCCCCCTCCCTCCCTCGTAATATCATTGGTGGCCAGTGTGCGCCCCCCCTGGCCCCCCCTCTATTGTAATATCATTGGTGGCCAGTGCGCGGCCCCCCCTCTATTGTAATATCATTGGTGGCCAGTGTGCGGCCTCCGTTGGCCCCCCTCCCCCCCTCTATTGTAATATCATTGGTGGCCAGTGTGCGGCCTCCCCTCTCCCCCCCCTACCCGCCCGATCATTGGTGGCAGCGGAGATTCCCATCTGAGTCCCAGTTTAATCGCTCTGGGGATCCGATCGGTAACCATGGCAACCAGGACGCTACTGCAGGCCTGGTTGCCATGGTTACTTAGCAATATTACAATATTAGAAGCATCATACTTACCTGCTGGCTGCTGCGCTGTCTGTGTCTGGCCGGGAGCTCCTCCTACTGGTAAGTGACAGATCATTAAGCAATGCGCCGCACAGACCTGTCACTTACCAGTAGGAGGAGCTCCCGGCCGGTCACAGACAGCGCAGCAGGTAAGTATGATGCTTCTAATATTGTAATATTGCTAAGTAACCATGGCAACCAGGCCTGCAGTAGCGTCCTGGTTGCCAAGGTTACCGATCGGAGCCCCAGAGCGATTAAACTGAGACTCTGATCGGAATCTCCGCTGCCACCAATGATCGGGGGGAGGGGAGGCTGCACACTGGCCACCAATGATATTACAATGGGGGGACGGGGGGGGGGGGCGCACACTGGCCACCAATGATATTACAATAGGGGGGGGCCGCACACTGGCCACCAATGATATTCAAACTGGGGAGGGAGGGGGGTCTGCCCCCTGCTGCCTGGCAGCCCCTGATCTCTTATAGGGGGCTATGATATGCACAATTAACCCCTCAGGTGCAGCACCTGAGGGGTTAATTGTGCGGATCACAGCCCCCTGTAAGAGATCGGGTGCTGCCAGGCAGCAGGGGGCAGTCATGTACACAGTTCGTAGTATATTCTAACTAGAAGTGTCCCCATCACTATGGGAACGCCTCTATGTTAGAAAATACTGTCGGATATGAGTTTTCACGAAGTGAAAACTCATCTCTGAAAAAGCTTTTATGCAGACGGATCTTCGGATCCGTCTGTACGAAAGTAACCTACGGCCACGGATCACGGACGCGGATGCCAATCTTGTGTGCACCCGTGTTCTTTCACGGACCCACTGACTTGAATGGGTCCGTGAACCGTTGTCCATCAAAAAAATAGGACAGGTCCTATTTTTTTGACGGACAGGAAACACGGATCACGGATACGGCTGGAAAATGGTGCGAAAAAAAATGGAAAACGGCACAACGGCCACGGATGCACACAACGGTCGTGTGCATGAGGCCTAAGAGGTAGCATTGGTAGCAGATATTAATGCCTGCACACACACACACACTGTTCCCCCTGCTGCCTGCACACACACTGCTCTCCCTCAATTCTCCCCTTCTGTTTAACCCTATAATGATGTAGTGTCCCACTAGGTAAAGGTGGGTGCTACACAAGGGTTAACATGTCTTTTGCATTAATGTGATGTTTAATATGCATTTCCCTGTGTTATCTGGGTGTCAGGCCTGTTAGGGTGTAGTTTAGCCTCCTAGACGTTAGAGGGAGCTAGAGAGCCCTAAGTATATATAGGTAGGCCCAGACAGGGGTGAGTTAGTTCATTCCAGGTGGCTAGAAGAGTAATGTAGTCAGCCTGAAGCTCATGAGGCTAAGTTAGCTCAGTAGAGTTAACCCAGAAGAAGAATCTACCTCCTGGGAGAAACCTGCAGCTCCCGTCACAACAGGAATAATACAACAAGTTCAGATAAGTAACCTGATGAGCAGGAGTATTATAAGTTAAAGTCAAGAGTCAATACTGGAGAAAGAATTTCTACCAAGGATTAAAGCCAGCATTTAGGCATCCGGGCCGTGGGATCCAGCCAGCTAGAATAGCTAAAGGGGATAGTGCAGCAAAGGTCTGCTAAGCATTAACTGTTTACCCTCCAAGTATCTTGCATGATTAATACCTGCCATTATTGAAAATAAACCTGCTGTTGACATCTGTAATATAAGGGACTGCATCATCATCATCATCTTATTGTATAAAGTTGGACTGTTCAAAGTAAAGCAACGTTTGGTTCACTATATCACCTGTGTACCTCACTTATTGCTCCTACAAATCGGTGTGCCACCGTTACAGGCACTGGCGTCACGATCCTTAAAGGGACCTTGCCTCAGGCACTCAAAATACCTGCAACATCCAGGGCACCTCATCCACCATCAGGTCTGGTCCCTACATCCAGAGTGTGCCCCAGAGGAACTTGTGTCTACCTCTCCTTCACTGCCGCATGCCTGCCCAGGGTTCTCCTCCAATACAGTGAGTAACCCTCGATCGCCCATAACCGTGACCTCACTTCGCAATACCCTGCAGGTCTGGCGTGCTGCAATGACATCTGGGGCTGGTCCTGAAGCATGATGGTGGTTGGAGTCACAGGTCCAGAACACAGGACAGGATCTCCGGTCACTTACCCTTCACTGGTCATGTGATTCTGGGAGGCGTGATGTCACAGGAAGGGGCGGGGCCTCCAGAGAACAGAAAGCAGTGAGCTCGTCTATACATGTGTACTGCTTAGGAGAGGAGGATTTACATGCAGGGCCGGCGCCAGCGCCACCCATAAGCAAAGTAGGCCACCGCGGGCGCCCCCAGCAAGAGTACGCTCTACGCGGTGGCCTACTTTGCTTATGGGTGGCACCGGCCCTGCATTGACCCAGTCTGGATTCTGATTACCACAGACATTACAAGTCCATCCCTCAGGTTCATTTCCACTTGGAGGTCTAGAGGCAGTTGGATATGTGGGAGGTCGTTCATCAGCGTCATTGTCTTTTGATTTCTGAGTATACAACAGTCTACCTCTGACTACTTCTCCTCACCACCCCTCAGTTTCAACTTCCCCTGCCACTTTAACCCAGGTATTAACTACTTCACATCCATGATCCTTTATCCAACCACAATGTACTTTCCCAAGTATCCACATTCAAATTTCCATCCTTCATGCCTACCTTCTTCAACACTCTGTCAATATTTTTCAGACCTTCTTTTCCTTCCCTCTCTTCAACTAAAGTCTTAGCTGTTTTGTAACCCTCTGGTATACTGAAATTGTTCCCCATTTTGTATGTCAATCTTTTTCCACAGAAAGTTAAACAATTATTCAGACGTCTATTTTCCCTCAGTTTCCTCTGAATTTCCCCACTATATTTACCTAGTGTATTCTGTTACTAAATTTCTTAACTAATCGAAACCTCACAAACCGGACATTGGAGTCCGAGTACTTTGATTACCCTTCCTGTAATTCTCCAAGATTTTCCAAATACAATAAAGAACAAATAAGGAATATACCAAAACTAAACCAAAGACTTCCCAATTGAAACTGTCCATCTCTTAGGTCTCAAAATCCAACAATCATAGTCATTTTCAGGTTCTTACCAAAAATAGGCTCAACTATAAAAGGACTTATACATACATTCAATCACCAGATCTTCGAACAGGACAAACCACTCAGGGAGACACAGATATAGTGTAAGATAAAGTCTCTTACCTTTTAGCGCTATTTCTTATATCTGCAAATCCAGGACTGGAACATCCAATTTGTCGGAGGCCAGATGAAGTGTCCTTTAGTTTAGCCCCACGTTGGGGGCCATGATTTTGTTAGGGAAATATCCCTTTACCTATGATTGTTGGAATCCAAATTAAAAATGGATTTGAGCGCTCGGGAAACTGACACAAGTATTGGATATAGTTGTATCTGATTTCTCTCTTTAATTCAAAGACAAGATCACAATAATATATACTTTAAACAGAAAAAAAAACATAACATGACATTTGCGGTTATAAGATATAGATCATAAGACCATACGTAGGTCGTCGTCCCCCCCCCGCACTTTGTGAGGCTCAGACAGATAGCTCTGCTTGAGAGGAAACTGTGTGTTTTTAGACATTATTATCTGTCTATTTAACCCTGTAAGCTACATTTAGGACTTGACCTAAATCTCCCATATACACAAGATGGAGGACATGTTTATAGAAAATGGATTCTCATCCCTCACAATACATATAATGACCAGACAAACCACCTGCCTTATATTGTGTACATCTCTATTTGTGCCACCAAAACATGTCTGAAAATACACATTTTATTGCTTATATTTATAAAAATAAATCTTCAGCTTTACAAATGCTACAATCGTATTTGTACATGTATGTAATCACGTCATCTAACAAGGTTTATATACAGTCAAGATGAAAATCTGAAAGGTGAAAGTCCGCCTCCAATGGTATGCTGTTTTCATCAAGCATGAACTGACTTCTTATAGTGAACACAAAAGATTCTCCAGTCTGTGCTAACAGGGAGCAGCACAGATCTGCCACTACCATCCCATATGTGACATCTGTACAGCTGGAAAAAACCTTGTCTAATAGGTTAGGGGAGATATTTAAAAACACAATCTCAAGAATATCTGGTGGCACTTGGACGCGTACACAACAGTCGTCACCCACCACAGTCATGTGTGCTGATCTATAGAAACTTCTTACATGGTTGAAGGGTAGGCACACATAACACTGCTCATACACATTGTTGTCATCAATCCTTAGCTCTCTTCTGCATTTCCCACACCCTGTGTATATAATATCCGGCAGAGACTTCAGAATGTCAGAAACGGAAGTTTCATGCTTTATTAATATTTTGTGCTTGTCTGAAATGTTAAATTCTATTTGCATTATACTACCTCTAACTTGGATTTCTCCTGAATACCTGTCATCAATCATGGTCAAAAGGCTCATATGCTTTGCTGAGGATATATTGTACCTCTTCCGAAAATCTAGAGCCCTTTGGTCATCATCAAACAAACATTCACTGGATGACCAAGGGGTAGTGTGTAATTCCAGATCTCCTGAAATGATGTTCTTCTTACAGAGTAAGTATTTAAAGATCCAGATATGATCTTTTTTAAGGTGGATCTGATCACTCCATGTGACACACGTTCCCCACAGTACCAATGTACTTGCTTGTCCTTTGACTTGTTCAACAGTAAGAATGATTTTATTTTGCAGCAATCCCTTAAAATGATATGTAGATTCCTTAAGAATGGAAATGTTATTCACCTTCAAAACGGCATGGACTAATAATTCTGGCTGAAGATCAGCAAGGCTAACGTGCTGTATGTGTTCTAGCCTCTGGGGCTGTCGTGGAGAAAGCTCACTTAAATAGGAATGCTTTTTCTGAAGGTAGTCTAGTAACTCCTTCACAGCAGGACGCTCTACAGGATGAGAACTTTCTCCCGAGAGGAGAGAAGAACAGCTTCCAAAATTAATTAGTTTACTTCTAAAGCTAGACTGAAGAAAAATCTCTCCCGTCCACCTATCTTCACAAACGGATACATCTGTCAGCACAATTACTTCACCGGGAAGTAAAGCTAAACTCCAAAATGCAGCAGTTCTCCACATCAACACTTTCTGTTTAACCTCAGACTGGTCCATAACAACAATTGTTGCTAATGGAAGAGTGGAACCAATACTTGGCCCACTTTTGACCTTGATTTCTTTGACATGACAGGGCTGCAACACCACCACCATGATACTGTAGTCTTTGTTCTTTTCAGAGCAATGATTCAGAAGAGCCAAAGGCTTTCCAGGAGTCGTCTGCCCACGTTCATACCTTTCCATAGTATACTTTACTGGTGATGTGGATTGTTTCGATTTCTTAGATTGCAGTTTATGGTGAGAAGGTGCCGAGGAAGCAGTGAAATCTTTCTTCCTTTTGCTGCTTGCACTCCCAAGATAATCTGCATTATTACCTAGCAGTGCAGCAGACTCATCTTTGATTAGTAACAATCCCTCCTCGTTTGTCTGAGATTCTAATGACTTTTTGTTAAGCAGTTCATCAGATGTGGTTGTGAAGAGATCAGAGGAGCAGGTAAAACTTTCCTGAGATTCAGATCCTGTGGTGAGGTCCTCCACTAAGATGTCTGGTGCCATCAATTCTGACCTTCTCAGTTCAGTATGATTGGCGCCTTTTGTTCCGTTGTTGTCTGGACATTTTACAGCAAGTTGACTAGATGTCAGAACGGCGAGGAACTCGGTTTCAGCAGATATTGTACGGCAGACATCACTTTCGATGACATCAGGATCTTGGAATTCGCCCTCCTTTCCTACAGGTTTCTGTACAGCATGTGTTATATGACAGAGTTCTGTGCTAGAAACCAAATCTGAAACAATTGCTATGTCATCGGTAACCACTTTCTGCCCAAAATCACACTCCTGGTCACAAGTTCTGCCAAACTGCTCCGCCAGTACTGGGTGACCATCACATGCATGTTTTCCATGCTCAGTCTTTCCATTTTGACCTCCATTCAGCACCTGGTGTGAAGATATTAGGTGGCTTCCACCACTTTGTAAGGACGCATCCTGCATCTTATGAGTAAATGGGATGTCTTCCCAAACTGCTGTGTGGCCTTCTGAAACTGATCCCTCTATTCCACATGGCACAGATGGGGCTCCGATAAAAACGTGAATCGCACCTCTAGTGCACATCCTTTCTGCGGCAAGTCCCACTTCCAGACGTTCTTACGTCACAACTTCTTGCTTCTGCGGTGTAAACGTATGCGTTCCAAGCCTCGTTCTAAAGCCGAAACCAAAACCGGACGTTGGCAGCGGAGGTATCTGGTTGATACATTGATAACTGTGGAGAAAAGTCGCGCTGTTTGGTTAATGAAGGTCTAGTTAACGTTACTTGAAAATTAGAAACACATTTTAATGTTAACATATTATATAACCCGTTCTCGGCACCTCGACCATGCGCAGGCGCAGTGGATGGTGACTGTTGCCTTGGTGACAGAGTCGTTTCGGGTGTCCGACGCCTTTCGTGGAGCAGGAGATCTTCACGCTGTTTTCATATCGGTTTGTGCTCCAGGGGCGGCGAAAATGGTGAGGCATGGCAGTGACAGTGCGACTGGTGTCTGTGCTTTGTATTCAGAAATCCTTGGAAAGTAATGAGTATGGAGCATGATACAACTATGGGGTTAATGCTGGCAGCCATTGTGCTCCGTTTAGATTTCTCCCTGCACACAGTAGTGTCAGACAGCGCTGGGCATAGGGCTCACATTACTCTACCCTTATAATGGCAGTTATGGCGCCTTTCGGGTACAACCACTCTGTGCAGTTGTGTTGTAGTTGCTCACAGGCCACAGCTGGCTCCTGCTGAAAGAATGACAACTGTAAGGTCAATCTGCATTATTAAAGGGGATTTCCAAGACTTGTTATCCTCTGTGATTGGTGGGGGTCCGACATCTGGGACCCCTGCTGATCAGCTGTTTGAGAAGGCAGGCTATGTATTTCTTGCAGCTTTCCCTAGGTCAGTGACTTCACGGTCATCAGTCACATGGCCTAGGCGCAGCTCGGCCTCATACAAGTGAATGGGGCTGAGCTGCGATACCATGCACAGCCGCTATACAATGTGGGGTGCTCGGTGAGTGTTGGGAAAGCCTTTTCAAACAGCTGATTGGGGAGAGGGGGTCCCAAGTGTTGGCCCACCACCGATCAGATACTGGTGACCTATTCTGTAGATAGGTCACCAGTAGGCTTGGGCCAATCGAGCTTCGGATCATAGATCTGAAGTTGATTTATTCACAAACTTTAGAGGATATTTATGAAACTGGTGTATAGTAGACTTTGGTTGCTATGGACAACTAAGCTATCAGATTCCACCTTTCATTTTTCACAGCTTCTTTGGAAAATGAAAGGTGGAATCTGATTGGTTAATTTGGGCAACTAAGCCAGTTCTACTTGAGAAATCTCCCCCTTTGTCATTAATGATGTTTCCGTACATAAAATGTATTGTCTCTGTGTAGGCAAACTTTGTCTCATAGTAACATAGTTTATAAGGCTGAAAAAATACATCCGTCCATCCAGTTCAGCCTGTTATCCTACAAGTGGATCCAGAGGAAGGCACTTTAGGGGGAAAAAAATCCTTCCCGACTACAATCAGGGAGTCAAATAACTTGCTGGATCAACGACCCCTCTCTAGTAGCTAGAGTTGCTGCGATACCAAATTTTTTATTAGATTTCGATACCATAAAACGGTATTGCTATACTCGATACTATTCAATACCACGCAAAAAAAATAATAAACCAAAAAAGCCACGTGCATTCTGCATTTTAAAAAATGGCGAATCGCGCAGTTTTTATTTATTTTTTCTGTTCCGGCGTTCACCCCATAGATTTTTTTTATATTTTAATAGTTTGGACTTTTCGGACATGGCGATATGTGATGTTTATTTATTTATTGTTTATATATTTTATATGTGAAATTGGGAAAGGGGGTGATTTATACTTAATATTTTGGTGTTTGTTTTTTTTTTTTACACTTTTTTTTATTTAATAACTATTTCCCCCCTTAGGGGCCAGAACCTGGGATCTTCTAATCCCTTGTCCTATTCACCCTGATAGAGATCTATTAGGGTGAATAGGACTTCACACTCTCCCTGCTGCTCTGTGCATAGTGCACACAGCAGCAGGGAGCAGACTATGGCAGCCAGGGCTTCAGTAGCGTCCTGGCTGCCATGGTAACCGATCGGAACCCCAGGATTACACTGCTAGGGCTCCGATCAGAAGCTGCCACTATACCACCAATGAAGTGGAGGGGACCCTGTGGCCACTGCCACCAATGATTTTAATACTGGGGGGTTAAGAGGGGCGAGCGCACTGTGCCACCAATGATTTTAATAGGGTGGGGGGGTTGAAGGGGGAGGAGGGCGCACTGCGCCACCAATGATAATTAACCCTTAATACAGGAGGCGGTTACTGGCAGCAGATCAGCGGCACCTGAGGGGTTAACTGCCGCTGATCGCAGCTCCCTGTCAGGCAGGGTACCGGCTATGCGATTTTGCTGCTGGCACCTGCCTCCTGTAGGGTTGTTGCGGGTATCGAAATTTCGATACCCAATCAATACTTTTGTCCTGGTATCGATACGATACCGGGATTTCCATTTTTTCGATACTGGGCTGCGCTTCTGCGCAGTCTAGTATCTCTGAACATGAGCGTGCTGCTGTCGGCGCGCTTATGTTCTCTCAGCAGCACGGGGAGAAGGAAGCTGTCCTTCCTCCCCCTGTGAGAGAGAGGGGCGGATGGAGGGGCTTTTCCTACACAGAGATGATAGGACTTTTCCTACACAGAGCAGCGCCCAGCGATACCCCAGCACTTACCATTATTCCTGGGCGCCGCTCCGTTCGCCCGCAGTGCCCCATCACTGTCTCCTCTCCTGCTCCACATGCTAATTACTATCGGCGTAATGGGGAGGAGACATCAGCTTCACTAGTGGGCGTTCCTTCTTCCTGCGCTGTGATTGGACAGTGCTACAGCCAGGGAGAAGGAACGCCCACTAGTGAAGCTGATGTCTCCTCCCCATTACGCCGATAGTAATTAGCATGTGGAGCAGGAGAGGAGCAGCGCCCAGGAATAATGGTAAGTGCTGGGACATTGCTGGGCGCCGCTCTGTGTAGCCTAATACTTAGTCTGGACCCAGGAAAAGTAGACTTTATAATACCACATAATACAGGACCCTGCCCCTGACAGGGAGCTGCGATCAGCGGCACCTGAGGGGTTAACTGCCACTGATCTGCCAGTACCGGCCTCCTGTATTAAGGGGTAATTATCATTGGTGGCGCAGTGCACCCTCCCCCCCTCAACCCCCCATCCCATTAAAATCATTGGTGGCACAGTGCGCCGGCCCCTCTCAACCCCCCAGTATTAAAATCATTGGTGGCAGCGGCCACAGGGTCCTCTCCCCTCCCCCTCATTGGTGGTGCAGTGGCAGCTTCTGATCGGAGCCCCAGCTGTGTAAGCCTGGGGCTCCGATCGGTTACCATGGCAGCCAGGACGCTACTGAAGCCCTGGCTGCCATGGTAACATCCCTGATGCTGTGTGCACAAAGCACAAAGCAGCAGGGACAGTGTGAAGTCCTATTCACCCTGATAGAGCTCTATCAGGGTGAATAGGACAAGGGATGAAAGATCCCAGGTTCTGGCCCCTAAGGGGGGAAATAGTTATTAAATAAAAAGTGTAAAAAAAAAAAAAAACACCAAAATATTAAGTATTAATCACCCCCTTTTCCCAATTTCCCATATAAAATTTATAAATAATAAACATATTACATATCGCCACGTCAGAAAAGTTCAAACTATAAAAATATAAAAAAAATCTATGCAGTGAAGGCCGGAACAGAAAAAATAAATAAAAACTGCGCCATTTTTTAAACTGCGGAATGCACGTGGCTTTTTTGGTTTATTTTTTTCCCCGTGGTATCGAGTATCGCAAAACTTTTTCATGGTATCGAAACCGAATCAAAAATTTGGTATCGCAACAACTCTAGCCTCCTGTATTATGTGTTAAAGACGACCTTACATGGGTCCAGACTTTAAGTATTAGGCTACACAGAGCGGCGCCCAGAGATGTCCCAGCACTTACTATTATTCCTAATGGGGCCGCTCCGTTCGCCCGCTGTGCCCCATTACTTTCTCCTGCTCCATATGCTAATTACTATCAGAGCAATGGGGAGGAGACATCAGCTTCTCTAGTGGGCGTTCCTTCTCCCTGGCTGTAGCTCTGTCCAATCACAGCACAGGAAGAAGGAACTCCCATTGGTGGCGCAGTGCGCCCGCCCCTCTCTTCTCATTGGTGGCAGCAGCAGCACAGGGAGAGGGAGAGACTGCTTCCTTCTCCCCTGTGTTGCAGAGAGAACATGAGCGCGCCGACAGCAGCGCGCTCATGTTCAGTGATACTAGACTGCGCAGCAGCGCAGCCCAGTTTTGAAAAAATGGAAATCCAGGTATCGTATCGATACCGGGACAAAAGTATCGATTGGGTATTGAAATTTCGATACCCGCAACAACCCTGCTAGTAGCTATAACCTCTAATATTATTACAGTCCAGAGATACATCCAGGACCCTCTTGAACTCTTTTAGTGAACTCACCATCACCACCTCCTCAGGCAGAGAGATCCATAGTCTCACTGCTCTTACCGTAAATAATCCTTTTCTATGTTTGTGTACAAACCTTCTTTCCTCCAGACGCAGAGGATGTCCCCTTGTCACAGTCCTGGGGATAAATAGATGATGGGATAGATCTCTGTACTGACCCCTGATATATTTATACATAGTAATTAGATCTCCCCTCAGTCGTCTTTTTTCTAAAGGGAATAACCTTAATGTTGATAATCTTTCAGGGTACTGTAGTCCCCCCATTCCAGTTATTACTTTAGTTCAGGGCTCGACAAATCCCAGACGCCAGGTCGCCATGGCGACTAGGAATTTTGTCCTGGCTCCTGGGTATTTGCCCCTGCTTGAAAATAGGCGCAGCCACTGGAGGGTTAGGACCGCGAGCAAAATGAAACCGTATTTTTTTTTTAAATCACTTGCGCCCAGGCTCGGACTGCCACCCTGCCCGGACCCCTCAGCTTTCGGCTCCATTGTGGTTTGTCCACTCTCTCTCGCCGTCTATCGGTCGCAGCGTGCTGATGTCGCAGTGCGTCATCTCCAGGGCAGTTAAAAATGGCGAAGCCTTTACCAGAGCCCGGCCGGTACTTATGTGATAACTGTCCGGCAGACATCAGAGCCCGTGTCCCGGTAAGGGCTCTTTCACACTTGCGTTGTCCGGATCCGGCATGTACTCCACTTGCCGGAATTACACTCCGGATCCGGAAAAACGCAAGTGTACTGAAAGCATTTGAAGACGGAACCGTCTTCAAAATGCTTTCAGTGTTACTATGGCAGCCAGGACGCTATTAAAGTCCTGGTTGCCATAGTAGGAGCGGGGAGCTGGGGAGCGGTATACTTACAGTCCGTGCGGCTCCCGGGGCGCTCCAGAATGACGTCAGAGCGCCCCATGCGCATGGATGACATGTCCAATGCGATCGCATGATCCATGCGCTTGGGGCGCCCTGATGTCACTCTGGAGCGCCCGGGGAGCCGCACGGACGGTAAGTATACTGCTTCCCCGCTACACTTTACCATGACTGCCAGGACTTTAGCGTCCCGGCAGCCATGGTAACCATTCTGAAAAAGCTAAATGTCGGGTCCGGCAATGCGCCGAAACTACGTTTAGCTTAAGGCCGGATCCGGATCAATGCCTTTCAATGGGCATTAATTCCGGATCCGGCATTGCGGCAAGTGTTCCGGATTTTTGGCCGGAGCAAAAAGCGCAGCATGCTGCAGTATTTTCTCCGGCCAAAAAACGTTCCGTTCCGGAACTGAAGACATCCTGATGCATCCTGAACGGATTTCACTCCATTCAGAATGCATTAGGATAATCCTGATCAGGATTCTTCCGGCATAGAGCCCCGACGACGGAACTCTATGCTGGAAGAAAAGAACGCAGGTGTGAAAGAGCCCTAAGAGAGCCTCGGCGGGGGAAGAAGAGTTAGTGCAGGGGAGGCAGAGCGGGAGCACAGGTAGCAGTGCTGCACTCGCTGACAAGTGGAGGAAAGACAATCGGCCCATCATCATTCTTCCTGCTGTATACAGCAGGGGACATGATCGGGCAGCGCAACATCCCAGGACACCAAGTGCTGCCAGGTTCCTGCACGGCCGGCTCTGCGGCGGTAAATGATGCGCTCTGCACTTATCCGGTAGGCTCAAAGTTTGTAATGTCTGCCTGCTACTGCCAAGTTGGCCTCGAGCACGGCCATGAACCCAGCGGGGAGCTGCATACCTGCTGCCGTCATTAGGCCGGAGCTCCTGCTAGCCACAACTGGTGGCCATTCCTGCTCCGTGCTCCATTCCTGCAGTTACCATTCGGCAATTTCTTAGTTCTTTCCCTTTCTAGGAAAGCTGGGTGACAGCCTGTATACCACACAGAATGCCGGGTGGCAGCTCCTAGGAGAGCTGTGTGGTATACAGGCTGTCTGTCACCCAGCTTTCCTGGTCTCCTGAAGAGAATATATCTCAGTATAGGAACATTTAGATACGTTATCATATGATTTACCCATTCAGGAGTCTTGGGAAGCCGGTTTGCAGCTCCTATGAGAACTAAGACTACTGAATGGCCAAATCATCTGATGACTTCTCTATATGTTCCCATACTGAGATATATTCTCCTCAGGAAAGCTGGGTGACAGGCTGTATACCACACAGTTCTCCTAGGAGCTGCCATAAGACTCCTGAATGGCTAAATCATCTGATAACTTCTCTATATGTTCCCGTACTGAGATATGTTCTCCTCAGGACTAGGAGACCAGGAAAGCTTGGTGGCAATCCATGAGAGAGCTGGAAGGCCCCTCAGTATTCCTAGGGTAATTCCAATGGAAATATTTTCCACAGAGGATTACCTGTTGTGGATTTTTATCAAACTCTACATGTAGCGTGTGGATTTTCTGTGGAATTCAGCCACGATCAGTTACACGTGGTGAAATCATATATGACCACGGTGCGGATTTGAAATGTGCACAGTAGGTTCATTTCCGTGTGGATTTTATGAAGTGTGAGGATTTTTGGTAAAATCTCATCTATTTTGCTGGTATTTGCTGCAATACGCTGTGGATTTCATAGCTGCAGTTCTATGAGATGAATGAGCCCGGACCAAACATCCTGGGGAAGGGATATCAGTTCTGTCAGCTGCAGCACAGGGATTATACACACAGTGACGTCACAGCGCAGGGATTATACACACAGTGACGTCACAGCGCAGGGATTATACACACAGTGACGTCACAGCGCAGGGATTATACACATAGTGACGTCACAGCGCAGGGATTATACACACAGTGACATCACAGTGACAGTAATTACTTTACACAGTTTAGTGTCATCTGCAAAAATTGATATTTTACTATGCAAGCCTTCTACAGGATTATTAATACATATATTGAAGAGAATAGGTACTCCATTAGTAACAGTGACCCAATCTGAGTGTGTACCACTAATAACCACCCTCTGTTTTCTATCACTGAGCCAGTTACTTACCCACATACAGACATATTCTCCCAGTCCGAGCATTCTCATTTTATATACTAACCTTTCATGTGGTACAGTGTCAAATGCTTTGGAGAAGTCCAGATATATGACATCCATTGATTCGCTGCGGTCAAGTCTAGAACTCACCTCCTCATAGAAACTGATTTAAATTAGTTTGACATGACCGATCCCTCATGAAGCCATGCTGATATGGCGTTATTTGCTTATTTTAATTGAGGTACTCCAAGATAGCATCTCTTGGAAAACCTTCAAACAATTTACCCACGACAGATGTTAAACTTACTGGCCTATAGTTTTCGGGCTCTGTTTTTGGACCTTTTTAAAGATTGGCACTACATATGCAAGTGCCAATCCTGTGGAACACTCCCTGTCAGTATAGAGTCCTTGAATATCAGAAATGAGGGTCTGGCTATGACATTACTTAATTCTTTTAGCATACAGGGGTGTGTGCCATCTGGTTCCTGCGATTTGTCTATTTTAATCTTTTTAAGACACCGCTGTACTTCTTCCTGGGTCAGACAGGTGTCGGCCCTGACAGTTTGCTTTCTCCTCATCGCTCTCTGCAACTCCCCCCCCCCCCCCCCCCCACCCTCATTACTCTGTAAAGGGCCGACACCTTCAGATTTATACTTTTTACCATTTATATAATTGAAAAACATTTTAGGGTTAGTTTTGCTCTCTTTGGCAATTAATCTCTCGGTCTCTAGTTTGGCTTCTTTTATTTATGTTTTACATGTTCAATTTTTTTCCTTAGTTTTTCAGTGCTTCCTCACTACCTTCCTGTTTTAGTGATTTTACATGCTTTCTTTTTGTCATTTATTGCTTTCTTTACATTTCTATTTATCCACGTTGTTTTTTTTCTTGTTCCTTAACCTTCTATTCCCATACGGTATATACCTCTCACAATTAGATTTTAGGAAGCTTTTAAAAATATCCCATTTTGTGGCTGTATTTTTATTTTTGAGGACTTTGTCCCAGGTAGTTAGGCCTATAGCCTCTTAGTTGGCTAAATTTAGCTTTTTTTGAAGTTTGGTATTTTTGTTTCTCCCTGAAGAAACACTCTTTTGAATGACAATTAGAAGGTTATTACTTTATGGTCACTATTTCCCAGGTGTCCCCCAACCTGCACATCTGTTGTTCTGTCAGGTCTATTGGTTAATACTAAGTCCGGTATGGCCATCCCTCTAGTCGGGTCCTGAACCAGTTGGGAAAGGTAATTGTCTTTGGTTATTGCCAAGAACCTGTTTCATTTATGGGATGTACAGGTTTCAGTTTCCCAGTATATATCTGGGTAGTTGAAGTCCCCCATAATAACCACCTTATTATGATTTGCCGCCTTGTCTATCTCGTTTAGTAGCAGATTTTCTGTGGACTCTGGTATATTAGGTGGCTTATAATAAACTCCTATTAGTATTTTATTATTGTTTTTTCCTCCATGTATTTACACCCACAGTGACTCCACATGTTCATGTCCCTCACTTATATCTTCCAGGACTGTGGGCTTTAGACAGGACTTTACATAAAGGCAGACCCCCCCCCCCCCTCCGGTTTTGACGATCCTTTCTAAACAGACTGTAACCCTGTACATTAACTGCCCAGTCATAGCTATCATCCAGCCATGTCTCAGTTATTCCCACTATGTCATAGTCCTCCTCACACATCACTAATTCCAGTTCACTAGTTTTATTAGTTAGGCTTCTGGCATTAGTGTACATAAAATTAAGAGATTTATGTATATTTTTTACCCTACACTTTTCCTTCTGAACTGTTCTAGTCCCTCCTGCCATTCCTCTCCCAGTTCCATTACCTTGCCCCCGGTCTCTATCTGCACTATCTTCACATCCTGTAACGTAATTACCCCCCCTCCCCAGTCCCTAGTTTAACCCCTTTAGGACACAGCCATATTTCACCTTAAGGATCAGGCCATTTTTTGCAAATCTTACAATTAAGAGATTTATGTATATTTTTTACTCTACACCTTTCCATAGCATCACCATGACGGCAACACAAGGAAATTGACCCCTGACCTCTGTAGGGGCAGGAAGCAGAGAAAGGTTTAAATACTCCCCTCCCACCACCAACACCAGTGTTTCCTGTCCTAACAGAGGACAGGGGCGGAGAAAGGTCTCCTTGTGTGCCTCGCGCCAGGGAGATGAAGAAGATGCGCACCTTAACACCATATCCACATGATGACTCCCTGCCCTCCCGCGGTCTCTGTACTAACGCTGGGGGCAGGGAGTGGATCGGGAGTCCCCGTCTGGGCTCTGTTAGTTCCAGCTGGTTTGCGCGCCCAGTGCAGGCGGGCGCTATATAAGTTACGTCACTTCCGGCGCCGAGATGACATCACCGGAAGTGACGAAGGCGGCGCATATTCGGCGGGACCGGAAGAAAATTTGAAATCTTTTCCTTCCCCCTGGTTGTGGTGAGTTGTTGCCTCCTCTATTCCTCCAGGATGTCCGCACCAGAGCACTCAGAAGCCGCTGCGCCGCCTTGCATTTCTAAAGAATCTCAAAGGAAGCCCAAGAAATCGACAAAATGCATTTCTTTCTTTAAACGTTTGCCAGATGACTATTTGAAAAAGCTATGCGGTGATTGTATTGCCAGGATTATACGAGATGAACAACCATCATTAATGGATGAGTTCTGAACCATGATGCAGGAGGAAATTAAATCTTCTTTGGCATCTTTGTCTGGATTACACAAAGATACCCCTCCTCAAATAGAACCCCCACACAAGCGTCTGAGAACAGGGGATTCTTTTTCCTCTGAGTCAGATGAATTCGATGGTGCCTCTTCCTCCAAAGCATGGGAGGAAGATGACAGATAATCCGAGCGAGATATCCCTGAAGGTAGAAAAAGATTCTATTTCTCTTCAGATGATATGCCAAAGTTACTCAAAGCAGTCAGGGCAACCATGGGGGTAGAAGAAATTCAACCAACCCCTTCTGTTCAGGAAGAAATGTTCGGTGGACTGAGAGTGAAAAAACTAGAGTCTTCCCTATTAATGAAAACATTAAAGGTTTGATATTAGACAAATGGTCTGATCCGGAAAAGCATCTAGGAATCTCCAGAGCTTATCAGAGTCGTCTACTTTTTGATCAGGAGGAAGCCAAAATATTTAATACGATTCCTAAAATAGATGCTCAGGTAGCAAAAGTTGAAGACGCATCACAACTAATAGACCCTATGGACAGGAAGGCCGATGGTCTATTATGCAGGTCCTGGGAGGCGGCTATGTACAATCTAAAATCTAACATAGCTGCTACCTCTGTAGCCAGATCCACGTTTGTATGGCTTTCGGAGTTAGAAAATCGTGTCTCTGATAACTAAGAAATTCTAAGTGCGCTCCCACTCTTAAAATCTGCCACAGCATTTCTTGCTGATGCCTCCTCAGAATCCGTTCGGTTTGCGGCTAAGGAAGCAGGGCTCTCAATTGCGTCTCGGAGAGCCCTTTGGGTAAAATGTTGGTCGGGAGACGAGGTCTCTAAATTGAGACTTTGTTCTATACCTTTTTCAGGGGAATATATATTCGGGCCCGAACTAGATAAAAAATACTTGAGAAAGCTTCGGATAAAAATAAGGGTTTCCCAGAAGAAAAGGCCTACAAAAGGAAATGCCCTTTTTGTGCCCCCTCTAATCAGAACAGACCTTACAGTGGTAAAGGGAAAACGGGGCGTTATAGTTACCCCAAAGGAGGAAGAGGAAGGGGTTTCCTCGCCCTATCCCAGAAGGGAAACGAAAATCAGTGACGCCAGAGTGGGGGGAAGACTGAAGAAATTTTTTCCTTTCTGGGAGGAAATTTCTTCAAACCCATGGGCGCTAAAGATTATCAAATCAGGTTACAGGATTCATTTTTCTGCCCTTCCCCCAAGAACATTTATAGTCTCAAGACTCCCTGCTCCAACATATCAAAGCCCAATTTGGAAGGGTGTTCAGGAGTTAATATCCAAACAGGTGATAACAGAGGTACCCCCATTGGAAAGAGGGAAAGGGTTCTACTCGACTCTTTTTCTAGTGAAAAAGAAAGAGGGTTCCTTTCGAACCATTATAAACCTGAAGCTCCTAAACAAATTTATCTCTTATCAGGAGTTTCGTATGGAGACACTAAATTCAATCATTCCCCTCTTACAGAAAGAGTCAGTGATGTGAACGGTGGATTTAAGCGACCCTTATTACCATGTCCCAATACACCACAATTCCCAGCAATTTCTGAGGTTTGCAATAAAGGATCACAGGGGCGATATTTACCACTACCAATTTACCTCTCTCCCTTTCTGCATATCCTCGGCTCCTCGGGTGTTCACAAAACTGATAATAGAAGTAGTAGCATAGCTGAGGAAAAAAGGATAAACAATCTTCCCATATCTGGACGATTAATAACCAACAACTCTCCTTCCCAACTACAGAAAGACCTGGAAGTGTTTCTACTAACATTGGACAGACTGGGATGGATGGTCAACAGAATGAAATCGAACCTTGTACCATCGACCAAGATCAGGTTCCTAGGAGTTATCCCGGACTCTCAAAAACAGCTAACCAGTCTACCTCGGGACAAGATATCCGACATCCAACGGAAGATCAAGGTATTTTCATCCCAAAGAACCTTTTCCATCAGAGACTCAATGAGTCTTCTAGGCAACCTCACTTCTTGCATCCCATCAGTCCAATGGTGTCAAATTCACTTCAGACCTCTTCAAATGTGGATACTCAGAGTATGGGACAAACAAGTTTTCTCTTTATATCACAGGGTTACCATATCTCAGAGGATAAAATCCTCACTTCAGTGGTGGAGGATCCAGGAGAACTTGACCAGAGGAGTAACATGGAAGAAGATACCTCACACCCCAAATCACCACAGATGCAAGCCAGTGGGGCTGGAGGTCGAAGGTCGGCAAAGTTTATTATCAGGGACCATGGTCCAGTTCAATCAGAAGTCAGTCATCGAACTACCGAGAGCTAAGAGCGGTATGGGAAACTCTGAAGATTGTAGAATCACAACTCCGGGGCCGTCATTTAAAAATACTATCAGACAACACAACGACAATAAGGTACAAAATCTATGAGTCTACTAAAACGACCCTCAAAAATATTCAGTTGGGCAGAAATAAACATAGAATCCATTTCAGCGGTTCACCTAAAAGGATCCCTGAATATAGAAGCCGACTACTTAAGCAGGAAAAAGATAGACCAATCGGAATGGTCCTTGAACAAAGAGATCTTCCATATGATAACAAACAAATGGGGCATACCGGAAGTGGACCTGTTCGCCTCTCGGGAAAATTCAAAGGTTCCAACATTTTGCTCCCTAGACCCCATGGACAATCCGTGGATTCTAGACGCCTTTTCAATCACATGGGACCAAGCACTGTACTATGCCTTCCCGACACTTCCGCTAATACCAAAGGTGATACATAAGATCTATCAGGACAGAGCAAATATCTTACTGATAACACCTTGTTGGCCGAAAAAGAGCTGGTTTCCCGTTATTCGTAAGATGGCCCCTTCCAAGGAGGAAGGACCTTCTACATCAAGGTCCAATTTTTCATCCAGACCCGGACCTTCTAAATTTGACAGCTTGGATCCTGAAACCCAAATCCTGAAATCCCAGGGTCTTTTGGATCCGGTGATTTCTACTTTGAAGGCCTCCAGGAAAAAGGTTACCTTCACCATTTATATGAAGATCTGGAATAAATTTTGTTCTTGGTCGGGATCATCCTCTCCTAATAAATCCGCTCCAAATATACAATCGATTCTAGATTTCTTACAAAATGGCTTCGATATGGGGTTAAGACCTGCTACCTTCAGAGTTCAAATATCCGCTTTAAGTTGTTTCTACGACACTAAATTAGCAAATCATAAATGGATCAGGAGATTTATGAGAGCGGTTACCAGAATACATCCAACGTTAAAATCTCGTATTCCTACCTGGAACATAGTTCTCACAGGATTATCACGCCCCCCCTTCGAACCATTACGTGACTGCTCACTAAAACTAAAATCGTTCAAGACTGCTTTCCTAGTGGCCATCACTTCTGCCAGAAGAATTAGCGAACTACAGGCGTTATCCATGAGGGAACCTTATTTGCAAGGCAAAAATTATAGATTAATCCTGAGGCTAGACCCAGAATTCATGCCAAAAGTAGTGTCTAAATTCCACAAGGATCAGGAAATTACGCTCCCCTCTTTCTATGATAACCCTTCAGATGATAGAGAACTAACCTTCCATTCCCTAGATGTCAGACGAGCGGTACTTGACTACATAGACTCTACAAAAGAGATTAGGAGGTCCGACTGTCTCTTTGTTCAATTCGGGGGCAAAAAACAGAGGACATTTTTTTTTTCCAAATCCTCAATCGCTAGATGGATTAAGAATGTTATTTCAACCTGTTATACTATTCAGAATCTCTCTTGCCCAGATAATCTGAAGGCTCACTCTACCAGAGCGATGTCTTCCTCCCAAGCGGAGAGAGTGGGTGTTTCCCTAGAAGAAATTTGTAAAGCCGCTACTTGGTCTAGTATCCATACCTTCATTAAACACTATAGACTAGACCTTTTCAAAAAAATCTGACAAAAAGTCCTTCAGGCTGTTACCCAAGATCATATTTTGTATATCTCCTTGTGTTGCCGTAGTGGTGATGCTATGGAAAACCGTAATTAGTACTCACCTGTAATTCTTTTTCCATGAGATCACCACGATGGCATATAAATTCCTTCCCATTACATTTCTTTTCCTTGCTTTTTTGGGATTGCTATGGAGTAATTCCTTCCGTTCGGTTTGGTTAAAATTCGGATATTATAAAATCACTTGTTTTCCACCACCTTTCTACTCTTGTATTTTGGAATCACTGATGTTGGTGGTGGGAGGGGGGGTATTTAATCGTTTCTCTGCTTCCTGCTTCTACAGAGGTCAGGGGTCAATCTCCTTGTGTTGCCGTCATGGTGATCTCATGGAAAATGAATTACCGGTGAGTACTAATTCCGTTTTTTTCCTCCATGTATTTCTACCCACAGTGACTCCTCATGTTCATGTCCCTCACTTATATCTTCCCGGACTGTGGGCTTTAGACAGGACTTTGCATAAAGGCAGACACCCCCCCCACCCTCTCCGGTTTTGACGATCCTTTCTAAACAGACTGTAACCCTGTACATTATCTGCCCAGTCATAGCTATCATCCAGCCATGTCTCAGTTATTCCCACTATGTCATAGTCCTCCTCACACATCACTAATTCCAGTTCACTAGTTTTATTAGTCAGGCTTCTGGCATTAGAGTACATAAAATTAAGAGATTTATGTATATTTTTTACCCTACACTTTTCCTTCTGAACTGTTCTAGTCCCTCCTGCCATTCCTCTCCCAGTTCCATTACCTTGCCCCCGGTCTCTATCTGCACTATCTTCACATCCTGTAACGTAATTACCCCCCCTCCCCAGTCCCTAGTTTAACCCCTTTAGGACACAGCCATATTTCACCTTAAGGATCAGGCCATTTTTTGCAAATCTGACCAGTGTCACTTTAAGTGGTGATAACTTTAAAACGCTTTGACTTATCCAGGCCATTCTTTTTTTTTTTTTTTTCTGTCTCATATTGTACCTCATGACACTGGTAAAATGAAGTCCAAAAAATGTATTTTTATTTATAAAAAAATACCAAATTTACCAAAAATTTGTAGAAAATTGCAAATTTCCAAGTTTCAATTTCTCTACTTCTATAATACATAGTAATACCTCCAAAAATAGTTATTACTTTACATTTCCCATATGTCTACTTCATGTTTGAATCATTTTGGGAATGATATTTAATTTTTTGGGGATGTTACAAGGCTTAGAACTTTAGAAGGAAATCTTGAAATTTTTCAGAAATTTTCAAAAAACACATTTTTAGGGACCAGTTCTGGTCTGAGGTCACTTTGTGAGGCTTACATAATAGAAACCACCAAATGACCCCATTCTAGAAACTACACCCCTCAAGGTATTCAAAACTGATTTTAAAAATGTCGTTAACCCTTTAGGTGTTCCACAAGAGTTAATGGCAAATGGAGATAGATTTTTTTTGGCAAATTTTCAATTTTTTCCAGTAACAAAGCAAGGGTTAACAGCCAAACAAAATGCTATATTTATTGCCCCGATTCTTTAGTTTGCAGGAACACCCCATATGTGGCCGTAAACTACTGTATGGGCACACGGTAGGGCGTAGAGGGAAAGGTGCACCGTATTGTTTTTGGAAGGCAGATTTTGCTGGACTGGTTTATTTACACCATGTCCCATTTGAAGCCCCCCTGATGCACCCCTAGAGTAGAAACTCCATAAAAGTGACCCCATCTAAGAAACTACACCCCTCAAGGTATTAACTACACCCCTCAAAGTATTCAAAACAGATTTTACAAACTTTGTTAACCCTTTAGGTGTTGCACAAGAGTTATTGGCAAATGGGGATGAAATTTGAGAATTTCAATTTTTGGGCAAATTTTCCATTTTAATCAATTTTTTCCCGTAACAAAGCAAGGGTTAACAGCCAAACAAAATGCTATATTTATTGTCCCGATTCTGTAGTTTGTCAGAAACACCACATATATGGCCGTAAACTACTGTACGGGCACACAGTAGGGCATGGAGGGAAAGGTGCGCCGTATGGTTTTTGGAAGGCAGATTTTGCTGGACTGGTTTATTTACACCATGTCCCATTTGAAGCCCCCCTGATGCACCCCTAGAGTAGAAACTCCATAAAAGTGACCCCATTTTGGAAACTACGGGATAAGGTGGCAGTTTTGTTGGGACTATTTTTAGGGTACATATGGTTTTTGAATAGAAATCACAGTGAATGGGTAGCTTATAGAGTTTTAAAACATAACATTTATTTATAGAGATTGCTGCAGCTCTCACCTCACACTAAGCAGAGCACGGATGTACAGACCTGGACTCAGTCTGGAGCAAAATGAAAAAAGAAAACGAATTCCAGCTCTTCACAATAAAAGGCTTCTTTATTCCACTTCTTTAAAAACAGACATCAAAAGCAGAGTAGTATGCTGTGACGCGTTTCGGGCTGTTATATCTTAGCCCTTCATCAAGACGTCTTGATGAAGGGCTAAGATATAACAGCCCGAAACGCGTCACAGCATACTACTCTGCTTTTGATGTCTGTTTTTAAAGAAGTGGAATAAAGAAGCCTTTTATTGTGAAGAGCTGGAATTCGTTTTCTTTTTTCATAACATTTATTTATGTATGTAGATAAAATAATGGGCCCTACTATACTTGACAATATTAAACGGTTGCCACTAGTTACACTAATCTCCTGTAAAAAATGGGCGGAGATGGGAAGGGACCATAAAGGGATAGTAATAATGTAAGGAGACAGGGTGAAGGGTAACCAGGTACCAAGGCAGAAAGACACAGTGCTGGGTTAAAAAGCCCTAAGTCGCCCTGTCTCTCTATATCCTTCTTCCTATCTACCACCGTATCCCTATCATCACCCTTCCTAATTGTGGACTGCCCAGCTTTGCCCGATAGCCAGAAAATGGTCCTATAGATGGTATCCCTAACAACAAGGGAAAAAAGGGAGAAAGGGACAAGCTGGCAAGGGTGAAAATGATGAATCAAGAACAGGTGAACCCACAGCTGGTTTAAAATAACCTGTAGTACCTGAACTGGTTCATACACAAATTATGTATATAATCAAAAAATCATGCTGTCACAAGAATGTAGATATTCAAGCGGTAATAAAGTCCCGACGCGTTTCCTCAGTGTTATCTGATTCGTCAGGGGACCAGATTATATCTAGAGAGCCCCTCAACTGGGCTCAATTATCCAACAAAATGGAGGGGTCACAGAGGGCACACTGGTGTATCATACCCAATAAGCTTTTACAGTCTCACTTGTGGTAGGTAACTGTGCAGCAGATGAGGTGTAAAAGTGAGTTATTATGTGGCCTCCAATCAGCCAAACAATGTCGAGTTAAAGGCCAAATCACCCTCTATTTCGCATGGCCTGTGGTAATTCCTGGTAATTAAACTCTATCCATATGGAAAAAATAGAGATATAGGGTGTTCAGTGTTTGATGCACACCTACATCCAGGTATGGGTGTCTAAACCTGAGAAATAAACCAGGAATAACCAGAGGTCACCAGTCTTAACTAAACCACATTGTACATCAGACTTCAGTCCAAACCTAGTGGACCAATGATAATATATTCATAAAAATATCACATTAGCTGGAAGTATCTATTCAGTATACTTTCAATAGTAAATGCATTGTGTCAATTGATAGTATCTATTTGATATACATTGTAACCGATCTCCCACTAGTGATGTCTCTAGTGGATGTTTAAAGATCAGTGCAACGTTGCTTATCTAATGCTGGTCACAATCTGATATACAAGCATAAATAAATAAGCGGCTTATCTGTCCAGTCCTTGATAATAACTGTTCCCAGATAGGGATGGATGGAGGGTGCTCCCTGGCGTCCCGCGTGTAGCAGTGGCCTACATATGGTTTTTGGTTTATCTAGATTACATTTTTGTGAGGCAAGGTTACCAGAAATAGAAATTCTGAAATTTAATCTCCATTTGCCAATAACTCTTGTGGAACACCTAAAGGGTTAACGACGTTTGTAAAATCAGTTTAGAATACCTCGAGGGGTGTAGTTTCTTAGATGGGGTCCCTTTTATGGAGTACTCTAGGGGTGCATCAGGGGGGCTTCAAATGGGACATGGTGCCCAAAAAAAAAAAAGGCCATCAAAATCTGCCTTCCAGAAACCATACGGCGTTCCTTTCCTTCTGCGCCCTGCTGTTTGGTCATGCAGCAGTTTAGTACCACATATGCGGTGTTTCTGTAAACTGCAGTATGAGGGTAATAAATATTACGTTTTGTTTGGCTGTTAAGCCTTGCTTTGTTATTGGAAAAATAGCATTTTTGGCACCGTTTTTTTTTTTTTCATCTGAGGGGTTGGGGGGTATTTTTATAGAGCAGATTCTTATGGATGCGGCGATACCTAATATGTCTCCTTTTTTTATTTTATTTATGTTTTACACTATATTATCTTTTTATAAACAAAAAAAAACTCCATAGTCTAAGAGTCATTTATTTTTTTTCGTTTTTAACCGATTAAGGCTACTTTCACACTTGCGTTCGGAGCGGATCCGTCTGGTGTCTGCACAGACGGATCCGCTCCTATAATGCAAACGATGGTATCCGTTTAGAACGGATCCGTCTGCATTATATTTCACAAAAAAATCTAAGTGTGAAAGTTAGTCAGACGGATCCGTCCAGACTTTGCATTGAAAGTCAATGGGGGACCATATTGTGTCAACTTCAAACGGATCCGTCCCCATTGACTTACATTGTAAGTCTGGACGGATCCGTTGGGCTCCGCACGGCCAGGCGGACACCCGAACGCTGCAAGCTGCGTTCGGGTGTCCGCCTGCTGAGCGGAACGGAGGCCAAGCGGAGACAGACTGAGGCATTCTGAGCGAATCCGCATCCACTCAGAATGCATTGGGGCTGGACGGATGCGTTCGGGGCTGCTTGTGAGAGCCTTCAAACGGAGCTCACAAGCGGAACCCCGAACGCAAGTGTGAAAGTAGCCTATCTTAGGTAGGGGCTCATTTTTTGTGGGATGAGAGGACGGTTTTATTGGCACTATTTTGGGGGGCATATGACTTTTTGATCGCTTGCTATTACAATTTTTGTGATGTAAGGTGACAAAATAATACCTTTTTTTTGCACTTTTTCTTTTTTTTACCGTGTTCATCTGAGGGGTTGGGGGGGTATTTTTATAGAGCAGATTCTTACGGACGCGGCGATACCTAATATGTCTACTTTTTAAATTTATTTTAGTTTTACTAAACAATATTTTTATTTCTTATTTTTTTTACTTTTAGTGTCTCAAGTCTGAGAACCAGTTTTTTATCCGATTGTCAGTGGCTAAATTGGGATATAAATGTAGTACTCCATGGAAGTATGGTACTCCCTGAAGCAACCAATAATGCAGAGGCACGTGTCGCACTGAGTAGTGGTGTCCTTCCGTATCCCCCTCCTGTGACACACTCTGCACCTTTTTTGGGTCCGTCCCTTCTTTCCAGTATGGGGGAACCACACCTGGAAAGTGTTGGCCAGGAACGATCCGGGCGCCTCCAGTTCCCGAGGTACTCCGGCCTGCTCTTTCACGGTCAGAAAAGATCAGGTCCTTGAGGACTGCCTCATAGAACTGAAGGAATATCCCTGTGTTCTCAGCGCTCCGGGACAGCACAAAAGAGTTGTACAAGGCAACCTGCACCAAGTAGTCCGCAACTTTTTTGTACCATGCCCGGGTTTTGCGCATGGCGTTATATGGCTTGAGGACTTGATCAGATAGATCAACTCCTCCCATATACTGATTGTAGTCGACAATACAATCGGGCTTGAGGACCGTTGCCGCGGTACCTCGCACAGTGACAGGGGTGATGCCGTTACCATGAATTGTGGACAGTACAAGGACATCCCTCTTGTCCTTATATCTGACCAGCAACAGGTTTCCACTGGTAAGGGCACGGGTCTCACCCCTGGGATAGGTACCTGGAGGGGGTGGGCAGGGAGGCCGCGTTGATTTTTCGCACGGTCCCACAAGCAGACGTGGATCTGGCGGCGAGGGACTGGAACAAGGGGATACTAGTATAAAAGTTATCCACGTTCAGGTGGTAACCCTTATCTAGCAGTGGGTGCATAAGGTCCCACATTCTGGGAGTTGAATACAGGAATCTCGCCCCTCGTACACACGAAACTTGTAAGTGTGGGCTGTGCGATGCGCTAACAGTGGCCAGACGCTAAGAGTGCCGGCCACAGTCAGTGAACGCACAAAAAAAACAACTGCTTGCGCCCAAAAACAAGTTGTGGGTGGGGGGGCAAGCTGCAGTACCCATGGGGGGTCTAGGGTCACACCGCTATGCTGTGGACCCCAGACACTCGATTTAGGGTGATACAATCAAACATTTGCCCTGAAATATCCCTGCCTAATCTAACCTGTCCCTAGCCTTTCCCTAATTACCTGGGTGCTGGGGCACAGATGGGGGTGCTGGCTGGAGATCCGTGCAGCACACAAAAGGAGGAGGAGAGGAGCGCTGCGATAATTTGAACCTCCCGTCCCTGCAGCCGACCAATGAGAGCGATCCTGAGAGGTGATGTCACCATCACCTCTCAGGATCGCAGGATGGTTATTGGTGGTGTATTATCACACCACTGATCACCATCCTGTTCCGGGTTATCGGGTCCCCAGAGACCCGAATAACCCGGAAACGCAGCAATCCGCCGGTCTGAATTGACCTGCGGTTTGCTGCGATCGCCGACATGGGGGGGTCACAGGACCCACCGGCGCATTGAGCCAAGGTGCCTGCTCAATGATTTGAGCAGGCATCGGGTTCCGATCACCGTCCGCCGGGTGGAGGTGATCGGAACTATACATGACGTAACGGTACGTCATGTGTCTGGAAGAGGTTAAACACTCCTCCAACCTTCTAGCCATCTTCTCCCCCAACACAGCTGCTCCTTCCCCATTGAGGTGCAGACCATCCCTACGATAGATCCTGTAGCCGACCAAGAAGTTGGCCTAGTTCTCCAGGAACCCAAACCCCTCCTTCCTATACCAGTTCTTGAGCCACTTGTTAACCTCCCTAATCTCCTGCGGCCTTTCTTGTGTGGCTCGTACAGGTAGTATTTCGGAAAACACTACCTTTGAGGTCCTTGCTCTAAGCTTGTGACATAAATCCCTAAAATCATTTTTAAGAACACTCCACCTACCTCTAACTTTGTCATTGGCTCAGAATTGTCTCATTACTGCTGGATCTTCTCCAGCCTCTCCCAGTAATCTGTCAACCTGATCCGCGATGTGTCGAACTCGAGCGCCAGGAAGACAACACACAGTCTTTGTGACAGATTGCCCTATCTGTACCCCTAATAATTGAGTCTTCCACTACCAGCACCTGTCTGGCCTGCCCTGCTCTCCTGGTCCCCTGCTTACTGGAGCTTACCTTCTCCTGACTGGAAGAGGAAGGGTCCAGCTGCAGCAGTGCTGTCCCTGAACCGACATCCCCCTCATCTGCCAACCGTGCAAACTTGTTGGGGTGTGACAGATCAGGGCTATCCTCCCTGGCACTCTTCCCTCTACCCCGCTTTCTAACTGTTACCCAGCGAGCTACCTCACTTTCCTGATCCTACATACTACCACCCTCCCCCACATCTACCCCATCGAGTGCTTGATCAGTGAGCAGCAAACTGTATTCCAAATTGTCAACGCTTCTCAGTGTTGAAACTTGCCCGGTTCGATACACGATGTGCGATTTCAAATGGGCAATTTGCTCACATTTTGAACAAAGATATGCAGGCTGTTCCAGGACTGCATACATTAGACAAGATGTGCACTGGACTGCGCTGCCAATAATGGAACACATACTAAATGGGGATTACGCAAGAAAAGAGAAAAAATACAATACGGTGCAGTAATAAGAAACCGACTTACTGTAGTCCTCTCCTAAAGTCCCTGAATCTGATGTCACGTAATATAACTTCGGTGAATTACTATGGTATTCCTATCTACGTGTTTAAAAACATTTTAAAATAGGAATCCAAAGTGGCGTTTGGTACCGAGGTATCCTTACATGCACCCACTGAGCAGGCAATGATTAGGAAGGAATAGTTCCTTCCCAAAAATTTACCTGCTTGTCAGAGTTAGTGAGACCTGTATTTACATGCAGGGATCACCTCCACTATATGAGGTGAGCGGTTGCTATTGCAGTTGCTCGTCCCCATACATATTCATTAGGACACATGACTAAAAAGCCTGATAACTGATGATCTATCCTCTGGATGGGTCATCAGTATTTGATCAATGGGGGTCCGACACCTGGGACCCCAGCCAATTAACTGTTTTGTGAGCACTGTTGCCTTCTCGCAGCTTAACAAGCACAGCATAGTAAATTATATAGCGGCTGTGCATGGTATAGCGCTCAGCCTTATTCACTTGAATGTCAAAATAAATCCCAGCAGGCGTATCTATTTTTCTTCAATGCTTTATTGATCACACAGATTGATCCATACACAGGACGCGGACGGGCAGAAACGCATCCTGTGTATGGATCAATCTGTGTGATCAATAAACATTGAAGAAAAATCGATACGCCTGCTGGGATTTATTTTGATTTTATAGTTGGAGCGATCCCTTCCCGTGCAAGCGAATTTACAAGGTGGTGAGCTGTCTTTTCTTTTTTATCGAATCATTCACTTGAATGGGCTGAGCTGCTCCTAGGCTATGTGACTGATGAATGTGATGTCGCTGGCCTAGGAAAAGCTGTGAGAAGGCCACAGCGCTCACAAGAGCGCCAGTGCCGTCTCAAACCGCTTATTGGCAGGAGTCCCAGGTGTCCGACCCCCACAGATCAGATACTGATGACCTATCCAGGTTAAACAAGCAGCAATCAGTTGATCAGATCAAGCTTCACACATCAAGGCAAGCAGCTGATGTTGGCGAGAGAAGTTAGTGTCAGAGACCACTGCAGGGGTTGTTTCAGTACACTGGGTAGTTAAATGCAGCTATTGAAATGAAGTTGAGCATACGATACATGAACATCTTATGCCTGCCAGGGTTTGAGCTGCTGTTTGTAAGCAGCTCTCTATGGACAGGGGTTGTGTTTGTGACAGAACTCCTTTTTTTGTATTACTGTGGACCGCAGCCTGAATCTGGACCTGTGTATGTACTGTTTTCAACTGTATCTGTGGCCTCAGATTGCAAATACAGTTGAATACAATGGTGAAGCAGGGCACAGTCAGCTCCCTGCTTCACCATTCTCATGCCATTAGTGGTTTAGCACAGGCAGGCACTATGCAGTTATGTCATCATTCCTGATGCACTGAGCCACAGCCAGTCACTGAACAAAGCAGACCTGCTTTACTCTGTTTACCGGGAGAACGTGGGTTATGTGAATATTCAAAATGGAGACAATAAGGGGCGTTACTCTATAGGGGGCACTTAAAGAGCATCTGTCAGCATGATTTATCATATTAAACCAGGCACACTACATGGTAGGGTACTAGGGTTGACCATGGTGATTAAAATAATACCTTGTTTATGTCTTTGCAGTGCACCATTCCAGAAAAAGCTGCATTTTTATCAATATGCTAACTAGCTAGTTGTAGCACTTGGGTATCGGCCACAGCCCTTGGAGCACCAGTTTGTGCACACCCCTGCAGCCTTAGCCACTTCCCCCATCCCCTGGATTGACATGGCTGGATATCTCTGGTGATGGGGAAGTGGCTAAGGCTGCAGTGGTGTTCACAAACTGGTGCTCTAAGGGCTCTTGCCAGCCCTTCAGTGCTCCAACTAGCTAATTAGCATATCCATAAAAATGCAGTTTTCTCTAGGATGATGCATCATACAGACATAAGCAAGGTGACATTTTTAATTAGCATGGCCAACCCTACCAGGCACTGTGTCTGGTTTAATAGGATTAATAATTCTGACAAATAGTATTTAAGGTGGCATCACTCTGTGTGCAGGGCTACTTAAGGGGACATCATACTGTGTGGGGACACTTAAGGGGCATCACGCTGTGAGAGGGCACTTAGAGGAGATCACTACAGTATGTGTGGGAGTGCTTAAATAAGCACTCCCACAATTTTTTTTAATTCTCTGACCTTTTAGAAAGGTACATGATGTAAATGGTAGCGAAGTTAATTTTCTTACCAGTGACTGCATTTGTGAGTTATAACCTCCCTCCTGAGCCCAGTGGCGTCTCTAGCTTTCAAATTTTGGAGGGGTCACATTGGGGGCCAAGACAAAAGTAGGGGGGGCAGCTATAACAACGATACATTTATACAAGTATGCTTAGAAATACTGCAATACTTTACCCAATACCTAAAACCGCAACAGGGAAGAAAAGTCCTGCTGTCTGTGGTTTGAAAAAATAAAACAATCACTCAGATTTCAACATGTCCTAGTTGCCTGTGGATGACACTGTTATAGGGAGGGGGCTCTGTGGATGACACTGCTATGGGGGGGATCAGTGGATGACACTGTTATGGAGGGGGATCTGTGGATGACACTGTTATGGAGGGGGATCTGTGGATGATACATACCGTATATAGCATCTTATGCTATATGTGTCATCCACAGATCCACCCCATGACAGTGTCATCCACAGATCCCCCTCCCTATAACAGTGTCATCCACAGATCCCCCTTCCTATAACAGTGTCATCCACAGATCCCCCTTCCTATAACAGTGTCATCCACAGATCCCCCTCCCTATAACAGTGTCATCCACAGATCCCCCTCCCTATAACAGTGTCATCCACAGATCCCCCTCCCTATAACAGTGTCATCCACAGATCCCCCTCCCTATAACAGTGTCATCCACAGATCCCCCTCCCTATAACAGTGTCATCCACAGATCCCCCTCCCTATAACAGTGTCATCCACAGATCCCCCTCCCTATAACAGTGTCATCCACAGATCCCCCTCCCTATAACAGTGTCATCCACAGATCCCCCTCCCTATAACAGTGTCATCCACAGATCCCCCTCCCTATAACATTGCCATCCACAGATCACCCTCCCTATAACATTGCCATCCACAGATCACCCTCCCTATAACATTGCCATCCACAGATCCCCCTCCCTATAACAGTGTCATCCACAGATCCCCCTCCCTGTAACAGTGTACATTTAACATTTCTAAACTGTAATCCATATCCTGCAGAAAATTTTACTTTAAATCAGGATTCAGCGGCCGCTCATCTCTACTAGTACCTTAACCTTACACCACTCGGCTAGCTTCGGTAACAGGGCCAGGCTACAGCCTACAGTCCCTGCCTGTTAGTTGTTACCGAGCGAGCGCTGATTTCTTAAGGTCAGAGGATACGGATTACAGTTTAGAAGAAATGTACACTCCTGTGAGCGGTCCAGACCAGTGGCGGAACCAGAGCCTTGTCTCGGAAGGGGCACTTCCAGGTTATTTTCTGTCCGCCGCC
The DNA here is from genome assembly GCF_905171765.1 of Bufo bufo. NCBI lineage: Eukaryota > Metazoa > Chordata > Amphibia > Anura > Bufonidae > Bufo > Bufo bufo. The sequence goes on along the minus strand of NC_053397.1, from coordinate 146,762,602 downwards.
AAAAAGACTACACAGTGTAGAGGTATACTGTATATTGTGTGGCACAGTGTATGCTATATGTGTATAACATAAAAATATTTCACATGAAAACTTACAATTACTTGGCTTGGCCCTTGGGGATCTCGGACGCCACTTCAACTCTTTGGCTGGGGGGCTCGGTGGAGCTGATGTTGTGTTTTATCCTAATGAGAAATATTTCATAATAAGGATTTGGAGAAGGGGCACTGGGGTTGCAGAGCACGGAGAGTCCGGTGCTGCTACTAGGGGGTCATACCATGGGGGAGTAATAAAGCCCACCATAATGCCCCTTCCCCCCAATTAAAATAATTCTCCTTATAATGTGACAGTGCAAAAAATACCCCCTTGTAATGCCCCCAGTTGAGCTAATGTCCCCTTAGTGCCCCATAATGTGCCAGTATAAAATACCCCTATATAGTGCCCCCAGTAAATGGCCCCCATAGTGCTCCTCTCCCCCCTTCCTCCTAGTGCCCCCATAATGTACCAGTATAAAATGCCCCATATAAAGTGCCCCAGTAGATGCCCTCAGCGTCCCCCATAATTTGCAAGTATAAAATACCCCTTCTTAGTGCCCCCCGTAGATGACCCCATAGTACTCCTCTCCCCCCTTCCCCATAGTACCCAACATAATGTGTCCCAGTATAAAATGCTACTGTACAGAGCCCCCCATATAAAATACCCCTTCTTTGTGGCCTCAGTAGATGCCCCTATAGTGCCCACCAATAATGTGCCAGTAATAAGTGCCCCCAATAATGTGCCAGTAATAAGTCCCCCCAATAATGTGCCAGTAACAAGAGCCCCCCATCACGTGCCAGTAATAAGAGCCCCCCATCACGTGCCAGTAATAAGAGCCCCCCATCACGTGCCAGTAATAAGAGCCCCCATCACGTGCCAGTAATAAGAGCCCCCCATCACGTGCCAGTAATAAGAGCCCCCCATCACGTGCCAGTAATAAGAGCCCCCCATCACGTGCCAGTAATAAGAGCCCCCCATCACGTGCCAGTAATAAGAGCCCCCCATCACGTGCCAGTAATAAGAGCCCCCCATCACGTGCCAGTAATAAGAGCCCCCATCACGTGCCAGTAATAAGAGCCCCCCATCACGTGCCAGTAATAAGAGCCCCCCCATCACGTGCCAGTAATAAGAGCCCCCCCATCACGTGCCAGTAATAAGAGCCCCCCATCACGTGCCAGTAATAAGAGCCCCCCATCACGTGCCAGTAATAAGAGCCCCCCATCACGTGCCAGTAATAAGAGCCCCCCATCACGTGCCAGTAATAAGAGCCCCCCATCACGTGCCAGTAATAAGAGCCCCCCATCACGTGCCAGTAATAAGAGCCCCCCATCACGTGCCAGTAATAAGAGCCCCCCCATCACGTGCCAGTAATAAGAGCCCCCCATCACGTGCCAGTAATAAGAGCCCCCCATCACGTGCCAGTAATAAGAGCCCCCCCCATCACGTGCCAGTAATAAGAGCCCCCCCCATCACGTGCCAGTAATAAGCGCCCCCCCCCTCACGTGCCAGTAATAAGAGCCCCCCCCATCACGTGCCAGTAATAAGAGCCCCCCCCATCACGTGCCAGTAATAAGAGCCCCCCCCCATCACGTGCCAGTAATAAGAGCCCCCCATCACATGCCAGTAATAAGAGCCCCCCCCATCACGTGCCAGTAATAAGAGCCCCCCCCCCATCACGTGCCAGTAATAAGAGCCCCCCCCATCACGTGCCAGTAATAAGAGCCCCCCCCATCACGTGCCAGTAATAAGAGCCCCCCCATCACGTGCCAGTAATAAGAGCCCCCCCATCACGTGCCAGTAATAAGAGCCCCCCCCATCACGTGCCAGTAATAAGAGCCCCCCCCCCCATCACGTGCCAGTAATAAGAGCCCCCCCCATCACGTGCCCGTAATAAGAGATTCGTTCAGGGCTCTCACAAGCGGTCCAAAACGGATCAGTTTCACCTAATACATTCTGAATGGTAAAGGATCCGCTCAGTTTGCCTCCGTTCAGTCACCATTCCGCTCTGGAGGCGGACACCAAAACGCTGCCTGCAGGATTTTGCTGTCCGCCTGACGTAGTGGAGCCAAACGGATCCGTCCTGGCACACAATGTAAGTCAATGGGGATGGATCCGTTTTCTCTGAAGCAATCTGGCACAATAGAAAACAGATCCGTCCCCCATTGACTTTCAGTGGTGTTCATGACGGATCAGTCATGGCTATAGAAGACCTAATACAACCAGATCCGTTCATGACGGATGCATGCGGTTGTATTATTGTAATGGAAGCGTTTTTGCAGATCCATGACGGATCCGCAAAAAATGCTAGTGTGAAAGTAGCCTAACTGTGTTGGTGCACAAAGAGAGCATCATTACTGTGTGGGGGCCCCAAAAGCGACTGGGTGGGATTAGAGGCATGGTTCATTGTAAATAAAAACAACAACTTGCCACAGTGCACTTCACACCTGGTGTTGTCCCTCCTTACATTGTTTCTGCTTCGACCTGCACCCGACAGCAGATCCAGGTGTGTGGACCTGTAAAAAAAAGTAGAATGTATAATGGTATAATGGTTTTATTATATTAATGAATAATCCAATGCAAAAGTACCAAATAAAGTAATATTTTGTTTACAGATGTTATCAAGAGCCAAACCTGCTGTAGGCAGTGATCTACAGCAGACTGATAAGGACAAAAAGAAGGGAAAGAAAGTCCCCAAACTGGACGAGTTGCTAGCCCAACGGGACTTCACTGGCGCAATAACCCTGTTAGAGGTAGGGTCCTACTTATTGTACCTTTTTTTAACTGTATATCCTGGATGCCATATCACAAGCATGTTGTTTTTTCCTCGCTGTCTCATCAAGCCCAATAGTCTCTAATATGATGCACGTGACCTTTACAGATTTACTAGGACAAAATGTGTCAGCACCCATTCACTGTTAGCATCCAGTTGTTTGTACAGTCTTCTGCCTTTTATTTGACCTAAAAGGATTGCTATATTGACGTTTGCTGGAAAGTGCGTTGTCACAGCAGTTCAGAGCCTGGTGGATGCGGCCTGCAGATGTCTGAATGCTATACTCGCTAGATGAACAAATGGGTAAAATGCAGCAGCTAGATGGGATTCTTTGGGTGTCAGGAAAAACTGCACAGCTTTTCCTTATCATAGAGTAGTGTAAAAGCTGTCTTGTGTCATTTGGGGTGCTGCCACATGTTAAGGCTTTTTGATCAGATGTGGATCATATTAAGGCCAGATAGTACATCTCCACTTTATTCAATCCACTCCTGGTTTGGGCTCCAAAAACGCCAAAAAGTGTCAAAAAGCCTGGAAGAGTGGCAGCACTCTTAGGCCTCCTGCACACGACCGTTTTTTCCCCCCGTTTACTGGCCGTTTTTTACGTTCCGTATACGGAACCATTCATTTCAATGGTTCCGCAAAAAAAAAAAACGGAATGTACTCTGTATGCATTCCATTTCCGTATTTCCGTTTTTCCATTCCGTTTAAAGATAGAACATGTCCTATTATTGCCTGCAAATCATGTTCCGTGGCTCCATTCAAGTCAATGGGTCCGCAAGAAAAACAGAACACATACGGAAATGCATCCGTATGTCTTCTGTTTCCGTTCCGTTTTTTGCGGAACCATCTATTGAAAATGTTATGCCCAGCCCAATTTTATCTATGTAATTACTGTATATGCCATACAGAAAAACGGAACGGAAAAACGGAACAGAAACAGAAACACAACGGAAACAAAAAACGGAACAACGGATCCGTGAAAAACGGACTGCAAAACACTGAAAAAGCCATACGGTCGTGTGCAGGAGGCCTTAGTGTGACAAGCTAAAGTATCATGGGACAATATTCATTAATGTTCTCTATATTATATATCACTGCAGAATATGTTGCCGCCTTATAAATAAGATTAATGTATTGTTGCTCACTCTCTGAGGCTCTTTGTAACCTGTCTGTATGGATATTCCTTCATAGTTTAAACGCCATGTTGGAGAGAGTGAAGATGACACAGACTTGTGGATCGGGTACTGTTCGTTTCACCTGGGTGACTACAAAAAATCTCTGGAGGTAATGCATGTCTAGTAGACTGATGCCCAAATGAACTTAACCAAACTTTGCAAATATAGACATCTTAACGGGAATGTATCATTACAAAATAACCTATCATCAAAGTCCGCTTTTTATGTTTAATAGATTCTAAAAAGTGGTTTTCCCCTCACCCATGACGGCACCCCATGCGACCAGGGACCTCCCATCCGGGACAGGAAACCTGAGAAGATAAAAGGTTCACACCCCCACCAAGCACCAGTTCAGGTTTCCTGTCCTCCGGATAGGAGGTTCCTGGGAAGATTGAACATGGTTCTCACCTGCAGCTGGGGGGAGGCCAAGGTTCTGATCCGGTGTGGGGCCTTCCCCAGGCGGCTGAAATCTCTCTGAGAGCTGCTACCTAAAGCCTGCCTTCCCCTGCATTCCGGCGACGATCCCGAGGGAGCCGCTGTGGCCGTGTTCAGGCGGCTTCCCTCATGCTGTACGGCGTTTTGCCCAGTTCCGGTCGGGAGGCGTCTGCGCATGCGCGCACCTCCGGCGCACGGTGTAAGGGGATAGGGCTTATACCCGGAGGCTGGCAAAAGCGCCGGGATAGCCTAGGCGCGTCTGTTAAATATAAATGGGGCTGCGGGGGAATCCAGCCAGCTGATGTAGCACACAGTGCTGTGCTGAAGAGGCTCCATTCCTCCAGAGATGACAGAGCCAGCAGATGGACGCGCCGAACCCCTGGAACCCTCGAGGCCCGCTAGTCCGGTACCGGTCCTAAGGAGTGGGGTCAAAAGATCTGTTGGTGAGATTGTTCTTTTTATTAATGGGGTGATGTTTGACTTGTTTTAGGTTGCAAAGACCCCCAAAAAAGCGGCTTCAAAAACAAAGCATAAAGAGTGTGCGGGATGCAGAGTGGCCCTAGCATCTTCTTATTCTAAGCCGTTATGCACGCCGTCCATAAATTAGTGGCGGAGGAGTCTCAGAGCCTCTCCAAAAATATGAGGTCCTTAATACGATCCGAGGTCAGGGCCTCCTTAAAATCATTTAATAAGGGCCGCCCTAGGTCACCAGATAAGTCCCCGGATGTTAGGGATTCTGATGTAGACCTCTCGGACGTGGAAGAAAAGGAAGCTGGTCAGTTATTTTCTGACGACGCTACATCATCAGAAGATGAGGAGGCAGGGAGTTGCCTATTTCCACCTGAGGACACTCAAACCCTACTTAAAGCTGTCAGAGCGACAATGCAACTTGAGGTTGTGAAACAGCCTAAGTCAACAGCAGACCTAGCTTTTCAGGGATTAGGCCCCAGGAAGCACAGGGTCTTCACCATTCACAAAAACCTTCAAGCGTTAATTAAAAAGGAATGGAAAAATCCTGACAGGAAATTTTTTATTCCAAATTCAGTTAAAAGAAAATATCCCTTTGAAGAAAAAGTAGCAGCTATTTGGGACAAGGCCCCTACAGTAGACGCCCCGGTAGCAAAGATCGCCAAGAAATATGCATTGCCATTTGATGATTTGGGTAGCCTGTCAGACCCATTAGACAAAAAAGCAGATATTTATTTAAAAAGGGAGTGGGAATCGACCTCTGCTTGCCTGAGACCAGCAGTCGCAGCCTCTTGGGTTTCAAGATCACTGCATATCTGGTTAGAACAGTTAGAACAGCATCTCAGGGAAAAAAAGCCAAGAGAGGATCTTTTAGCTTCCCTTCCTACTTTTAAAGCCGCTGACTTCTTAGCAGATGCTTCCACGGATATGATTAGATTTTCGGCCAGATCATCCGCCATGTCTAATGCGGCAAGGAGAGCTATCTGGCTGAAGTCCTGGAAAGCGGATCAGGGCTGGAAGGCCAGACTCTGCTCTATCCCTTGTGAAGGTGATAGACTTTTTGGGTCTTCTCTTGACGACATACTTGAAAGAGCCTCAGATAAAAAGAAGTGCTTTCCGGTTCCCCAACGCCCCTCTTTTTTTCGTAAATACCAGAGTACAAAACAGAGGGGTAGACAGTACGATAGAAGGGAAAGGGATAGGTTTCCTAAGAAATCCGGTTGTTTCCTTTTTAAGCCCCAGGACCCAAGATCTAAGGATAAGCAATGACGCCGAGTCCCAGGTGGGGGGAAGATTATCTCTTTTTCTCCCAGTCTGGAAAACGGTATCCAAAAACGGTTGGATCTTGGGGGGGATTGGAGAAGGTTTCCGCCTGGAATTTCTGACCCTTCCCCGGGATTCATTCGTTCAAACAGACTGCCCCAAAGACCAGATCAAAAGACAGGCCCTAGAGTCAGAGATCTTACTTCTTCTGCGCAAGGGGGTGGTAGTCCCGGTTCCACAGGCAGAGAGGGCCAAGGGATTTTACTCTCCTCTTTTTTTAGTGAGGAAACCCAATGGCTCTTTCCGAGTAATCCTAAACCTAAAGAAACTAAACAAGTTTCTCAAATACAAGAAGTTTTGTATGGAGACCATAAGATCAGCCATAGAACTTCTATCAAGAGATTGCTGAATGGCGACTCTGGACTTAGAGGACGCATATTACCATGTGCCAATTCATGCGTCCTCCCAAATTTTTTTAAGAACGGCGGTCTGGGTTCAGGGAGAGTGTCTACACCTGCAGTACAAAGCCCTGCCATTTCGCAAGCCCCCAGAATCTTTACGAAAGTGATTGCGGAGGTGGCTTCCTTTCTAAGATTGTCAGGGGTTCCGTTACTGCCATATCTAGACGATTTCCTGTTTATCTCCCAAACAAAAGAAAAATTAAACCAAAACATCAGTGTTTCCTGCTCCCTGTTAAAGAACCTGGGCTGGAAAATAAATTGGGAAAAGTCTTGCCTGTCGCCATCTCAGACCTGTGTGTTTTTAGGCATCCTCTTAGATTCCCGGGTAGAAAAAACGTTCCTTCCTTCTACCAAGATAATTTCCATCAGGGAACACGTTTGGGATCTTTTCAGGTCTTACCTCTGCTCTTTCAGAAAGGCGATGGCAGTACTGGGCCACCTGACAGCAACAATTCCGGCGGTCCCATATGCGCAGGCCCATACGAGATAGCTACAGTCCTGCATCCTTCATCAATGGGACGGTTGCCAACAGTCGTTAGATCGGACCTTCCATTTATCCTCGGAAGCAAGGATGTCTCTCCTTTGGTGGACAGTGCCAGAGAATCTTTCGGCAGGAGTACCCTGGTCCTTTCAGGATCCGATACTAATAACTACGGATGCCAGCCCATGGGGTGGGGGGCTCACTCCAAGAAAAAAGGCTGGCAGGGGAGGTGGGATTTGAACACCAGGAAATCCACCTCAAACTTCAAAGAGCTAAAGGCAGTGGAAATGGCGTTAAAGTCAGTAGTTCCGGGCATATCCCACAAGAAAATAATCCTATACTCGGACAACTCAACAACAGTCGCATATGTCAACCATCAAGGGGGAACGAGGGTACCCTCTCTGGCAAAACTTTGTCAGCAGAGTTTCCAGCTGGCAGAACAGAAACATCTGTCCCTGTCGGCAGTCCACATAAAAGGAAAGGAGAACATAGTGGCCGATTTTCTGAGCCGCGTCCAACTAAAACAAGGAGATTAGTGTCTAAACCTAGAGGTATTCTCCCAGTTAGCTCAAAAATTTGGCCTCCCACGATAGACCTATTTGCCTCCAGGAAGAACAAAAAAGTAGAGAGATTCTTCTCCCTGAACTGTTCGGACAATCCAACAGCCCTAGATGGTTATGCCTTCCCTCCTTTTTCTCTAATTCCGCAAGTCCTAAAGAAAGTCCAGAAGGAAAAAGCTATAATTACCCTGATTGCCCCAGTATGGCCGAAAAGATCCTGGTACTCCAACCTGCTAAACTTAGCGATAGCCCCCCATGGATTCTGCCTCCTCGGGAGGATCTATTGTATCAAGGCCCGATTCTGCATCCCAATCCAAAAATCTTGCACCTGGCAGTGTGGAGACTGAAAGGGTGATATGGTTAGGTCGAGGTCTTTCCCAGTCGGTAGTTACCACCATTTTGGGTAGTAGGAAATCCACTACGGCCAGGACATACAATAAGATCTGGGAAGTCTTCTCCTCTTTCCTAGGTATCAGTCCTGACCCTTTCTCTCCTCCAGATGTTTCAAGAGTCCTAGACTTTTTACAAGCTGGTCTGGACAAAGGGCTTAAGGCTTCCACCCTGAGAGTCCAGGTGGCAGCTTTGAGTTACCTTTTTGATTTGCAGCTGGCCCTTCATCCTTGGGTAAAAAGGTTTCTATCAGCGGCCTCCAGGATCCGCCCTTCGATAAGACCTTTGTCCCCTCCTTGGGACTTAAACACGGTCTTGACGGCCCTGTCACAGAAACCTTTTTAACCTCTGTCAGAGATCCCCATAGACATGCTCTCCTTTAAAATGTTTTTTTTACTGGCCATTACATCGGCTAGAAGGATTTCAGAGATGCAAGCCTTCTCGGCTTTTCCACCATATACCCAGATCTCAAATGACAAGGTTATCATCAGGCCACTCCCGTCCTTTCAGCCAAAAGTGGTTACGGACTTTCACAGAAGTCAGGATGTTATCCTTCCATCTTTTTGCACAAATCCTTCCAATAATTTAGAAAGGGAGTATCATTGCCTTGACGTTAAAAGATGTTTGCTAACTTATCTGGAGTCTACTTCGGCCTGGAGGTTAGAAGAAACCCCCTTATTCAGTTTTGGGGTAAGAATAAGGGGCGAAAAGTGTCCACGGCAGTCATTGCTAGATGGTCAAAAGGGCCATTATCAAGGCCTACCTAGCACAGGGTCTCTCTCCCCCTTCACGGTTTGGAGCTCACTCCACCCGATCGGTGGCTACGTCCTGGGCTGAGAAGGCGGATGCCTCTCTGGCTCAAATTTGTAGAGCAGCAACGTGGAGTTCCCCACATACTTTCTTAAAGCATTACAGACTCCAACTTCATGCGGATACCGCCTTTGGTAGGAAGGTGCTTCAGGCGGTGGTCCCCCCCTAATTTCCTCATTAATAGTCTATCTCGCATGGGGTGCCATCATGGGTGAGGGGAAAACAACATTGCTTACCGGTAATTGGTTTTCTCGATACCCATGACGGCACCCCCAAAATTTTTCCCTACCGAAAAAAAATAAATAAATAAAAATATAATATATATATATATATTTACCTTAATAGGTTTAATACGGTGTAGCCTTCTACTCCTCGGTAAAGTTCTTAGGGAATTCCCTGATGAACAGTCTAAATCAGAAGAGATATAATTTACCGTATTGGATCTCTCTCTCTCTTTTCTTAAGTGTGTTCACTTCCGGAGTACTGTTTATTACTATCACTGGTGCTTGGTGGGGGTGTGAACCTTTTATCTTCTCAGGTTTCCTGTCCCGGATGGGAGGTCCCTGGTCACATGGGGTGCCGTCATGGGTATCGAGAAAACCAATTACCGGTAAGCAATGTTGTTTTCCGAGACTTTAATACTAATGACCTATCCTCAGGATAGGTCATCAGTATCTGATCAGTGGGGGTCCGACTGAATGTGTGGGTCCTCGTAGTAGTTCTGCGGCCTTCTTTCCTCAGCTTTTCCTAGGCAAGTGACGACTCGTTCATCTGTCACTTGGCCTAGGAGCAGCTCAGTCCCATACAATGTACAGCACTGTGATTGGTGAGTACCAAGAAGGCCACAGCTCTCACAGGGGTGCTGGTGCTTCTCAAATAGCTGATCGTTGGGGGTCCTGTGTGACTGACCCCACCGATGAGATACTGATTACCTATCCTGAGGATAGTACTACAAGAAAATTTAGACTAGCACATTCATAGTCGCAAGTGCACATCCATAAAGCTAGCATGCAGGAAGCAAACAAAAACAGGTATGGCAGCACAACATTTTACCTACAAACAATAAAGCTGGGAAATAGGGATTATACTAAATTAAAGTGGTCTAAATTTTCTTGTAGTATATATTGAGGGTAGCTTCTTTTCAATTGAGCACTCCCCCGCCCATCTGCCCAGGGCTTCTGAGCAGAGTATACAGTAAATGTAGCTGGTTCCTACACTGTTAGTGTTAGGCCTCTTTCACATGGGCGTCGCATGTGAGGGCCGGATAGGATGCGGGTGCATCGCGGGAAAATGCATGATTTTTCTGCGCGTGTGCAGGGAAAATGCATGTTTGGTACCCAGACCCGAACACAGAAGTTCAGGTTTGGGTTAGGTGTTGTGTAACATGGTTATAAGGGAAAATAATAGCATTCTTAATACAGAATGCTTAGTAAAATAGGGATGGAGCGGTTGAAAAAAAATAAAAATAATTTACCTCACCTCATCCACTTCTTCTTCTTTGATGACCTGGAGGAAAAGGACCTTTAGTGACGTCACTGCGCTCATCACATGGTCCATCACATGATTGCGATTTTCACGCAGCCCCTTTCACTTCTATGGGGCCTGCGTTCCGTAAAAAATGCACAATATAGAGCATGGTGCGATTTTCACGCAACGCAGAAGTGATGCGTGAAAATCACCGCTCATGTGCACAGCCCCATAGAAATGAATGGGTCTGGATTTAGAGCGGGTGCAATGCATTCACCTCACGCATTGCACCCGCGCGGAAAACTCGCCCGTGTGAAAAAGGCCTTAGAGACCAATCTGCAGAAGCCACCTTGACGCCTGGTAGATGGGCCCGACACACGTTCAATCAAAAAATGTGCACAAAGAGCTTTTTTCATTTATAGTAGGTAAAATACCACTTTAATTTAGTATACGTAATCCCTATTTCCCAGTTTTTTTGTTTGTATGAGAAAATTTGTGCTGCCATACCTGTTTTTGTTTGCTTCCTGCATGCTAGCTTTATGGATGTGTACCTGTGACTATGAATGTGCTAGTTTAAATTTTCTTGTAGTATATATTGAGGGTAGCTGCCTCTTTTAGATTGAGCACTCCCCGCCCATCTGCCTGGGGCTTCTCAGCAAAGTATAAGGCCTCATTCACACATACGTGGAATGCACGATAGCAACCAATGACGCCGTGCGCTCGTGCACTCAGCAGGACGGGTTTTCACGGACCGTGGTCCACGTATGTGTGAATGAGGCCTAAATATAGCTGGTTCCTACACCACCCTGAACATTGTAGACTTAGGTCAAGCCCAGGAGAGGCAGTTCTGTTAGTGTTAGGGACCTATCTGCAGAAGCCACCTTGACGCCTGGTAGAAAGGCCCGACACACGTTTGATCAAAAATGTGCGCAAAGAGCTTCTATTTTTCCATTTATAGTAGGTAAAATACCACTTTAATTTAGTATAATCCCTATTTTTCAGTTCTATCCTGAGGATAGGTCATCATTTATAAAGTCTTGGAAAAAGCTTTTAATTATAATTTTTTATTACTTTTTATTTTCCATGTCGCCATCAGTATAAACTCTTTTGCTGCATGGACAGTTTTCACACATTTGTAAGGCACAATTAAAACCTGAATTATCAAAATTAAAAAAATATATATATATTATACCCCCATACCAATACATTTTTGGAAAGTAGGCATCTTCCACAATAAGACACTGCCACTTTACATAATAAGCATGAAAGTGTAATGGCTTGTAAAAAATAAATAAAAATAATGCATAAAGTGACCCAAGCAGAGCATGGAACGCATTACCCCTCCTAAAAAATAGTTCAAGATGTGCAGTGTTTATACATGACCTTTTTATATCTGCATGCACCGTTTTTTTTTTTCCAGAAGATCACTAGAAGAGACCAAAAATATCCAGGATCTAAAGTCAATACATTTTTGAAAGTTTTTTTGTTGCAGTTTTCAAAGCCAAAACCAGGTGTAAGTATAAAGGACAGATACTATCTCACCTCTTTTTTTAATCATCTCCTGGTTTTGACTCCAAAAACTGCATCACAAAATCTGAACTTGGATGTCCAGCGTTACTTGAAAAAAAGATCCCCTCTAAGGCTAGTTCATTCATACCTCTGGTGTGAAACTTCGGCATGGCCGTTCTGGAGACTAGCGGAGAATCGGCCAGACACAATCCACAGAATGCAGCAGTTTGTGTCCGTCCGGTTCTCTGCCGGAAAGCGTACGGATCTCCGCCAGACCCCATTATACTTAATGGGGCTGGCGTACATGCTTCTGGCAGTGCCTGATCCAGTGAATTTCAGCAGGCTGTTCTCTGCAGGAACAGCCTGCTGGAATTCACGCCGGAGGAGTGAACGTAGCCTAAATGGGAGAGTTAGAGAATATGTCCTCCCATATTGGTGGGAGGCGTGATAACCCCCCAAAAAAGTTCACCATATGCGGCCAAGGCTGGGCAGAGATAACAATAATGGGCTGTGTAAAAAAAAAAAAAAAAAAGAGTTGGCAATGAAAATATGAAAAATGTCATCATGTAGTTTTAATAGTCTCTGTGTTCTTGTCACACTGCTCGGCCTGGTGGCATCAAAAGCGAGGATCACGTCACTTCTGTCTGATTGTAGAGCAGTATTCCTTTAGTGCTACAAAATGGTGAATAATAAATTGGTGCAATTGTGGCTCTAGACACTGTAGGTAGAGGAGTAAAAAGTATCTAAAACTTAGTATGAATGTATATCCATTATCCATAATTAATATAACACTTATATCAGTTACTAAGTTTCTACACACTCCCGAGTATCCCAATTTGAAGGACTGTATTGTAACCAGCATCCGAGTGAAAAGTACATTTGTGGGGAGTATTCTGGTCTGCTGTTTCTCAGTCAGCTCCGATCAGCGCTACCAAGAACATTTTATTTAATTCCTCGAGTCCCATCACCATACATGTACGGCGGAAGGGAGGGGTTTAAAGATGGTTCCCACTCCTGAGCGCAACGGGCACCATAGCCGCCGGGTGCCTTCTGTTTTAAACAGCAAACACCTGGGGCTAATGTCTGTAACTAGCAATAATTCCAAATGCAGCCATTTAACCCCTCAGATGTCGTTGTGAAATGTGACCACAGCATTTAAGAACACTAAAACCGGAGGCGCGCGCTTACCATCCAGGGCTGCCTTTACCTGGCTGAGATCGGGGAAGGCGGTCCATACTACTAATAGGCTTGAGCCTGTACAAGGCTTCTAAGCCGATTGCTAATATACTCCAATGCTGGCCAGCAGGTGCTTTGGAATATACAAAATCCTGTATTTTTTTATGAATAGATAGTAATAACAAAACCCATAAAACTGCGGCATAGTTGTGTTTTTTCCAATCCCACCCCATTTGGAATATTTTTCCAGCTTCCCACTACAAAGTATGCAAAAGTAAAAGGTACCATTAGAAAATACAACTTGTCTTGAAAAAAAAACAAGCCCTCATATGGCTATGTGAATGGAAAAATGGTTATGGGCCCGGGAAGGCAGGGAGTAAAAAACAAAAATGGAAAAGAAAAAATCCTCTAGAACTCAAGGGGTTGAAGAGGATCTGACGCCACAAAATGCAATGCAATCTGAAAGCACCATGTTATAAAGAAGGAGGAGCTGAACATATTGATATATAATTTTATGGGAAAAGATTCAGTTAAACCTGTAATTTATACATTTATATCTTTTCTTTTTTCACTTCCTGTAAACAGCTATCGGTACAGGAGGGACAGGTTATCAGTGATTGATAGCAGTGCGTGTATAAGTGTGCATAACACCTCCCTCCTGTACCAATAGCTGTTAGAAAAAGCCAGATAGAAATGTAAAACACCGTTTTTTCAGAATCTTTTCCCACAAAAATAGATATCAATCTGCTCTGCTCCATGACATGAAGACAGGTCCTCTTTAAACTGGACTGACTATTACATTTTACTTACACCTCTGCTGCTGATGTATGTATCTCACATAGAATTGCCAAGATCAGGGGTAGGTAACCTTGGTGAAACAGAGCCTTAATGTTATTAAAGATCTACTATGATAAAAAAAAAAGTCCTGTTTTCACATGGAAGGAAAGCTGCCATGTTTTTTAACAGACTGCTTTAAATAAGGTTCTCACTATTTTAAAATTATGGGGGAAAAATGGGAAAATATATCATTCCCTCTACACTTTTTTTTGTGTTAAAAAGTCACAAAACCTCAGTTTTGTGATTATTATTTTGTTTCATTCAAATGCCTTCAGACTTTTTCTGACACAACTGGCTTTTTTACACTGCCATCACCAGTTTCTGAAAAAGGAGACATGGCAATGGTAGGACCATTGGCCTCAGCCCATTCATCATCATAAGAAACTCTATTAAATTTGGACTAAAACTTACAGCAGCTCTGACTTCATTCTGCCTGTGCCTCCTCCGGCAGTGCAGACCCCATCAAGACCAGCATTGCACACCAGTCTTGATAAATGAGGGCCAGTGTTTTTCACATGATGTTTTTTGCTTATTTGCAGACAAAAAGGAGCAAAGACATGGCATGTCTGCAGCATATTAACACCCTATTACAGAAGAAGGTTTCTATTGGCAGAGAAGGGAAGAATGTCTGTCAGTGTAATAACTACAACAAAAGCAAAGGCCTCCCTTGAATCCTCTTTACTGAACTAAAGTGATACCTAATGACTGATTTTGGCTATTTAGGGCTGATTGTCTCCCTTTTTACACTGACCATGGCACAGTTCTGCGAAGAATCTGATGTGTTTTACTTTTTTCATTGATTGTCAGGATAGGCCATCAGTATCCGATCAGCAGGGATCTGACTCTCTGCACTCCTGCTCATCAGCGGTTTACTTTGGTCCATCTACTTGTGCACTTTGTACCTAGTATTGGTGATGAAGGGTATTACAGCTTTGTCCTGCTCTCTTGAATGGGATGAATCTGCAGAGTACTGTACTGCTCTACTAAGTAGATGACATGCAGGTAGATGCACCAATATAGGCAATGAAGAGGCCACATTGTTCAAATGAGCACCTCAGCCCGTTTAACCCCTTCCCAACCATCGGGTCTTTCAAGTTGGAGCCTGCTAGCGAATGCATAGGGCCCATAGCTGCCAGGTTTTTGCTGTTTTAAACAACAGACATCCTGGGCTAATGTCTACGATTGGTGATAATGCCAATTGCAGACATTTACCCCTCAGATACCATGGTCAGTTGTGACCAAGACATCTGAGGCAGGTTACCCCAGGAGTGCTGCGTTCCTGGGACCTGAACGCCTCCCCCATGCGGCGGTTGAGGGAGCCATTCATTTTCTGCGATAGCCTGGGTCTCTCAGAAGAAACCCATACTGCAATCTTGCTATTACTATTGCAATCTAATAATTACTTCTTATGGTCAACTAAGGTAACATAAAAAGTAAAAAAAAAAAAAAAAAAAGTTTTGAAAAATATATAAAAATAAAATTTAAATCACCCCCTTTCTCTATAATTAAAATAAAAAACAATAAAAATAATATAATGCCCAAACTAATAAAATATAAACATATTTATCCGGTACATTAAACGCCATAACAAAAAAAAAAACAACTCCCCAAAAAATGTATTAAATTACTGTTGTAATTGTACAGACCTGGAGAATAAAACTGTGTTGGAATTGTGTTTCTTTTCCAATTCCACCCCATTTTTTTTCCAGCTCCCCGCTTCATCGTATGCAATATTTAATGGTGCCAAAAATGTTACAAAAAACAAGCCCTCATACAGATATTTGAACAGAAAAAATAAAAAAGTTTTGGGTCCAGGAAGGCAGAGAGTAAAATGTTAAGTCTTCCGGCGGCTGAAAGGGTTAAACAGCTAATCACAGTGGCACAGAGACAGACCCCTACTGATTTTGCATTTGTGCTTTTGTCTGTGGATAGGTCATTAAGTTCTTCTATTTATTTTTCTTATTTTCATCCCATTTGGGGACTTATTGGTTCTGAATAAAAAAAAAAGCAGTTTTATTGATTTAGATGTATTTTGGGCTAATATAAAGTTTTTATTAAAAATGTAGTTTTCTTCATTTTCTGCAGCTTCTAAATTTCAGATTACATAGTAGCCACGGAATGCTTTTCACAGCGATATCTGTCAGACTGGACATCTGATAGCTCATTTACATCCCCTCTCTCTCCACTTTTGAACAATTTGCTAAGCTAGATTACTACCAAATAGTACAAAGATTAGGCATACTCACTTTACAGTACAATGGCTATGTGGAGGAAGAATACTTACAAGGTGATATTTTGTCATTAATAGGTGTTCAAGCAGGCAAGTCAACAAGAAGGATGCAACCCTGATGTTTGGGTGAATTTGGCTTGTACATACTTTTTTTTGGGAATGTATAAAGAAGCAGATGAGGCTGCCAATAGAGGTAAGGCCATCCAAAGACTTCAGAAACATGGAAATAATATAATTGGCACTATGGGGTAGGGTTGTTTCGATACCAAAATTTTGATTCGGTTTCGATACCATAAAAAAGTATTGCGATGCTCGATACCATGCGAAAAAAATAAAACGCCAAAAAAAGCCGCATGCATTCCGCATTTTATGGAACGTCCAGCCCATAATAGGACAGTCCGATCCTATTTTTTGGCAGGACAAGGTGAAAAAAAAATGGCGAATCGCGCATTTTTTTAGTTTTTTTTTTTTTCATTATGGCGTTTACCGCATAGGACATTTTTTAAAATATTTTAATAGTTTGGACTTTTCAGACATGCCGATATGTAATATGTTTATTTATGTATTGCTTATACAGTCAGGTCCATAAATATTGGGTCATCGACACAATTCTAAAATTTTTGGCTCTATACACCACCACAATGGATTTGAAATGAAACGAACAAGATGTGCTTTAACTGCAGACTGTCAGCTTTAATTTGCGGGTATTTACATCCAAATCAGGTGAAGGGTGTAGGAATTACAACAGTTTGCATATGCGCCTCCCACTTGTTAAGGAACCAAAAGTAATGGGACAGAATAATAATCATAAATCAAACTTTCACTTTTTAATACTTGGTTGCAAATCCTTTGCAGTCAATTACAGCCTGAAGTCTGGAACGCATAGACATCACCAGACGCTGGGTTTCATCCCTGGTGATGCTCTGCCAGGCCTCTACTGCAGCTGTCTTCAGTTCCTGCTTGTTCTTGAGGCATTTTTCTTCAGTTTTGTCTTCAGCAAGTGAAATGCATGCTCAATCGGATTCAGGTCAGGTGATTGACTTGGCCATTGCGTAACATTCCACTTCTTTCCCTTAAAAAACTCTTTGGTTGCAATTGCAGTATGCTTTGGGTTCTGAAGCATTTGGCTGAATATAAGCAGATAATATTGCCTGAAATACTTCAGAATTCATCCTGCTGCTTTTGTCAGCAGTCACATCATCAATAAATACAAGAGAACCAGTTCCATTGGCAGCCATACATGCCCACGCCATGACACTACCACCACCATGCTTCACTGATGAGGTGGTATGCTTAGGATCATGAGCAGTTCCTTTCCTTCTAATCACAGCTCCCCGCCAGCACCCGCCTCCGGGATTTGTATTAAAGAGGACCTTTCATCTGGCAAAAAATTGTATAGCGGCGCCCAGGGATCTCACTGCACTTACTATTATCCCTGGGCGCCGATCCATTCTTCGGCTATGTCCTCCGTTTTTTTCGGGGACTTGGTTATACTGGGCGGAGACTTCGGGGACTTGGTTATACTGGGCGGAGACTGCCCTTGTTCTTCTGGGCGTTTCCTTCTCCTAGGCTGTGAGCTCTGTGCTGCGATTGGCCAGCGCTACAGCCTGGGAGAAGGAGATGCCCAGGTCTCTGCCCAGTACAACCAAGTCCCAGAAAAAAACGGAAGACATAGCGGGAGGACAGAGTGGCGCCCAGGGATAATAGTAAGTGCAGTGAGATCCCTGGGCGCCGCTGTACATATCATGATACTTAGTTCAGAATGTTTTGCCAGATGAAAGGTCCTCATTTACTTTTATTGGTGGCGCAGTGCTCCTGCCCCTCTCACCTCATTGGTGGCAGCGGCACAGGGGGGAGGGAGAGACTGCTTCCTTCTCCCCTGTGCTGCTGAGGAGAACACGGAGCACGCTGAGAGCAGTGCGCTCATTATTCTCTGATACTAGACTGCGCAATAGCGAAGCGTAGTATCGAATAAAGGCAAATCCTGGTATCGAGGTCGATACCAGGCAAAAGTATCGAAAATTCGATACCCGAAACAACCCTACAATGGGCGTCATTTATCAAAATGGTGTAAAGTAGAACTGATTTAGTTACCCATAGCAACCAAATTTCTCCTTTCATTTTCCGAAGGAGCTGTCCAAAATGAAAGGTGGAATCTGATTGGTTGCTATGGGCAACTAAGCCATTTCTACTTTACACCAGTTTGATAAATGACCCCCTATGTGTATATGTGTAACGTCTCATTTGTACAGAGTAGCAGGGTGCTCAGGTGGAACTCAACCACAAAGTCATTGCTATATTTTAACTTGTGGACCGCTTTAATACCTGTTGGAGCGGTATTCAATTCCTATGTACCAGTGCCGCATAGCTCTGCTAAGCACTACGAGGAACATTTATAAAAACCAGTGTAAAGGAAAACTGGCTTAGTCGCACATGGCAACCAGTCAGATTCTACCTTTCATTTTCAGAGCTCCTTTGGAAAATGAAAGGTAGAATCTGATTGGTTGCTATGGGCAACTGAGCCAATTTTCCTTTAAACAAGTTTTGATAAATCTCCCCCTGTAATATACAGCATCGTTCATAGGGAAGACAGAGCAAGACCACTGTGCTGCATTAACCCCTTAGATACCATTGTCTTCTGCCACGTGGCATCTAAGTAGTTAGATGGAGGGGCTCCTGCTGTCACTCAATTTGCCCCTCTGCAATGCAATCACTGGGTGGCAATGATTGACATAAACAAAGGACCCCAAGCCCGCAAAGGCTATATGCCTATTTGACTGTTCCAAAGGGACAATCTAATAGACAGGCAATAATGCTTTAATTTACAGACTATAGAAGCAATCCGATTGTGGAGAAAAAAAAATTATATATATATATATATATATATATATATATATATATATATATATTGTTAAAAAGTATACTGGGCACACTCACTTATGTAGAATCATATATTTTATTCAAGGACATGTAAGGTAAAATAAAATCAATTATTTTAAAAAACACATATAAAATACAGTCAAGCAATATAAGAACACATGGATACAATAAAATATATAGATATAGAATAAATATTAGGACCAATGGTGGATAGGCTGGGGATGGTAAAAAATCAGTCCATATGAAAGTTAGAACAAATAGAAGTAAAGCCCAGCTGGTGGCTTGAGCTAATGTAGTGGCTAGCTTAACCAAGTACTATAAAGTTCACAGTCCTGATTCACTGCAGGAGGATAATGTAACTGTGGTAAAGCAGAATTCACTTAAGTGAGTATACTTGCGGCGTCCCGCTAATACTCACTGTGCTGTGCGGTTCCTTATGTAGATAAACTTGGAAACAAATTGTCGTTATCAGCTGCTGCTGTAGCAACTGAAAGATACTGTGTCTTTTCTCTGTGCCTTTGCGGTCCTCTGGCTGCCGCTCCGTAGTAGCAGGAAGCCGGTCAGCGCTGGGACTCAAGATGCTTTTCCCCTCGTCGGTATGTTATGCGGCACACTCCTCGTGTGTTTGCGCTTGTAGGTCCCGGCGTATCAGGGGTTTAGTAAGGCACGGAGTTTCCAAAGACTTTGAATTGCCGCACGGCTCTGGATAGTTCAAGCACGTACTGTACTCCTTGGGGTTGTTCCGGGGGGCTCCTCACCAAACGCGTTTCGGGGTACTTGCCCCTTCTTCAGTGGTACAGGTTCCCCCACAACTGCCTACTTATATAGTGTCTTACAAATGGTAATTGTTCAAACACATGGTGAGCCTCCTCATTTGGCTCAAAAGCTGGCACGGAGTAGAAGAGTCCATTCCATTCAGATCCACCCAATTATCCACAAAAAAGACTTAAATTTCAAATAACCTACTGTTTAATACACATCATAATAATCCGATTCCTATAGGTACTAATACAATCCATTCCTAACTCTACATGTTATGTTGATTTCATTTCTTTCTCCATCAAATAAATTTATTTATACACTTCAGTGGTTTTATTCGTCTACAGAAAATCCCTTGCGGTATCTATGCGGTTTGGTTATTAATCACAGGGTTATAGCTAACAGATTAAATAACAATCATTCCCTACAGTCCCCTGTCATTTATATATGGCTACAATTACAAATAAATATAAAAATAAAAATAAAATTGTATAAATAAGAAATTTTTTCTAAAAATCTTTTTTATATATAAATAAAATTTTTTTTAATTTTTTTTCATATATAAAGATAAGAACAATAAAGTTAAAAAGTAAAACTATAAATATATATATAAACCACTTTATTTCATGCATTGTTAAAAATGTATAATTTATTCATTATAAATGCCTCCATTTTTCTTCATGATTTGAACACCAGGGTGGATTATTGCACCCCGCAGGGGTTAAGATGTTGGGTGGAGGCCCCCCATGAAGGGCCGAACCCCCCAGGATATTACGCAACCTGCTGGGGTTTTGCCGTCAAAACCCCAGCAGGTTGCGTAATATCCTGGGGGGTTCGGCCCTTCATGGGGGGCCTCCACCCAACATCTTAACCCCTGCGGGGTGCAATAATCCACCCTGGTGTTCAAATCATGAAGAAAAATGGAGGCATTTATAATGAATAAATTATACATTTTTAACAATGCATGAAATAAAGTGGTTTATATATATATTTATAGTTTTACTTTTTAACTTTATTGTTCTTATCTTTATATATGAAAAAAAATTAAAAATTTTTTTATTTATATATAAAAAAGATTTTTAGAAAAAATTTCTTATTTATACAATTTTATTTTTATTTTTATATTTATTTGTAATTGTAGCCATATATAAATGACAGGGGACTGTAGGGAATGATTGTTATTTAATCTGTTAGCTATAACCCTGTGATTAATAACCAAACCGCATAGATACCGCAAGGGATTTTCTGTAGACGAATAAAACCACTGAAGTGTATAAATAAATTTATTTGATGGAGAAAGAAATGAAATCAACATAACATGTAGAGTTAGGAATGGATTGTATTAGTACCTATAGGAATCGGATTATTATGATGTGTATTAAACAGTAGGTTATTTGAAATTTAAGTCTTTTTTGTGGATAATTGGGTGGATCTGAATGGAATGGACTCTTCTACTCCGTGCCAGCTTTTGAGCCAAATGAGGAGGCTCACCATGTGTTTGAACAATTACCATTTGTAAGACACTATATAAGTAGGCAGTTGTGGGGGAACCTGTACCACTGAAGAAGGGGCAAGTACCCCGAAACGCGTTTGGTGAGGAGCCCCCCGGAACAACCCCAAGGAGTACAGTACGTGCTTGAACTATCCAGAGCCGTGCGGCAATTCAAAGTCTTTGGAAACTCCGTGCCTTACTAAACCCCTGATACGCCGGGACCTACAAGCGCAAACACACGAGGAGTGTGTCGCATAACATACCGACGAGGGGAAAAGCATCTTGAGTCCCAGCGCTGACCGGCTTCCTGCTACTACGGAGCGGCAGCCAGAGGACCGCAAAGGCACAGAGAAAAGACACAGTATCTTTCAGTTGCTACAGCAGCAGCTGATAACGACAATTTGTTTCCAAGTTTATCTACATAAGGAACCGCACAGCACAGTGAGTATTAGCGGGACGCCGCAAGTATACTCACTTAAGTGAATTCTGCTTTACCACAGTTACATTATCCTCCTGCAGTGAATCAGGACTGTGAACTTTATAGTACTTGGTTAAGCTAGCCACTACATTAGCTCAAGCCACCAGCTGGGCTTTACTTCTATTTGTTCTAACTTTCATATGGACTGATTTTTTACCATCCCCAGCCTATCCACCATTGGTCCTAATATTTATTCTATATCTATATATTTTATTGTATCCATGTGTTCTTATATTGCTTGACTGTATTTTATATGTGTTTTTTAAAATAATTGATTTTATTTTACCTTACATGTCCTTGAATAAAATATATGATTCTACATAAGTGAGTGTGCCCAGTATACTTTTTAACATTATTTATTCACTTTAGAGGAAGGGCGGATCCTCTTTTACTGGCAGCACCTCGTCCTAATTTTTCCTCAGTCCTGTGCGTCTCATTAAACCTGTGTGATATATATATATATATATATATATATATATATATATATATATATATATATATATTTTTTTTTTTTTTCTTCTAATATATATATATATATATATATATATATATATATATATACATATACATATATATATATATATATTCACAGTAAAAAAAATCCAGTAAAAAAAGAATAAAAAAAAAAAAAAAAAAAAATTTAACTCCCCTTAATCCACTTGTTCGCGCAGCCGGCATCTCTTCTGTCTTCATCTGTGAGCAATAAGACCTTTGATGAAATTAGGGATCGACCGATATTGATTTTTTAGGGCCGATACCGATAATTTGTGAACTTTCAGGCCGATAGCCGATAATTTATACCGATATTCTGGGAATTTTCATTTTTGAGAAAAAAAAAAATTCCTACACAAATCTGCTGAAAATTAATATGTTTATTGTTAATGTGTATTTTTTTTTATAAATCTTTTTCATTTATACTTAATATTTTTGTGTTTTTTTTTTTTACTAACTTTTAGCCCCCTTAGGGACTAGAACCCTTGTCCTAATTACCCTGATAGATCTCTATCAGGGTGAATAGGAGCTCACACTGTCCCTGCTGCTCTGTGCTTTGTGCACACAGCAGCATGGAGCTTTATCATGGCAGCCAGGGCTTCAATAGCGTCCTGGCTGCCATGGTAACCGATCGGAGCCCCAGGATTACACTGCTGGGGCTCCGATCGGAGGAGCAGGGGACCCTGTGGCCACTGCCACCAATGAGTAATACTGGGTGGGGGGGTGGGGCGCACTGCACCACCAATGAAGATAAGTCTCTCAATCATTCATATACAGGAGGCGGGAGCTGGCTGCAAAATCACATAGCCGGCTCCCGACCTCTATGAGCGGTAGCTGCAATCCGTGGCACCTGAGGAGTTAACTACCGCAGATCGCAGCTGCCGTTCATAGAGGTCGGGAGCCGGCTATGTGATTCTGCAGCCAGCTCCCGCCTCCTGTATATGAATGAATGAAAGACTTATCTTCATTGGTGGCGCAGCGGCCACAGCCCCTCCCCTCCTCTTGTCTTCCCTTCTGTCAATGGCGGCAGCGGCAGCAGCAGCACAGGGGGAAGGAGACACTGCTTCCTTCTCCCCTGTGCTGCGGAGGGAACACAGAGAGCGCTGAGAGCAGCGCGTTCTGTGTTCCCAATACGTTATCGGTATATCGGCAAAATAGATGCCGATACCGATAACGTTCAAAATCCTCAATATCGGCCAATAATATCGGCCAAACCGATAATCGGTCGATCCCTAGATGAAATCACTACGCTCATCACATGATCCATCACCATGGTGATGGACCATGTGATGAACGCAGTGACGTCATCAAAGGTCCTATTGCTCACAGATGAAGACAGAAGAGAAGCCGGCTGCGCGAACAAGTGGATTAAGGTGAGTAAAATTTATTTTATTTATTTTTTTAACCCCTCCAGCCCTATTGTACTATTGTACTTATAACCATGTTATAAGGGGAAATAATACAATCTACACTACAACTAACCCAAACCTGAACTTCTGTAAAGAAGTTCGGGTCTGGGTACCACAGTCTGTTTTTTATCACGCGTGTGCAAAACACATTGCACCTGCGCGATAAAAACTGAACATCGGAACGCAATCGCAGTCAAAACTGACTGCAATTGCGTTCCTACTCGCGTGGGTTTGCCGCAATACACCGGGACGCATCCGGACCTAATCCGGACACGCCTGTGTGAACTCAGCCTAATACTGTGTGTATTACTCATACAGCTTCCGGCCTGTGAGATCCAGGGGGCTCGATCTCACAGGCTCTTCACCGGAAGGCAGCGCGATGCCTCAGGAAGGCATCGCGCTGCCTTCCATGCCATCGGGTCCCCCCCACAGCCCTATGGGGACCTGATGGCACCGCCGCCGGCACAAT
This sequence comes from Bufo bufo, assembly GCF_905171765.1. NCBI lineage: Eukaryota > Metazoa > Chordata > Amphibia > Anura > Bufonidae > Bufo > Bufo bufo. The sequence goes on along the minus strand of NC_053397.1, from coordinate 146,738,558 downwards.
AAAAAGCCGCAAACTGCAGGTCTGAATTGACCTGCGGTTTGCTGCGATCACCAACACGGGGGGTCACGGGACCACCCCGCGCATTTAGCCTAGGTGCCTGCTCAATGATTTGAGCAGGCACCAGGTTCCGGGCGGTGGTGATCGGAAATATACATGACGTACCGGTACGTCATGGGTCCTTAAGGACTCAGGATCCATGCCGTACCGGTACGTCATGGGTCCCTAAGGGTTTAAAGACCCGACATGTGACGTAATAGTATGTCAGGAACAGGTTAAATGAATGAAGTAAGGCCTCATGCACATGGCCGTGCCATTTTGTGCGGTCCGCAAAAAAACGGAAGCCGCCCGTGTTGCCTTCCGCAATTTGCGGAACGGAACGGGCGCGGGCAATATAAATGCCTATTCTGCAAAGCGCGGACAAGAATAGGACATGTTATATTTTTTTAATGGGGCCGCGGAACGGAGCCACGGAGGCGGACAGCACACGGAGTGCTGTCCGCATATTTTGCGGCCCCATTGAAGTGAATGGGTCCACATCCGAGCCGCCAGAACGGCAGCTTGGATGCGGACCCAAACAACGGTCGTGTGCATAAGGCCTTATGCTGTATGCTGAAACTTTTCCCACAGAATAAATATATATATGTATATCAATGCTCCTGCTTTATAACATGCTCCCTGCAGATCAGACTCCATGTTCAATGTCACAAGTTCTCTCTAAGGCCCCTTTCACACGGGCAAGTATTCCGCGCGGATGCGATACGTGAGGTGAACGCATTGCACCCGCACTGAATACCGACCCATTCATTTCTATGGGGCTGTTCAGATGAGTGCTGATTTTCACGCATCACTTATGCGTTGCGTGAAAATCGCAGCATGCTCTATATTCTGCGTTTTTCACACAAAGCAGGCCCCATAGAAGTGAATGGGGTTGCGTGAAAATCGCAAGCATCCGCAAGCAAGTGTGGATGCGGTGCGATTTTCACGCACGGTTGCTAGGAGACGATCGGGATGTAGACCCGATCATTATTATTTTCCCTTATAACATGGTTATAAGGGAAAATAATAGCATTCTGAATACAGAATGCATAGTAAAATAGGGCTGGAGGGGTTAAAAAAATAATAAGAATAATTTAACTCGCCTTAGTCCACTTGATCACGTAGCCTGCATCTCCTTCTGTCTCCTTTGTTGAAAATTACCTGTGGTGAGCATTAAATACAGTTACAGGACCTTTGATGACGTCACTCCGGTCATCACATGGTACGTCACATGATCTTTTACCATGGTGATGGATCATGTGATGACCGGAATGACGTCACCAAAGGTCCTGTTGCTGCACAGAGATCAGATGAAGCCAGAAGGAGATGCCGGGCCGCGAACAAGTGGACTAAGGTGAGTTAAAAAAATAATAATTTAACCCCTCCAGCGATGTTTTACTATGCATTCTGTATTCAGAATGCTATTATTTTCCCTTATAACCATGTTATAAGGGAAAATAATACTATCTACAGAACACCGATCCCAAGCCCGAACTTCTGTGAAGAAGTTCAGGTTTGGGTACCAAACACGCACGATTTTTCTCGCAGGGGGCAGTCATGTACCCAGTTCGTAGTATATTCTAACTAGAAGCGTCTCCATCACTATGGGAACGCCTCTGTGTTAGAATATACTGTCAGATTTGAGTTTTCACGAAGTGAAAACTCAGCTCTGAAAAAGCTTTTATGCAGACGGATCTTCGGATCTGTCTGCATGAAAGTAGCCCACGGCCACGGACCAAGGATGCCAATCTTGTGTGCATCCGTGTTTTTTCACGGACCCATTGACTTGAATGGGTCCGTGAACCGTTGGCCTTAAGGACCAGGCCTAACCAGGAAGAAGCAGGCATCTCCCTAAAGGCCTAGTTAAAACACACAAAGGGAAATGAAGAAGAGGACTTATCTTGAGCAAAGCTGGCGAAGACGATCCACCACAAATGAAGAGCTCCCAGGAAAAGAACTATAACCCGCACAGGCCACTGGGGAGGGGGGGGAGGGATAAATAGCCTCACTAACAATGAAACCCAGTACACCTGAGGGAAGGTGTATCCAGCTCAAATCCAAATCAAAACAAACACATTCACAGGGCAAGGCTCTACATACAACTAGCCCGTATTGGATGGTCCCTATGAAGACACATCTGAAGTTTGCCTGAAAAGCATCAGAGTGACCCAGCTAAAATGTGGAGATTTGGGTTATGTGGTCAGATAGAAAAAAATAATAACTTTTTGGCCAAATCTAATATATAAAGCTGAGTGTGTGTGTGTGTGTCCACTAAAGGAATCTGCACCGTCGCATTTACAATCAGGAAATTTGGCACATAGGTACATCAGGTGTCCGGGAAGGTTTTAGACCAGGTCTCCGCTCTCTAGGACGTACCGTTCCTGATATAGTCCCAAAAAATGCATTAGCCAATAGAAGCTTGGTCACCTGACCCTTATCAGCCAATAGAAGCTCGCAAGCCATTAGCCTCCACATACACTTTTTACTCCAGCAAGCCATTAGCCTCCACATACACGTTTTACTCCAGGTTTCCATAACAACCCAGCCATTTTTTTTCACTGCTGTAGGTGAGCTTTAAAGGAAATCTGTCACAAGGATAATCGCTATTAAAGTAAAGCCATGGCCTAATAGCACTTAGTACTTTATTTCAAGAATTGCCTTTGTTCCAGCAATAGATGTTTTTATCCTCTGAAAATACAGTTTATTTGGTATGCTAATGAGCCAGTAAGGTTCCCAGAGGGGCGTCACTCTTGCAGGAAGGAGCCCAGACACGCCCCCTGCCACAATGTGTCCACCCTCAAAAGATGACCTTAAAACCCCCGCCTCCAGGTCCAGCTAAGCTACGCCCTGCTCCAGTTACGCCACGCCCACTCCTCAGCCAACAAGGATTGAAAAAATGAAGTTAAAAATCTACTTCTAGGTCCCACTATGCCACGCCCCTGATTCGGTTAGACCACGCCCCTCCCACTCCTCAGCCGACAGGGATTGAAAAAAATGAAGTTAAAAATCTACTTCTGTCAGCTGCAGAGGTGGGAGGGAGGGTGACTTTCTTCCTGTAGCTCACACTGAGACAGCACAGTGCTGCTGTCTGAGAGTGAGCTGTTCAAAAGGACATCCTTGTGTCGGTCCAGGCTCTGCGCCAGACGGAGGACAGGGAGTCTGAAGGGGGTGGGGTGCTGTAGATGTCACTGTTATAGTGGATAGTGTTGATATCTTTTAACGACACACAAATATTAAATTAAATAGAATTAATATACCCGAGCGAACGGTTCCTTCAGCTAGTTTATAATATTGAGTGAAACAAACAGCAATTTCTCTATCATCCATACTGTATGTGTATTGTGATGCCAGCATCATTGTTGCAGGGATGCTTCCCTCAATGGTGACTAGATACCTTGTTAATTTTCAAGAGAGGATTGATCCAACAAGATACAAGAATTAGTGAAAGTCACCCCCAAATAGTGAAAAGTTGGTAGAATCCCAACAGATTTAAAGCTGTTACTGCAGCAAAAAGTGGTTCTACCAAATACTTATCTGTATGGGTTGAATATTGATAATCATAGCGTAACCTCACTCTAACTGGAGGACCAAAGGTCACACAATTCATTACAGATGTCTAATCTCCTCATTCGCAGGATTGCAGTGTGTGCAACAATTTGATACAGTCAGGTCCATAAATATTGGGACATCGACACAATTCTAACATTTTTGGCTCTATACACCACAATGGATTTGAAATGAAACGAACAAGATGTGCTTTAACTGCAGACTGTCAGCTTTTATTTGAGGGTATTTACATCCAAATCAGGTGAATGGTGTAGGAATTACAACAGTTTGCATATGTGCCTCCCACTTGTTAAGGGACCAAAAGTAATGGGACAATTGGCTTCTCAGCTGTTCCATGGCCAGGTGTGTTATTCCCTCATTATCCCAATTACAATGAGCAGATAAAAGGTCCAGAATTCATTTCAGGTGTGCTATTTGCATTTGGAATCTGTTGCTGTCAACTCTCAAGATGAGATCCAAAGAGCTGTCACTATCAGTGAAGCAAGCCATCATTAGGCTTAAAAAACAAAACAAACCCATCAGAGAGATAGCAAAAACATTAGGCGTGGCCAAAACAACTGTTTGGAACATTCTTAAAAAGAAGGAACGCACCGGTGAGCTCAGCAACACCAAAAGACCCGGAAGACCACGGAAAACAACTGTGGTGGATGACCGAAAAATTATTTCCCTGGTGAAGAAAACACCCTTCACAACAGTTGGCCAGATCAAGAACACTCTCCAGGAGGTAGGTGTATGTGTGTCAAAGTCAACAATCAAGAGAAGACTTCACCAGAGTGAATACAGAGGGTTCACCACAAGATGTAAACCATTGGTGAGCCTCAAAAACAGGAAGGCCAGATTAGAGTTTGCCAAACGACATCTAAAAAAGCCTTCACAGTTCTGGAACAACATCCTATGGACAGATGAGACCAAGATCAACTTGTACCAGAGTGATGGGAAGAGAAGAGTATGGAGAAGGAAAGGAACTGCTCATGATCCTAAGCATACCACCTCATCAGTGAAGCATGGTGGTGGTAGTGTCATGGCGTGGGCATGTATGGCTGCCAATGGAACTGGTTCTATTGTATTTATTGATGATGTGACTGCTGACAAAAGCAGCAGGATGAATTCTGAAGTGTTTCAGGCAATATTATCTGCTCATATTCAGCCAAATGCTTCAGAACTCATTGGACGGCGCTTCACAGTGCAGATGGACAATGACCCAAAGCATACTGCAATAGCAACCAAAGAGTTTTTTAAGGGAAAGAAGTGGAATGTTATGCAATGGCCAAGTCAATCACCGGACCTGAATCCGATTTGAGCATGCATTTCACTTGCTGAAGACAAAACTGAAGGGAAAATGTCCCAAGAACAAGCAGGAACTGAAGACAGTTGCAGTAGAGGCCTGGCAGACCATCACCTGGGATGAAACCCAGCGTCTGGTGATGTCTATGCGTTCCAGACTTCAGGCTGTAATTGACTGCAAAGGATTTGCAACCAAGTATTAAAAAGTGAAAGTTTGATTTATGATTATTATTCTGTCCCATTACTTTTGGTCCCTTAACAAGTGGGAGGCGCATATGCAAACTGTTGTAATTCCTGCACCGTTCACCTGATTTGGATGTAAATACCCTCAAATTAAAGCTGACAGTCTGCAGTTAAAGCACATCTTGTTCGTTTCATTTCAAATCTATTGTGGTGGTGTATAGAGCCAAAAAAATTAGAATTGTGTCGATGTCCCAATATTTATGGACCTGACTGTATATTTGTGAAATAAAACATGTGTTGTGGTTTAGTGTGGGTCATGGAATCCAAATGTCCAAATATTACTTATTTATCTGTAGCAGGAAACCGTATGCGCCTGAGTTTATTTGGAGAAATGCCAATAGAGGTTCCTGTTCTGTAGAACATCACATAGTAGACCATTTCATAGTTTATGCCATTTATGAAAATAGGAATGTTATCAAGTGTAACTTATAATGGTTGTCATTTTATTTTGTTCTATTACCATAATCAATTGAAATTTTTGTGCGCAATTATTTTTCAGCTCCAAAAAGCCACCTGCAGAATCGCTTGCTTTTCCACTTGGCTCATAAGGTATAAAACTATTGGTATTTTGTCTTAACAGATACAGAATGTCTCATAGCTGTTCTTGAGAGTTTTTTTTTTGTGATCTACAATTGTGACAGTCTGGTATACACACACACACACACACACGCAACCTGGACATACTAAGGGAGATTCTTAAAAATGGTGTGAAATTAGGAAGTGTAAAAATAGATGTGACAATTTGTGAGCATTTTTCAGGAAGCAAGTGAGAAAACGTTTGTGAATTTGGTATGATAAGCTCTGTCAGTGTATTGTTTACACCTGTTCCAACCCATTCTTAAAAATGCACCATTTCTCATTAATATACTGTTTCTTGCACACCTACATTCAGGCATAAGATGCTTTAAAGGGAATCTGTTGTTTCGGTTAAAAGAGCTTCCTATCAAAGCTGTAACTGAACATTACTAAGTCTACTTTCACATCTGTGTTTCTCCTTTCTAGTATTGAGATCCGGCAGAGGATTTCAATACCGGAGGAAACTCTTCAGTTTGTCCCTATTCATTGTCAATAGGGACAACACTAAACGGAACTGAGTGTACCAGAATGCGTTCCGTTTTGTTGCGTTCCCATGTGTGGGAGGTTAGCTCTTCTCCGGGGGTCATTCACACAAGTATCTTCGCCAGACACCAAGTTTCAGGTCCAAACATCGCTTTATTTGGCACCTCAGCAAAACAAACATAAATCATACAAAATAAACACCTGCCCGGCTGGGCTCAAACTAAACATAACATAACCTGACTCACCTAAAGCACCGTTCACACACGGTCATAACATGAGGCTTTCCCAGCCCAATGTCCATCAGCCTCCTGTCTGTACAGATCACCGTTCACACACAGTCTAAAGTCCAGTGCGTTTATGGGGGAGTGTGGCCCAGTAGTCCTCCCGACCCTGGCCTTGTGACCACTTGCGCCCAAGTGTCACGGCGTCCCCCAACAATCCGGCTAGCACCTAGCCCCATGGCCCCTCAGCCAGCCCAGCTGAGACCACTCTTCTAGAGCCTCCAGCAGGACTTTGTTTCACAAAAACTCTGTCTCCTTCCCCAGACTGGGAGCCACACCTAAGTCCAGCAACATGATTAAATACCATCCCTGGACATGGGCATATTCCAAAATCCCGGACTGGAACATGGGGAACAGGCACCCACCCAACACATTGCCTGTTCCCAGTAAAAGCCCACCCCGGACTAGCTGGAGCCAGCAGAGCTAACTGTCTTCGTGTCCATCAACTAACTTGGTGGTCACCTATATCTAGGGCCTTTACTCCACCAATGCCGGGCCACTTGGTGACACGCTCCTGGTGCAAACAACACCCCTTTTTCATGCTTCCCCGGGACTTTACTTCACCCATCAATATTCACATTGCCACATATCCCCCCCCCTGTGTTCAACCCTGTGGGGGTGAACACATGTACCAAACGGATGCTTGTGATAGGGCATCCCCATTAACTTGCCATCTTCCAGCTCAACATTCCCCCTGGAAGATGTGGCCAGCATCACAGGCTTACCGTTTATTCTGCCAGACCCAGGACAACAGCGCTTGGTTTGTCACCCTCATGAGTTTATTACAGAGCTGACAAGGCCTCTGAGATTTTCTTGCCCATCTGATGAGCAGGTACTCTCTTTTTATATTTCCTGGCTTCTGCACAGGCCCCTCGCGTCCTTTTTTGGACTGCGGCAACTCTTGACTGAGCTGGTCCCAGTAATAGTCGTGTCCCGACCGTTTCTCTTTTGCCTTGCGGGGCTCCTTCAGCAGAGCAGGTTTCTTACGACTTGCTCCTTCTCCACGCATCTGGACCACTTTCCCATTATTCTCAGCAGGGGTTTCTTCGGGTTTGGGGCCAGCTTCAGAGTCTTCTGCGTCTTCAGTAGCTTTTCCCACTTCGGCAGTCGCTCCTTCCGCCCTAACCTTGGTCTCTGGAACATCCAAGGATTTCTCCTATTTCAAGACCTCGGCCTTAGCTTCTTCAGCCTCTGTTTCTTTGGCGTCTCCATTCACTTCAGCCCCATCAACGGGCTCAGCAGAAAGATCTTCCGTCTTCTCCGCCTCGTTTGGCACCACGGCGCCACCATCTCCAGATCCATTCTTAGACTTTTTCAACTCATAGATGTTCTTCCCGACATCATCTTTTGAGCTCATGAGATCTTCCATCCCTGCTGTACTGACGTGTCAGGTCATCTACCCCTGCCAGGGTATGGGTCTCAGACACTAGGCTGCCGTCTCCCCACTCAGCTCTCGTCACGTCAGGTATAACAGTCGTCTGGTCGCTACTGGTGACCGCCGGAATTTTGCAATACCTTGACCTGGTAGCTACCCTCTCAGAGTTGCTAATGGGTCACAGCACATAAATCGCCTATGTCACTTGTGTCATTATTAATGCTGACCTCTAGGGGCACTGCCGAGTTAATCCCTACCTGGGACATTACTTTATTGACCATAAAACACTGTGGAGACTGCATTTCTACCTCTGGTACGTGTGATACACCCTCTAGGACTGCTACCTTTTCTTGCACGTTCACCATAGTAGGATTGCTCCACTCAGTGCTCACAACATTTATCTGCACTTCTGCATCCTTCAGATGTTTTCCACCCGGGGGCGCTATTCCCCTTAACACCTCCTGCAACGGAAAATGCATGTCATCATCACATATTTCACCTGTCATCGCCTTTTCATTATGCCTTTCCGCAAACTTGGCACAATCGCTTTGCACCTTATCATCACCATTGTTTTCAATAGGCAATATTCTTTCCCCATGGTGGTCAATGTGCAGCTCCCTTAGACCTTCATTTAAATGGGCAAGTACAGGTTCTGCAGGAGTTTCGTCACAACAACGAAACAATATCACAGCCCAACATCCCATCATATATGAACATATTTGTAACAACAGGTCCACAAGACCCAGTTCTCACTAGAGACTCCCCCCTCAGTTTACATAACTTCACATTTTCATTAGGCAATGCAGATAATTTGGCACCATTGGTTCTAGTTGGCACTTCAGTCCCAGCTGTCACCATAGTCTCATGTCCGGTGGGAACTATCTGACAGTCCTTTTTAATGGCATGACTGTCCAGCATATTCATCACTATACCAGTCTTAGTTTTCAGTATTGTGCTACTCCTTACCCGGGCTAGCATAGGGTCTCTAACTTTCACGACCCCAAGCCTAGCCTTGTTCATGTGCATTTTGGGCGGCACAATACCCTTCCCCCTCAGCGGATTCCCGCGAGGGAGCAACCGCAACAGGATTGTTCAGACGCTGCGGTTTCACAGAGACACATCCCCTTACGACAGTTCCTTGCCTCTGGGACTTGCCACCTGCCGGCCCAGCAGGTAGCAACTGTCGTCGGCGTACTGTCCCGGAGTCTGCCAGCTCAATAATTACAGGAACGTTCTTACCGCCTGACGTCGCGGATTCTGCAGTCTCTGGAGATGAAGATATCTCAAGATCATCTCTGCCAAGATCTCCAGCCTTCTCTGGCTTCCTGGTACTACGACCACCGGCAGACTCGTTACTGAAATCGTTGCCACCGGAAACCACATGGCCTGGAGTCCAGACCTCTCCCGGACGGTCACTCCAGGCACACCCTTTAGGACCTTGTACACAATCACAGAAAACATAGGCACTCCTGAGAGCTGCACCGCTCTCCCCCTCTTTGTCTTCCCTGGGCAACGGCATAGATCCACACCACCAACACCTTGGACGTTTACAAAGGGTCCATACAGCATTGGAGAATTGGTCTCGTGGGCTCACTGCAATTGAGCCCTCAACGCCTCACGCTCTACATCAAAGCAAAACTCTGTCTCCTTCCCCAGACTGGGAGCCACACCCAAGTCCAGCAAATGATTAAATACTATCCCTGGACATGGGCATATTCCAAAATCCCGGACTGGAGCATGGCGAACAGGCACCCACTCAACACATTGCCTGTTCCCAGTAAAAGCCCGCCCCGGACTAGCTGGAGCCAGCAAAGCTAACTGTCTTGGTGTCCACCAACTAACTTGGTGGCCACCTATATCTAGGGCCTTTACTCCACCAAGGCCGGGCCCCTTGGTGACACGCTCCTGGTGCAAACACCCTTTTTTTTATGCTTCCCCGGGACTTTACTGCACCCATCACTATTCACATTGCCACACATGACAGACAGTAAACCGCTGCAAGCATCGTTTTTCTGTCAGGCATGGGATGCGACGCAAGACGGCTCCGTAATGACACATAATGTAAGTCAAAGGTGTCGGATCCGTTTTCTCTGATGCAAAAGAAAGCGGATCCGTTCCCCATTGACTTACAATGGTTTTTGTAACGGACCCGCCATGGCCATTTTAGACATAATACAACCGGATCCATTCATAACAGATGCAGATGGTTGTATTATCATGACGGAAGCGTTTTTGCTGAACCATAACGGATCCAGTAAAAACGCAGATGTGAAAGTAGCCTTAGGAGAGTCTGTCTTCAGCATTTTACTTGGCACTAAAGACACCTGTTTGTAACAAGTCAGATAGTCAGGGTGATGGGCAGTGATAGATATGCCACATATCCACAGTCAGGGACTGAGGTAGTGACGAGGTGGCTGGAAGCCTCTACATGTTACACACAGCCGTCTAAAGATTCTCCTTAGCAATGCTGTTCGAGCTTTGCTAAGAAGACTTTTTACACCATGTTTTCAAGTAGAAAGAAACATCTTTCCCTAATAAAGTACATTACAAAAATGTTTAACATCTGTATCCCTACACAATATTAAAAATAAACAACATTTACACCATAAAGGGGTTGCCTTAAAACAGCTAGGGCAGCGCTAAAGCACGCCCATCAGAGCCGGTGACGTCACCGAACACACTGCCGGGCGGAAGCCTCCACCCGGCAGTGTGTTATTGTAAACAAAAGACCCCGTGTCCTGTGCAATCTAGTGCAGGTCAAGGGAGCGCATCACAGCATGAGATGCTCCGATGCTAACATCAGGGGGGGCTGCCTGGGTGAAAATATGGGTATGTCCGGGTTCAGCTCTGAACCCGGACAACCCCTTTAAGAATCTTTCTCACTATGCACTTGTTTGAAAGGGTACCTATCGGTATAGGTCCAGGTGCTAAGATCCTCACAATTTTTTAAAATGAAGGGGCAGAATCACTCAGCTGAGCTCTGTGCCCTTTTGCTCAACTCTGCTTGGCTTTCCAATCTGTGTATAGATTCATATGACTCTATACCGTTCAGCCGAGCCTAGCAGACCCATAAAAGTGAATTTAGCTCTGGGACCATGGGAGCTCATGTAGGCTGGTACTTTTTTCTATAGTGTGCAAGTAAAGCCATGCTGCTGGACTGCAGGGTGATCATAACCATGTAAACTTTCTCTGTATAATAAATGCTATTTGCTGAAGTTGCAAAACCCATTTAAATATCAGAAATAAGGGTCTGCCTATGACATTACTTAATTCTCTAAGGATACGGGGGTGTATGCCATCTGGTTCCGGCGATTTGTCTATTTTAATCTTTTTAAGACACCGCTGCACTTATTCCTGGGTCAGACAGGGCACTTTTAATAAGGAATTTACTTTTACACTCTGTTTCATCTGTCAATTTATTAGTAAAACGAACAGCGTAACAGAGGATCATAAGACAAGTATCGTTTTACTCAGAAAAATCAACCCCATGGTGTTTATCATCAATGTGCTGCCTTTTCCGTTACCAGTCCATCATTTTAGCATTTTTCTTTAGCACACTAGTCACTGTATCTATCTTGTCTGCAGGTAGCAACAGATGGCCTTGGCCTTGTCTTATGTGGTAAACTCAGTAGGCTTAAATGGGTTCTGACCCAACAGGATCCTGTTGCATCAGTGGTCATCCTTTTGAGCTATTTCCGCCTGAGATCCGTTTTTTTAGATGGGGAAAAAAAAGTACTGCATGCAACAGGATCTGTTTTTGTTTTGTTTTGTTTTTGTTTTTATTACAGGATCCTGTTTTTTTTTTTTCTCTCTCTTTTTCTGACGGATCAGAAGAACAGAAAGCTAAACGGTAATGTGAACTCAGCGTAACGCTACTTTCACATCTGCGTTTTACTGAACTATTTTGAGATCCGTCACAGGATCTCAAAACAGCAGGAAAACGCTTCAGTTTTCTCTCCATTCATTTTGAATGGGGACAAAACTGAACGAACTTGAACAGAGTGCATCAGAATGCACTCCGTTCAGTTTTGTTGCGTTCCCATGGCACATACAAAAATGCTGCAAGCAGCGTCTTTATGTGTGTCATGGAATACTGAGCAAGATGGATCCGTCGTGAAACACAATGTAAGTCAATGGAGAAGGATCCGTTTTTTTTCGGACACAAAAAAAAAAAAAGATCCGTCTCCCATTGACTTACAGTGGTTTTAGTGATGCATCCGTCTTGTTCATTTTGGAAATAATACAACCGGATCCATTCTGAACAGATGCAGATGGTTGTATTATTGAACGAATGCGTTTTTTTGCTGATCCCCTGACGGATCCAGCAAATACGCAGATATGAAAGTAGCCATAGCCATATTCTTATCAGTGTAATTAGAATTGATCTATGAGTGTTTATGAGGTGAGGAAGTCAGAGATAAGAGCTCTGCATGAGCGGTCAGCTGACCGGGTTAAAAAAAAGAGAAAGTAAGCTTGCAAACAGACTGATAATTTTTTTAACTCCTGTATTTCAGAAACAGCTGAACATTTTTAATAAAGACCAATTGAAAAAATTATTTTTAGCCCAAAATAAGTGAAATGCAATCATAAAAATGCCCCCAAAATTGTACATAGCCTTTAAGCCTTTCAAGCATTTATTAATGCTTATATGTTAGCTTTCTAAAAAAGGGGGTCGGAGTGGGCGGTCCTTCACAGTGTGACCAATTTAACATTACTTATACGAGAGAACTGTACATCAGCTCATAGCTAGCGTAGATTTCAGTTTCTGATGCATGGACCTCCCAAGATATGCCAAAATTATTACGAGATGTGCCACTAAACTTGGCGTATTTTTACTCCAGTCTTAATAAATTCTCCCATTGTGTTTCATGTACATGTATCTTTTATGATACAAATTTTCAGCTGTTGCACAACTAAATACAAAGTCTGTGTCATTCCAGCCTCGTGTACATTGAGCAGGAAGGTTGATCTCCTTTTAACAGTATTGCAGATTGGAAAATGAGCCATTGCTGTAGCAAATTCCTGCCATGTCTATTTTGTAACTAAACATGTTCTCTCTTACAATAGTTCAATGATGAGAAGAAGCTGATGGTCTTTCACCAGAACTTGCAGGATATTATTGAGGATCAGCTGAGCCTGGCCTCCATACACTACATGAGATCTCATTATCAGGAAGCAATAGATATCTACAAGAGAATATTATTAGAAAACAGGTAATAACAGGAGCACAATTGCTTCTTATGTATATAATAACTTCACCACTCCGAGCTTTGTCTTTTCCACCCTGGAACCCCTTTAGACTAGCAGGTATTGCAGATTTATAATGGTGTGCCTAATTTTTAGTGGCATGAGCATGGTTAATTGTCCTGGTAACATAAATTCTTGTTTGCTTCTGTATATTAAGCATTTCATTTTTATTTCCTTTGCAGGGATTTCCTCGCATTGAATGTCTATGTTGCTCTTTGCTACTATAAACTTGATTATTACGATGTGTCACAAGAGGTCCTTGCAGTATATTTACAACAGGTTCCTGACAGCACTATTGCCCTCAATCTGAAAGCATGTAATCACTTTCGTCTCTACAATGGAAAAGCAGCTGAAGTAAGGATGCAAATGGGTTTCTGTCTAGTAGAATTTACAATAAATGGATATTCAGCACCCTTCTATGTGTCTGACCGCAGGGACCCCCGCAACTGTTGGAGTTGGCACCCCATCCTCCCATAGCTGCACAAAGGTGTTTGAATGGAATGACACTCATGCTTGTCTGTTGCTACTCCATTCAAAGCTTATGGCACTAAAGGAAGCATGTGTGATCAATCTGTGAGGGTCCCAGCAGTTGGAGCCCCCACTTGTGCAGTGGATCAGTAAGTGGGAATACTCCTTTACTTTGCAGTTATTGTAGAATAAAATCAGACTTAATAAGTAGGCAGCTCAACTATGCCAATAGCTGCATGACCAAGTGTATAGATCAATCTTGGCACCTCCAGGGAATGCAGAATGACAATGAATAAATTAGATCTGATCTCTAGGTCAAACAGTTAAGGGATATAATAATACCAGATTAGGCAGAATAAAAACTAACTGAAATTAAAATCAAAATGTACAAAGTTCATGCACATCCTACAGTAATGTTAAAAAATGTGCCATTATGAATCAAATGGCAGGAATATTTTTCACAGAACTAAGAAGTATAGCATTAAGACGGCGCAGACCGGCAGCTCTCTCGGTCATGCGCCGCCAGCCGCAGCTCCCTCCTCATGCGCCGCCTGCCTATCTCACTTTATGAATGAACAGGCAGACGGGGCAGGCAGCACATGACCGAGGGAGCTGCGGCAGGCGACGCATGAGGAGGGAGCTGCGGCAGGCAGCGCATGACCGAGGGAGCTGCCAGTCTGTGCCATGTTAATGCTATACTTACGGTACTACAGTAAGTACCGAACAGTGCGGTATACGTTTAGATATAGATCAGATTGAATGTATTTAACAGTTGCGGGGCCCGGTGTATTAGAGTAGAGTCACTGCACTGGCCCCGCCATGAGTGTCCCCGCCTCCTCCCTCCACACTGATACTTTGCTGGCCGCGCTGTGCAGCATAGCGGCCAGCGAAGTATCCGGTTTATAAGACACACGACCATTTCCCCCCCACACGAAAAATACGGTATATTGTGCCTAAATGATCTAGATCCGAACAATCACAAATAATTATGATCTTATATATATAGCTTGGAAAACAGCTGACATCTAACCACATAATCCAGTCCAAAGTCCTCAATCTTTAAATCAAAGTTCCCTTCTTCAAATACAATTCTATTTACTCCAGTAGCAGATGTCAGACCTCAGACTTATAAGGGGATAATTATATATTAAATGCCATTCACAGTCTTGTAAAGTGATTAATACAACTTCATATTACTTTTTGTAGTAAAAAAGGAAATGCCAGCGGTTTTGTTTTTCGTAGCATTTGCTGACCGCACCGCATGAGCCTCAGAATTTAGGTAAATAATCCAATTACTGTTGCATCCACCCGTCACAATGATGTATTATAATACTGTACTTTACACTGCAGCTTCACTTCTCAAATATAATAATGGATCTCACCCACAGTAGACTGTCAGCATAGTATTCCCACACTAGCTCTTTTAGTGGCCGCGCTCAGCGCTACAAAGCCTTGCACGTGCGCTTTGTGGAGTATAGCTGTTGTGGTGGATATTAACAGTAACTAGTGTCAATAGGTTGGCATAGGTGAGTATTAGTTGCTGGTGTAATGGCTTCCTAGGCACCTTTTTGGAGATTCCATAGTCTCTTTCAGTAGAATCTATGGTTATAGGTCTGGCACATGATATATAACCTCTTCAGACCATATGGTAAACCCAGATTGGGTATTCCCACATTCCTGGCATCATAAAATAACAGTTCTTATAAATTAATATCCTCATGAATCAAATCTTGTTTATTTTATATTTTATCTGATAATTCAGCATATCTGCATCCTGCCTAGCAAGTCTTGAGTAATGGTAAATATCAAATGGAGTACAGGGCAGTTCACATGGTGAAATGGTGTCTAGGATGATGGAGTTGATACTGAGATATATAGGGGGTGACATCGAGATTATAATGAACTATATTTAACAAAATATACGAGAAGATCCCGAATTATCAGATTGAGTAGGCCTATTTTATAGTTTAGGGCATAGCAGGATATATTATGAGTGGAAACAGTATGTATGTGAAATTAGAGATGTAAATGATGTAGACATGCCGGATTATCAGATGGAATCTGAAACAAATGAGATTCTATTGATAGTTAGAAACAAATATTAGATATAGGTATATAGGGTACGGTCTTACTCATGAGACTTGCAAGCTAGGACACAGATATGTCAGATTTCCAGATAAAATGTTAAATAAATGAGGTTATAGCAGAATACAGCAGTAGTGAAGTGGTGCCTGGTAACCGTCAGAGCGCCGAGTACGGCCACTGAAAGAGCTAGTGCGGGTTACTACGGGGACAATCTACTGTGTGGGAGATCCGTTGTTGTATATGAGAAGTGAAGCCACAGTATAATGTACAGCATTATAATACACTAGCTGAAGGACCTGGCTTTGCTCGGGTATATTTAATCTATTTCATTTAATGTTTGTGTGTGTCGTTAAAAGATATCAACACTATCTAGTGACATCTATTTCTATATAGTGACATCTACAGCACCCTGCCCCCAAAATAGTGACCTCCACAGCCCCCCACTCCTTAACACTGACCTTTACAGCAGCCTTCCCCTTTAACAGTGACTTTCACAGCATACCACCCCCTTGACAGTGACCTCCACAGGGGTCGCCCCCTTAGGGCTCTTTCACACTTGCGTTGTTCTTTTCCAGCATAGAGTTCCGTCGTCGGGGCTCTATGCCGGAAGAATCCTGATCAGGATTATCTTAATGCATTCTGAATGGAGAGAAATCCGTTCAGGATGCATCAGGATGTCTTCAAAATACTGCAGCATGCTGCGCTTTTTGCTCCGGCCAAAAATCCGGAACACTTGCCGCAAGGCCGGATCCGGAATTAATGCCCATTGAAAGGCATTGATCCGGATCCGGCCTTAAGCTAAACGTCGTTTCGGCGCATTGCCGGAGCCGACATTTAGCTTTTTCTGAATGGTTACCATGGCTGCCGGGACGCTAAAGTCCTGGCAGCCATGGTAAAGTGTAGCGGGGAGCAGTACACTTACTGTCTGTGCGGCTCCCGGGGCGCTCCAGAGTGACGTCAGGGCGCCCCAAGCGCATGGATCACGTGATCGCATGGACACGTCATCCATGCGCATGGGGCGCTCTGACGTCATTCTGGAGCGCCCCGGGAGCCGCACGGACTGTAAGTATACCGCTCCCCCGCTCCTACTACGGCAACCAGGACTTTAATAGCGTCCTGGGTGCCATAGTAACACTGAAAGCATTTGGAAGACGGTTCTGTCTTCAAATGCTTTCAGTACACTTGCGTTTTTCCGGATCCGGAGTGTAATTCCGGCAAGTGGAGTACACGCCGGATCCGGACAACGCAAGTGTGAAAGAGGCCTTAACAGTGGCCTTTACTGGATCCGGGGCGTGTCATTTTGAACAGCTCACTCTCGGACAGCAGCACTGTGCTGTTTGAGTGTAAGCTGCAGGGAGAAAGTCACCCTCCCTCCCACCTCTGCAGCTGACAGAAGTTGAGTTTTACCTTCATGTTTTCAATCCCTGTAGGCTGAGGAGTGGGAGGGGTCGTGGTCTAACCAGATCAGGGCGTGGCTTAGCATGACCTAGAAGTTGATTTTTAACGTAATTTTTTTCAATCTCAGTCGGCTGAGGAGTGGGAGGGGGCATGGCCTAACTGGATCGGGGGCATGTCCTTTTGAACAGCTCACTCTAAAAATGTAAGCTGCAGGGAGAAAGTCACCCACCCTCTCACCCATGAAGCTGACAGAAGTTTATTTTTACCTTCATTTTTTCAATCCCCATCGGCTCAGGAGTGGGAGGGGGCATTGCTTAGCAGGACCTGGGGGCGCGGTTTAAAGTCTTTTGAGGGTGGACACATTGTGGCAGGGGGCGTGTCTGGGCTCCTTCCTGCAAGAGTGACGCCCCTCTGGGCACCTTACTGGCTCGTTAGCATACCAAATAAACTGGATTTTCAGAGGATAAAAACATCTATTGCTGGAACAAAGGCACATCTTGAAATAAGGTACTAAGTGCTATTAGGCCTTGGCTTTACTGCAATAGCGATTATCCTGGTGACAGATTTCCTTAAAGCTCTCCTACAGCAGTGAAGATAAATGGCTGGGTGGTTATGGAAACCTTGAGTAAAACAGTGTATGTGGAGAATGGAGGACCTGCAAGTTTATATTGGCTGATAAGGGTCATGTGACCAAGCTTCTATTGGCTAATGCATTTTTTGGGAATATCTCAGGAACGGTACGTCCTAGAGAGCTGAGACCTGGTCTAAATCCTCCCGGACACTTGATGTACCTGTGTGCCAAATTTCATGATTGTGAATGCGACGGTGCGGATTCTTTTAGCGGACACACACTCAGCTTTATATATTAGATGTGACTGGTGGATACAGCAGTAACTGGAAGAATTACTCAGCTTAAGGCCTCATGCACATGACCGTTGTTTTGGTCCACATCCGAGCCGCAGTATTTTGGATACGGACCCATTGGATACGGACCCATTCACTTCAATGCGGCCGCAAAAGATGCAGATAGCACTCCGTGTGCTGTCCGCATCCGTTGCTCCGTTCCATGGCCCGCCAAAAAATATCCTGTCCTATTCTTATCCATTTTGCAGTTATATTAATGGCTGTCGGTGCCGTTCCGCAAATTGCGGAACGCACACGGACGCCATCCGTGTTTTGCGGATCCACAATTTGTAGACCGGAAAACACACAACGGTCATGTGCAAGTAGCCTAATCCTGAGGCTCAAGATGTGCAGGCAGAAAACAGCTAAAACTGAAAGCACTGGCATTTGCTGTCTGACTACTGTAGGTAATATGAAGTTAGATTTATTATTTTACAAACCCTCTCCTCAGCAATCCTGCTGATGTCATGTCCATCAGTCAGAATACCAGGTTACCAGTTGGATTTATGGATGGGCACATCACTTCCCCAGCCCAGGGTGGAGAAGGTGCTGGTAATGGGACCAGAACTATCCTTCACCCTGGCGCATGGGGAAACTCCTGAATCCCCCTCATCTGTGCATGCATCAGGGAGACAAATAGTTCTGTCCTCCTCCTCAGCACCTCACCCTTCCTGGGCTACAGAAACCGGTCATTCAGACTGAAGGACATGACAAGGACGTGTGGATGTAGGATTTCCAAAGAGAGGAACGTTATGTTATGCAATCCATCCATCTCCACCTCTCATTAAAATGCGGTAGCTTCACTAATTACCTGTATGTCCCCTTTAATAGGTAATAGGAGTATAGTACCGCACTCTTCCTTCCAATCTGAGGAGGGGCGCAGAGAGACTCTGCTACACGATGGGTGGGACGGCTGCTGAGGTGGCTGTTCAACACATAAAAAGTACCATGCACAGGTCTTATTAATTAGAATAGAGTATGTACACAATGGTTACATTGACTGTTGCTCGCGACCATCACTCAGTTCTCAATGTGGTTCTCTGGGTATAAAAGTGTGTAATCAGTCTGATCGCTGGGACTGAATATTGCTAACTAATAGTACCAGGCAACTTTACATGGCCTATAATCCAGTTAGGCAATCAGTGTATTCCTTGAAAACTACGGTTAAAACATCCCTATCTTTTCAGATGTACATGAGGAATAACACTATTTGGCATTTTCTGCGTTTATCAGCCATTTCCACCTGTGCAGCCAGTTTTCCACTCCCCATAGACTTCTATAGGCAGCACCTGTAACCTGATTCCCACATTGATCTGATTATCCCTCTTTTCTCTGCCTCTCTGAAGACAACATTTACCAGTGAATTTAGAGTTGGTGATCAGCTCAGGAGGCAGTGGAGAGGTGAAGAAGTGGCTGATATTACTGCTACTACTATTGTATTGTTTTACCTGTAACTGGCATTTTTATGTTCCATTTGTTTCTGTTACAGGCAGAGTTAAAAAGTTTAATGGACAATACACTATCCTCCTTTGAATTTGCGAAGGAGCTAATTAAACACAACCTTGTAAGTTCTTTTAATTAAAATTGGTAATGGTGTGTGCCATGTGGTGTTTATTTTTCCTTTAAGTCATATAATAAAAAATATATATATCTGTATATATTTTGTCAGGTGGTGTTCCGTGCTGGGGAGGGTGCTTTGCAGGTACTTCCACCCTTGGTTGATGTTATTCCAGAGGCGCGACTGAACTTGGTTATCTATTATCTCAGACAAGGTACAGTTTGTGAATCTATCCTGGTTTATTATTCTGCTGTGTTTAAGAAATATAGTAGCAATGGGTATCCTGGGCAAAACACTTGCCCGAACCATGGGCAGAATTAAATACTAATAGGCTTCCTGGTTACACACAGTGACGGGTGCCCTCCGCTTCCCCATCGGGTCCCCGAGCTGCAGTGGCGGGGACCAGATGGCAGAGAAGGCAAGCCCGATTCCTTCCATAGGCATCGGGGCCTGCCTTCTATGGAAGCCTGTGAAATCCAGCCGTTAGGCTAGGTCTCACAGGCAGGCTGTCAGCATAAAAAGCTGACAGCCAATGCATTACAATGCAGGTTGCATTGTAATGCATTGCAGAGGGGATCAGACTCCAGAAGTTGAAGTCCCATAGTGGGACAAAAAAAAAAATTGGTAAAAAAAAGGGGTTTTATAGTAAAAAAAAAAGGTTCAAGTAAAACAATTAAATCCCAAAATAACACATAAAATTGAAAAAAAAAAGTGAAAAAAAAAGAAGAAAACCAGACATACTGGGTATTGCCGCGCCCGTAACGACCTACTCTATAAAAATATCACATGATCCTCACCTGAACACTGTAGAAAAAATTATATAAAAACTGTTCTAAAACAATCATTTTTTTTGTCACTTTACACCACAAAAAACACCAAGCGATCAAAAAGGCGTATCCCCCCCCCCCCCAAAATCGTACCCATATTGCCGGCGCCCGTTCTGTTCCGCAAATTGCGGAGGGCAACACGGACGGCTTCAGTTTTTTTTCAGATCCGCGGTTTGCGGACTGCAAAAAACGGCACGGCCGTGTGCATGAGGCCTAAAATACATTTTTTGTCACCTCACATCGCAAAAAGTGTAAGACCAAGCAATCAAAAAGTCATATGCACCCTAAAATAGTACCAATTAAACCGTCATCTCATACCGAAAAAAATGAGTCCCTACATAAGACAGTCGCCCAAAGAATAAAAAATAAACTATGGCTTTCAGAATATGGAGACACTAAAAAATATTTTTTTTGTAAAACTGAAACAACCAAAAAAGTAGTCATATTTGGTATTGTTGCATCCGTAACAAGCCTTCTAATGTCCCAAAAAAAGAAAGTGTAATTTACAAAATGATCCAAACATGAAGTAGACTTATGGGAAAAGTAAAGTAATAACTATTGTAGGAGGTATCACTATCTGTTTTAAAAGCAGAGAAATAGAAAATTTGAAGATTGCGAATTTGTCCAAATTCTTGGTAAATTTGGTATTTTTTTTATAAATAAAAATGAAATATTTTGACTCATTTACCACTGTCATGAAGTAGAATATGTGACGAGAAAACAATCTCAGAATGGCTTGGATAAGGGTACTTTCACACTAGCGTTTTTCTTTTCGGGTATTGAGTTCTGTCCTAGGGGCTCAATACTGGGAAAAAACTGATTAGTTTTATCCTAATGCATTCTGAATGGAGATCATTTCGTTCAGTATGCATCAGTTCAGTCCCTCTTACGTTTTTTGTCTGGAGAAAATACTGCAGCATGCTACATTTTTCTCCCCGGCCAAAAATCCTGAACACTTGCCGGAATGCCGGATCCGGCATTAATTTCCAATGAAATGTATTAATGCCGGATCCGGTACTAAATGTTCTGGAAATGCGCATGCACAGACCTTAAAAAATGAGAAAAAAATAAATACCAGATCCGTTTTTCCGGATGACAACCGGAAAGACGGATCAGGTATTGCAATGCATTTGTCAGACGGATCCAGATTTGCACAAAACGGCCTGGTCCTTAACCACATCCCATCTGGGCCATTTGCCCCCTTCCTGACCAGGCCTAATTTTGCAAATCTGACATATCTCACTTTATGGGGTAATAACTTTGGAACGCTTTTACTTATCCAAGTCATTCAGAGATTGTTTTCTCGTGACACATTGTACTTCATGATAGTCATAATTTTGAGTCAATATATTTCACCTTTATTTATGAAAAAATCCCAAATTTACCAAACATTTAAAAAAATTGTAAATTTTCTAAATTTACATTTCTCTTCTTTTAAAACAGAAAGTGATACCTCATAAAATATTAATTACTTAACATTCTCCATATGTCTACTTAATGTTGGCATCATTTTGGAAATGTCATTTTATTTTTTGGGGACGTTAGAAGGCTTAGAAGTTTAGAAGCAATTCTTAAAATCTTTTAAAAAATTGCCAAAACCCACTTTTTAAGGACCAGTTCAGGTCTGAAGTCACTTTGTGGGGCCTACATAGTGGATACCCCCATAAATGACCCCATTGTAGAAACTACACCCCTTAACCACCTCCGGACCGCCTAACGCAGGATCGCGTTCCGGAGGTGGCAGCCCTGCGCACAGTCACGCATATATACGTCATCTCGCGAAACGCACACAGGCGCGCTCACAGGAACGGAAGGTAAGAGAGTGGATCTCCAGCCTGCCAGCGGCGATCGTTCGCTGGCAGGCTGGAGATGTGTTTTTTTTAACCCCTAACAGGTATATTAGACGCTGTTTTGATAACAGCATCTAATATACCTGCTACCTGGTCCTCTGGTGGTCCCCTTTGTTTGGATCGACCACCAGAGGACACAGGTAGCTCAGTAAAGTCCCACCAAGCACCACTACACTACACTACACCCCCCCCCCCCGTCACTTATTAACCCCTTATTAGCCACTGATCACCCCATATAGACTCCCTGATCACCCCCCTGTCATTGATTACCCCCCTGTCATTGATCAACCCCCTGTAAAGCTCCATAAGACGTCCGCATGATTTTTACGGATCCAATGATAGATGGATCGGATCCGCAAAACGCATCCGGACGTCTGAATGAAGCCTTACAGGGGCATGATCAATGACTGTGGTTATCACCCCATATAGACTCCCTGATCACCCCCCTGTCATTGATTACCCCCCTGTAAAGCTCCATTCAGATGTCCGCATGATTTTTACGGATGCACTGATAGATGGATCGGATCCGCAAAACGCATCCGGACGTCTGAATGAAACCTTACAGGGGCATGATCAATGACTGTGGTTATCACCCCATATAGACTCCCTGATCACCCCCCTGTCATTGATTACACCCCTGTCATTGATTACCCCCCTGTAAAGCTCCATTCAGACGTCCGCATGATTTTTACGGATCCACTGATAGATGGATCGGATCCGCAAAACGCATCCGGACGTCTGAATGAAGCCTTACAGGGGCATGATCAATGACTGTGGTTATCACCCCATATAGACTCCCTGATCACCCCCCTGTCATTGATTACCCCCCTGTAAAGCTCCATTCAGATGTCCGCATGATTTTTACGGATGCACTGATAGATGGATCGGATCCGCAAAACGCATCCGGACGTCTGAATGAAGCCTTACAGGGGCATGATCAATGACTGTGGTTATCACCCCATATAGACTCCCTGATCACCCCCCTGTCATTGATTACACCCCTGTCATTGATCAACCCCCTGTAAAGCTCCATTCAGATGTCCGCATGATTTTTACGGATCCACTGATAGATGGATCGGATCCGCAAAACGCATCCGGACGTCTGAATGAAGCCTTACAGGGGCATGATCAATGACTGTGGTTATCACCCCATATAGACTCCCTGATCACCCCCCTGTCATTGATTACCCCCCTGTAAAGCTCCATTCAGATGTCCGCATGATTTTTACGGATGCACTGATAGATGGATCGGATCCGCAAAACGCATCCGGACGTCTGAATGAAACCTTACAGGGGCATGATCAATGACTGTGGTTATCACCCCATATAGACTCCCTGATCACCCCCCTGTCATTGATTACACCCCTGTCATTGATTACCCCCCTGTAAAGCTCCATTCAGACGTCCGCATGATTTTTACGGATCCACTGATAGATGGATCGGATCCGCAAAACGCATCCGGACGTCTGAATGAAGCCTTACAGGGGCATGATCAATGACTGTGGTTATCACCCCATATAGACTCCCTGATCACCCCCCTGTCATTGATTACCCCCCTGTAAAGCTCCATTCAGATGTCCGCATGATTTTTACGGATGCACTGATAGATGGATCGGATCCGCAAAACGCATCCGGACGTCTGAATGAAACCTTACAGGGGCATGATCAATGACTGTGGTTATCACCCCATATAGACTCCCTGATCACCCCCCTGTCATTGATTACACCCCTGTCATTGATTACCCCCCTGTAAAGCTCCATTCAGATGTCCGCATGATTTTTACGGATGCACTGATAGATGGATCGGATCCGCAAAACGCATATGGACGTCTGAATGAAGCCTTACAGGGGCGTGATCAATGACTGTGGTTATCACCCCATATAGACTCCCTGATCACCCCCCTGTCATTGATTACACCCCTGTCATTGATCAACCCCCTGTAAAGCTCCATTCAGATGTCCGCATGATTTTTACGGATCCACTGATAGATGGATCGGATCCGCAAAACGCATCCGGACGTCTGAATGAAGCCTTACAGGGGCATGATCAATGACTGTGGTTATCACCCCATATAGACTCCCTGATCACCCCCCTGTCATTGATTACCCCCCTGTAAAGCTCCATTCAGATGTCCGCATGATTTTTACGGATGCACTGATAGATGGATCGGATCCGCAAAACGCATCCGGACGTCTGAATGAAACCTTACAGGGGCATGATCAATGACTGTGGTTATCACCCCATATAGACTCCCTGATCACCCCCCTGTCATTGATTACACCCCTGTCATTGATTACCCCCCTGTAAAGCTCCATTCAGACGTCCGCATGATTTTTACGGATCCACTGATAGATGGATCGGATCCGCAAAACGCATCCGGACGTCTGAATGAAGCCTTACAGGGGCATGATCAATGACTGTGGTTATCACCCCATATAGACTCCCTGATCACCCCCCTGTCATTGATTACCCCCCTGTAAAGCTCCATTCAGATGTCCGCATGATTTTTACGGATGCACTGATAGATGGATCGGATCCGCAAAAGGCATCCGGACGTCTGAATGAAACCTTACAGGGGCATGATCAATGACTGTGGTTATCACCCCATATAGACTCCCTGATCACCCCCCTGTCATTGATTACACCCCTGTCATTGATCAACCCCCTGTAAAGCTCCATTCAGATGTCCGCATGATTTTTACGGATCCACTGATAGATGGATCGGATCTGCAAAACACATACAGGCGTCTCCCTGGAGCCTTCCAGGGGGAGTGATCAATGACTGTGGTGATCACCCCATATAGACTCCCTGATCACCCCCCCTGTCATTGATCACCCCCCCTGTCATTGATCACCCCCCCTGTCATTGATCACCCCCCCTGTCATTGATCACCCCCCTGTAAGGCTCCATTCAGACATTTTTTTGGCCCAAGTTAGCGGAATTATTTTTTTTTTTCTTACAAAGTCTCATATTCCACTAACTTGTGTCAAAAAATAAAATCTCACATGAACTCACCATACCCCTCACGGAATCCAAATGCGTAAATTTTTTTAGACATTTATATTCCAGACTTCTTCTCACGCTTTAGGGCCCCTAGAATGCCAGGGCAGTATAAATACCCCACATGTGACCCCATTTCGGAAAGAAGACACCCCCAGGTATTCCGTGAGGGGCATATTGAGTCCATGAAAGATTGAAATTTTTGTCCCAAGTTAGCGGAACGGGAGACTTTGTGAGAAAAAAATTAAAAATATCAATTTCCGCTAACTTGTGCCAAAAAAAAAAAATTTCTATGAACTTGCCATGCCCCTCATTGAATACCTTGGGGTGTCTTCTTTCCAAAATGGGGTCACATGTGGGGTATTTATACTGCCCTGGCATTCTAGGGGCCCCAAAGCGTGAGAAGAAGTCTGGTATCCAAATGTCTAAAAATGCCCTCCTAAAAGGACTTTGGGCACCTTTGCGCATCTAGGCTGCAAAAAAGTGTCACACATCTGGTATCGCCGTACTCAGGAGAAGTTGGGGAATGTGTTTTGGGGTGTCATTTTACATATACCCATGCTGGGTGAGAGAAATATCTTGGTCAAATGCCAACTTTGTATAAAAAAAATGGGAAAAGTTGTCTTTTGCCAAGATATTTCTCTCACCCAGCATGGGTATATGTAAAATGACACCCCAAAACACATTCCCCAACTTCTCCTGAATACGGCGATACCACATGTGTGACACTTTTTTGCAGCCTAGGTGGGCAAAGGGGCCCATATTCCAAAGAGCACCTTTAGGATTTCACAGGTCATTTACCTACTTACCACACATTAGGGCCCCTGGAAAATGCCAGGGCAGTATAACTACCCCACAAGTGACCCCATTTTGGAAAGAAGACACCCCAAGGTATTCCGTGAGGGGCATGGCGAGTTCCTAGAAATTTTTATTTTTTGTCACAAGTTAGTGGAAAATGCTGATTTTTTTTTTTTTTTTCATACAAAGTCTCATATTCCACTAACTTGTGACAAAAAATAAAAACTTCCATGAACTCACTATGCCCATCAGCGAATACCTTGGGGTCTCTTCTTTCCAAAATGGGGTCACTTGTGGGGTAGTTATACTGCCCTGGCATTCTAGGGGCCCAAATGTGTGGTAAGGAGTTTGAAATCAAATTCTGTAAAAAATGACCAGTGAAATCCGAAAGGTGCTCTTTGGAATATGGGCCCCTTTGCCCACCTAGGCTGCAAAAAAGTGTCACACATCTGGTATCTCCGTACTCAGGAGAAGTTGGGGAATGTGTTTTGGGGTGTCATTTTACATATACCCTGTCACGGAACCATGAACCAGACGTACAACAAGAGATAAGTGAAAATAGAAGGCTTTATTGAAAATAAAGCTGTAAAGCAAAAGTCCAAACTGATGGTGAAACCGAGCAGAGTCTTTGCGAAGCCAGAGGTCAGGAACCAGAAGGGTAGTCAGACGAAGCCAGGATCAGGAACCAGCAGGGTAGTCAGACGAAGCCAGGATCAGGAACCAGCAGGGTAGTCAGACGAAGCCAGGATCAGGAACCAGCAGGGTAGTCAGACGAAGCCAGGATCAGGAACCAGAAGCAGCAGCAGTCTTAGAAGCATGTGAACACAAGAGGACCAAGCAAGGAACTGAAGCCACAGACCTCCTATATATATGAGCTAGGCATCCAGCTCCTCCCAGGGGAAGGAGGAGCTGCAGGGTGGAAGGCTACAAGAAACCCAGAAACCAAGATGGCCGCCAGCACATGTCAAACGAAGGAGAGCAGCAAGCAGGTAAGACCATGACAGTACCTCCCCCTCAAGGGCCCCTCCTCCGCGGAGCACAAAACGGTTTCTGAGGGAAGCGTGCGTGGAAGGCTCGGAGCAAGGCAGGAGCATGGACATCTGCGGAGGGAACCCAGGAACGCTCCTCTGGACCATAACCACGCCAATGGACCAAAAACTGCAACCGACCGCGGACCAGGCGTGAGTCCAGGATATTGCTCACCTCATATTCCTCACGATTGCCCACTTGGACCGGACGAGGCCGAGGAACCGAGGAAGTGAAACGATTACACACCAGAGGCTTCAACAGGGAGACATGAAACACGTTGGAGATCCGCATGCCAGGAGGAAGCGCAAGGGCATAGGCTACCGGGTTTACCCTGCGAAGCACTCGGAAGGGACCAACAAAGCGAGGCGCCAGCTTGGGAGTGGGCACTCGAAGGTTGAGGTTGCGGGTGGACAACCATACACGGTCTCCGACCTGGTAGGAAGGAGCAGGCGCTCGTCTGCGATCAGCCTGGAGTCTCTGGCGCTGCGCAGAGACCTCAAGGGACTTCTGGATCTGTACCCAAGAAGCACGTAGGACGGAAAGGTGATCCTCCACAGCCGGAATATCCTGGGGAGAGAATACCTCCGGTAACACGGCAGGTTGGAACCCATAATTGGCCATGAAGGGAGACGTCCCAGAGGAAGAGTTCACCGCCGTGTTCCTGGCAAACTCAGCCCAAGGCAGGAGGTCAACCCAATTGTCTTGGTGATCGGAGACATAGCAACGAAGGAATTGCTCCAAGGCCTGATTGGATCGTTCTGCGGCCCCATTGGACTGAGGGTGGTAGGCCGAGGAGAAGGAGAGATGAATCCCCAACTGGGAGCAAAAGGCGCGCCAGAACCTGGACACAAACTGACTCCCCCGATCCGACACAATCTCCTTAGGCAAACCGTGCAACCGGAAGACCTCCCTGGCAAAAATCGTGGCCAACTCTTGTGCAGAGGGTAACTTCTTGAGAGGAACACAGTGGCACATTTTGGAAAACCGATCCACAATCATGAGAATGACCGTATGGCCTCGGGATGCAGGGAGGTCCACAATGAAATCCATCCCCAGGTGTGACCATGGGCGCTCCCCGGTGGCTATGGGTTGCAGAAGGCCCAACGGAAGGTGCCGAGGGGACTTACTCTGGGCACAAACGGAGCATGCCGCTACATATGCGGCGATGTCGGAACGTAGGGAAGGCCACCAGAACAGACGTGAAACAGCCCAGGACAGCTGATTCTTTCCAGGATGCCCCGCGGTCTTGGAGTTATGGTAGGTTCGCAACAACCGAGTGCGCAACTCCTCAGGCACAAAACATCTGCCGTTGGGTCTCCCAGAGGGAGCACCAGATTGAGCCGCCAAAATCTGCTCACCCAGGGGAGAGGTCAGGCTGGTGCGAATGGCGGCCAGGATCTGATTCGGAGGTATGACCGAAGTCGGAATCGACTCCTCCCTGGACAGCTCGGAGTACTGCCGTGATAAGGCATCCGCCCTGATGTTCTTGGAACCGGGTAGGTAGGAGACCACGTAATTAAAACGTGACAAGAACAGAGCCCATCTGGCCTGACGTGGTGTCAATCTCTTGGCCTCAGAAAGGTAGGTCAGATTCTTGTGGTCCGTCAGGATGAGAACCGGAACCACCGAACCCTCGAGCAAGTGCCTCCATTCTTTAAGGGCCTGCACGATGGCCAATAACTCCCTGTCACCAATCTGATAGTTGCACTCCGCGGAAGACAGTTTCCGGGAGTAAAACCCACAAGGAAGCAGAGGACCCTCTGGTGTTCTACGCTGAGACAGAAGGGCGCCTACTCCCGTCTCAGACGCGTCCACCTCGAGGACAAAGGGCAACCCAGGGTTGGGAAGCGACAGAATCGGAGCCGACACAAAGGCGGACTTTAGGGCCTCAAAAGCTCGGATGGCCTCGAGCGGCCAGACCTGGGAATTACTGCCCTTCCTGGTCAGATCCGTGAGAGGCTTGGCCAGCATGGAAAAGTCCCTGATGAACTTCCGATAATAATTGGCGAAGCCCAAAAAGCGCTGCAGGGAACGAAGACCACTGGGCTGGGGCCACTGTAAGACAGCCGAAACCTTCTCAGGATCCATGGAGAACCCCTCAGCGGAAATGATGTAACCTAAGAAGGTTACCTGGGATCGGTGAAATTCGCATTTCTCAAGCTTACCGAACAGCTTGTTCTCTCGTAACTGTTGCAACACTCGTCTGACATCCAGAATGTGGGCCTCCATGGATTCAGAATATACCAAGATGTCATCCAAATAGACTACCACACACTGCTGCAACAGGTCGCGGAAAACATCGTTGATGAATTCCTGAAAGACTGCGGGCGCATTGCACAACCCAAAGGGCATAACCAAGGATTCGTAATGACCGGTCCTGGTGTTAAACGCGGTCTTCCACTCATCGCCCGCCTTGATCCTTACCAGGTTATATGCCGCCCTCAGGTCGAGTTTGGTAAAGACCGTGGCCCCTTTAAGGCGATCGAACAGCTCGGAAATCAAGGGTATCGGGTAAGCGTTCTTGATCGTGATGCGATTGAGACCCCTGTAATCGATGCAAGGCCTCAACTCACCGCCCTTCTTTTCCACAAAGAAAAATCCAGCCCCTGCCGGGGACGAAGATTTGCGAATGTGTCCGCGTGAAAGCGCCTCCCTCACGTACTCCTCCATGGCCTCATTCTCCGCTACCGACAGTGGATAGACTTTGTCACGAGGAGGAACGGCACCAGATTGTAACTCTATGGCACAATCGTATGGGCGGTGCGGAGGTAGGGCAACCGCGCGCACCTTATCGAATACCTCCCGGTACTCCTCGTATTCAGGAGGCAACAGAGAGTCAGAGGAAGTACACAGCAACTTGACAGACCCATGGATGCAACTAGCCCCACACTGCGGTGACCACGAGAGGATCTCGACCGATCTCCAATCGAAAGTCGGATTATGCTTCTGGAGCCAGGGGTACCCCAAGACCACCGAGTAGTGTGGAGACGAAATAACCTGGAGGCAGACCGACTCTCTGTGAACGGCACCAATGGCTATCCCCACTGGAAGGGTCTCATGAGTCACGTGTGGCGGCAGAAGGGGTCTGCCGTCTATCGCCTCAAGAGCCAGTGGGGAACCTCGAGCCTGCAGAGGAATGGAATTGGCGGCAGCGAACACACTATCAATGAACAAACCACCAGCACCAGAGTCCACCAACGCCTGGGTCGTCACCGAGCCCCCGACCCAGGAGAGGACAACAGTGATCAGTGGTTTGTCAACACGGGAAACCGGGGACGAGGAGACTCCACCCAAGATCTGCCCCCGACAGGATCTCAGGGTACGAGCGTTTCCCGGACGGTTCGGACATGCCAACCGAAAATGCCCACCGAGACCACAGTACATGCATCGGCCCTCGCGTCTCCGGAGTGCCCTCTCCCCCTCGGACAGGCGAGCAAACCCCAGCTGCATGGGTTCACCCCCAGACAAGTCATCCCCAGGAGGCGTGGGAGGAGAGGGAGGCACGGGTGGGACAGCAAACGTAGGCACCAATCTGTTAGAAGACCTCCGCAGGTTCTCCTTAAAGGAAGGTCTCTCCCTGAGTCTGGTGTCAATCAAAATCAGGAAAGAAATAAGAGACTCGAGCTCAACTGGTAGGTCCTTAGCTGCAACCTCATCCTTCAAGGCATCCGAGAGACCATGAGAGAAAGCAGCGACCAGAGCCTCATTATTCCAGCCCACCTCTGCTGCCAGGGTACGAAACTCAATGGCGTATTCAGCTACGGATCGTGAACCCTGTCTGATGGACATAAGGAGCTTCGCAGCAGAGGCAGCACGAGCCGGCACATCGAATACCTTCCGAAGAGAAGCAACAAAACCGGAAAACTCGGCAACCACCGGATTGTTGTTCTCCCATAAAGGGCTGGCCCAGGCCAAGGCCTTGTCCGAGAGCAGCGAGATCAAGAAGCCCACCTTTGATCTCTCAGTAGGAAAGGCATGTGGCAGCAACTCGAAATAAATGCCCACCTGGTTAAGGAAACCTCGGCACTGAGTTGGCTCTCCCCCAAAGCGCTGTGGAAGAGGGGCAGAACCGGTCATACCCCGAAACACCGCAGGCGCAACAACAGGTGTCGGGGTAGACTCTGGCGCAACAACCGGAGCGTCAGTAGGAGCGAGCCCAGGAGCGACAACCGACCCATCGGCAACGGGAGCGAAATGAGCCGTGCGTTCAAGCAGGGTTTGCAACGCCACAGCGAACCGACCCAACAGGTGATCCTGCTGATCAAGTCTGGCAACCAGCGTGGGTAGCGAGGATGGCCCTGTACCGTCAGAATTCATGGCTTGGTCCTAATGTCACGGAACCATGAACCAGACGTACAACAAGAGATAAGTGAAAATAGAAGGCTTTATTGAAAATAAAGCTGTAAAGCAAAAGTCCAAACTGATGGTGAAACCGAGCAGAGTCTTTGCGAAGCCAGAGGTCAGGAACCAGAAGGGTAGTCAGACGAAGCCAGGATCAGGAACCAGCAGGGTAGTCAGACGAAGCCAGGATCAGGAACCAGCAGGGTAGTCAGACGAAGCCAGGATCAGGAACCAGCAGGGTAGTCAGACGAAGCCAGGATCAGGAACCAGAAGCAGCAGCAGTCTTAGAAGCATGTGAACACAAGAGGACCAAGCAAGGAACTGAAGCCACAGACCTCCTATATATATGAGCTAGGCATCCAGCTCCTCCCAGGGGAAGGAGGAGCTGCAGGGTGGAAGGCTACAAGAAACCCAGAAACCAAGATGGCCGCCAGCACATGTCAAACGAAGGAGAGCAGCAAGCAGGTAAGACCATGACATACCCATGCTGGGTGAGAGAAATATCTTGGCAAAAGACAACTTTTCCCATTTTTTTATACAAAGTTGGCATTTGACCAAGATATTTATCTCACCCAGCATGGGTATATGTAAAAAGACACCCCAAAACACATTCCTCAACTTCTCCTGAATACAGAGATACCAGATGTGTGACACTTTTTTGCAGCCTAGGTGGGCAAAGGGGCCCATATTCCAAAGAGCACCTTTCGGATTTCACAGGTCATTTTTTACAGAATTTGATTTCAAACTCCTTACCACACATTTGGGCCCCTAGAATGCCAGGGCAGTATAACTACCCCACAAGTGACCCCATTTTGGAAAGAAGAGACCCCAAGGTATTCGCTGATGGGCATAGTTAGTTCATGGAAGTTTTTATTTTTTGTCACAAGTTAGTGGAATATGAGACTTTGTATGAAAAAAAAAAAAAAATCATCATTTTCCACTAACTTGTGACAAAAAATTCTAGGAACTTGCCATGCCCCTCACGGAATACCTTGGGGTGTCTTCTTTCCAAAATGGGGTCACTTGTGGGGTAGTTATACTGCCCTGGCATTCTAGGGGCCCAAATGTGTGGTAAGGAGTTTGAAATCAAATTCTGTAAAAAATGACCTGTGAAATCTGAAAGGTGCTCTTTGGAATATGGGCCCCTTTGCCCACCTAGGCTGCAAAAAAGTGTCACACATCTGGTATCTCCGTACTCAGGAGAAGTTGGGGAATGTGTTTTGGGGTGTCATTTTACATATACCCATGCTGGGTGAGAGAAATATCTTGGCAAAAGACAACTTTTCCCATTTTTTTATACAAAGTTGGCATTTGACCAAGATATTTATCTCACCCAGCATCGGTATATGTAAAATGACACTCCAAAACACATTCCTCAACTTCTCCTGAGTACGGAGATACCAGATGTGTGACACTTTTTTGCAGCCTAGGTGGGCAAAGGGGCCCATATTCCAAAGAGCACCTTTCGGATTTCACTCGTCATTTTTTACAGAATTTGATTTCAAACTCCTTACCCCACATTTGGGCCCCTAGAATGCCAGGGCAGTATAACTACCCCACAAGTGACCCCATTTTGGAAAGAAGAGACCCCAAGGTATTTCGTGATGGGCATAGTGAGTTCATAGAAGTTTTTATTTTTTGTCACAAGTTAGTGGAATATGAGACTTTGTAAGAAAAAAAAATCATCATTTTCCGCTAACTTGTGACAAAAAATAAAAAGTTCTATGAACTCACTATGCCCATCAGCGAATACCTTAGGGTGTGTACTTTCCGAAATGGGGTCATTTGTGGGGTGTTTGTACTGTCTGGCCATTGTAGAACCTCAGGAAACATGACAGGTGCTCAGAAAGTCAGAGCTGCTTCAAAAAGCGGAAATTCACATTTTTGTACCATAGTTTGTAAACGCTATAACTTTTACCCAAAGCATTTTTTTTTTACCCAAACATTTTTTTTTTATCAAAGACATGTAGAACAATAAATTTAGAGCAAAATTTATATATGGATGTAGTTTTTTTTGCAAAATTTTACAACTGAAAGTGAAAAATGTCCTTTTTTTGCAAAAAAATCGTTAAATTTCGATTAATAACAAAAAAA
Source organism: Bufo bufo (assembly GCF_905171765.1). Lineage (NCBI taxonomy): Eukaryota > Metazoa > Chordata > Amphibia > Anura > Bufonidae > Bufo > Bufo bufo. The sequence continues at coordinate 146,705,113 of NC_053397.1, read as the reverse complement.
GTAAAAATGTCAGCAGCAATGAAATACCACCAAATGAAAGCTCTATTAGTGAGAAGAAAAGGAGGTAAAATTCATTTGGGTGGTAAGTTGCATGACCGAGCAATAAACGGTGAAAGTAGTGTAGGTCAGAAGTGTAAAAAGTGGCCTGGTCTTTCAGGGTGTTTAAGCACTGGGGGCTGAGGTGGTTAAGTTACTTAAAACCGATTTTACAAACTTTGTTAACACTTTAGGCGTTCCACAAGAATTAAAAGAAAATGGAGATCGAATTTTAAAATTTCACTTTTTTGGTAGATTTTCCATTTTAATCCAATTGTTTCTTTAACACATTGATGGTTAACAGCCAAACAAAACTCAATATTTATTACCCAGATTCTGCGGTTTACAGAAACACCCACATGTGGTCATAAACTGCTGTATGGGCACACGACAGGGCGCAGAAGAAAAGGAGCGCTACATTGTTTTTAGATGCCATGTCCCATTTGAAGCCCCCCTGATGCACCCTTACAGTAGAAATTCCCAAGAAGTGACCCCATTTTGGAAACTAGGGAATAAGGTGCCAGTTTTATTGGTACTATTTTTGGGTACATATGATTTTTTGATCATTCATTATAACACGTTATGGGGCAAGGTGTTTTAGCACAGTTTTTATTTATTTATTTATTTTGACAGCGTTCATCTGAAGGGTTCGGTCAAGTGAAATTTTTATACAGCAGATCGTTACAGACGTGGGGATATTCAAAGTTTTGCACAATAATAGCATTTTTGAAACAAAAAAATTATGTTTTAATGTGTCCATGTTCTGAGAGCTATAGTTTTTTTGCTCATTTTTTGCGGGATGAGGTGACAGTTTTATTGGTACCATTTTGTGGGACATACGCCTTTTTGATCACTTGGTATTCTGTCTCAGCATCAGTTGTACCTGCGACAAGCTTCTTGTAGACCCAGTCTGTAAGGATGTGTGCGGCAGGTTGAATGATCACTTTAACAGATAGCTTACTCAATGAATAAAGACTCCAGAGGTGATTTTCAATGCTTCTTTATGCTTCAAGGTAGTAAGGATATAAACATAGAGGCTTTTTCATAGGTAAATTTCTAATGAAGTTACACAGCTCCCACACTCTGCAGTCTCTTCATAACAACTATACAAAATTGAGTTACAGCAGGAAATGGAGGGTGGGAACAACCAACTAGCCAGAAACAGCAGGGGTGTAAGGATCATACCAAATAATATAGTAACATAACATGTAATAACAACTGCTAGACAGTAAAAGCTGCGTGGCAGCACACTCCCCGTCTGGTATCGTGAGATACCACTATACACTACATTATTTTCTTTTAACATACTATTAACATTGCATACAGTAACATGCTATTTAACCTTCTCAAGTCTATAAGCTAGCTATAGTAAAGGTCTTAAGTGACTCCTTCACATAACGTTGAATCAGAATTTTTGGACGCAGGCATAATTAGGACTGTCTCGGTGACTGGTCTCAGGAAGGTTTTTGATGCCCCATCCTTAACGATCCTGACTTCCACACTTCGGACTCTTCCATCATCACTAGTAATGGCCTTTGTAATAAGTCCAACTGGCCACTGGATCCGGTGAGCTTGCTGGTCTTTTAACAGGACCAGGTCCCCTTTCTTTAAGTTAGGCTTCTGGGTTTGCCACTTTTTACATCCTTGAAGAAGTGTGAGGTTTTCCTTCCTCCATCTGTCCCAGAAACAATCTGCAAGGTATTGAGCGTATCTCCACTGACGTTTATATATGTCCTTTTCATTTTGCAGGAATTCTGCGACTTCGACAGCTAGGGTTGCGCCACACAATTCTAATCTTGGAATAGTGTGAGCAGGTTTTGGAGCTAACTTGGCTCTTCCTAGTAGAAAACCGACATAGGATCTCCCGGAGGGATCTATGATCTTGAGATAAGCCACAGCCGCTATAGCCTCGGTAGATGCATCACAAAAGATATGAATCTCTTTCCTCAGACTTCTTGAAATTGAAGTGGGTGAATAGCAGCGCGGGATATTAAGTTCTTCCAGTACTTTCATGGAGTTTCTCCATTTCTCCCATTTAGGCAGTAGGTCTACTGGCAGAGGGGCATCCCAATCTGTTACTCTCTCAGTAAGCTGGCGAAGTATGGATCTCCCTTGGACGGTAACTGGAGTCACAAAGCCTAGGGGATCGTAAAGGCTATTAACAGTTGACAGGACTCCTCGTCTGGTAAATGGCTTCTTGGCGTCAAAGACCTGAAAGGTGAATGTATCTGAAGTTATATTCCAGAGAAGACCAAGACTCCTTTGAGTGGGTAGGGCATCTACTCCCAAGTCCAAATCCTTCAAATCCTTAGCATGATCTTCTGGATTGAAAGACCTCATTACTTCACTGCTATTAGATGCAATCTTATGAAGCCTTAAGTTAGCAGTCAACAGGAGCTGTTGAGTTCTTTTTATCAGATTGACGGCTTCTTCAGGTGTTGAAAAGGATTTCAGGCCATCGTCTACATAAAAATCTCTCTCAATAAATTGCCTGGTGTCAGATCCAAATTCCTTTTCACCTTCCTGCGCTGTTCTTCTCAGTCCATAAGTTGCCACGGCAGGATATGGACTATTTCCAAAGACATGGACTCTCATGCGATAATCTATCACCTGATCGTTAACGTCATTGTTGCGGTGCCACAAGAACCGGAGATAATTTCTGTGGTCCTCTTTGACTATGAAACAGTGGAACATCTATTGGACGTCAGCTGTCACGGCAATTGGTTCCTTCCTGAACCGCATCAACACTCCTACAAGGTTGTTTGTTAGATTTGGACCAGTTAGAAGAACGTTATTTAAAGAGGTTCCCTGGAACTGAGCGCTTGAATCAAAGACTATTCTGATTTGCCCCGGTTTACGAGGATGGTAGACTCCAAAGGATGGAAGGTACCAGCATTCGTCACCTTCCATAAGGTCTGGTGCTGGCTCAGCGTGAAGGTTATCTAAAAACTTCTGCATAAATGCTATAAAGTGCTCTTGCATCTCAGGTTTGTTACAGAGTTTTCTTAAGTGCAGCAAATCTGGTTAAAGCTTGTTGTCGATTGTTAGGGAGAGTAAGCCTTGGTACTCGGAAGGGTAATGGAGCTACCCAACTGTTGGAATTATCCTTGAAGAACTCTTCATCCATAATCTTCATGAACTCCTTGTCTTCGACTGAAGGGGCAATCTTGTTGTCATCACAAGTAGTCTGGTACACTGAATCACCAAGGTCCTTCTGAGAAGTGAGCTTGCAGTTTATACCTTGGAGTGCTTGATATGGAACTTCGTTTTTAAAATCAAGTCTTTCCTTCACATAATAGTGCAATGGACATTTCATCGACCAATAGGCAACATTAGTTTTGTAGGAAGCTACGTCCAAGAGCTTGTGAGATTGATCTAAACAGACTTCTCCTATTATCACCCATCCAAGATCAAGTTTCTGGGCCTGAGGAGCATCATCTGGACCGTTACATAACTCTCTTATTTTATGAACTCTAGGAATGTCTCTCCCTAGTAGAATCAAAATCTTAACATCCTTGTAAAGAGGTGGAATGTAGTCAGCAATGTGGCTCAAATGAGGGTGATGACGTGCAACCTCTGGTGTGGGGATTTCTTCACTATTGTTCGGTAGCTGATCACATTCGATTAGAGTTGGAAGAGGAAACTCTATGTCCTCATATTCTGATGCCACTATGAAGCCATGGGCTCTTCTTCCAGAAGTATTGATCTTTCCTGCACATGTCTGCAAGGTATAGGAGCAGGTCTCTCCATGAATGTTGAATAGGTCAAAGAATTCTGTACTGGCCAATGAGCGATTGCTCTGATCATCGAGCATGGCATACATTTTTATGGAATTTTGTGGACATCCTTCAGGAAAAACCCTTACAAGACATATCTTGCTACAAGATTTGCTATGAAGCCCTTCTCCACATACCTTTGTACACCTTGTGGTTACGGGGTTGGCACATTGCTCAGTTCTCTCCCCGCCATCATCTGATGTAGTCTTGGGGTTGCTGCCGGGTGAAGGTTTCCTTTTGAATAGGTCTGAATGAAGAGCGTCCACATGTTTGGCACTGTTACACAGGGAACATCTGATGGCGATCTTACAGTCTCTAGCTAAATGATCGGAGGATGAACAACACTTGAAACAGATATTATGCTCTTTGAGAAATGACTTGCGTTCTTCAATAGGCTTGTCCTTGAATGCACGACATTTGGAGAGAGAATGTGGCGCATTATGAATAGGACACTGTTGATTAAGATTGCTTGCCTTAATGTCTGTAGCCAAGACGTTGGATGCTATCGCGGTCTTCCTCACGACAATAGGATGCCTTAAATTCCTAAATTTACTGTTGGTGGCAATATCCCTTGAAGTAGTTAAAGGAATGGTGGTTGTATCTGGATAGAAGAAGCTTGGGTCATTCTTGGATCTTGCAACCTTCTGCACGAACTCTGCAAAATAAAAAAAAGGAGGGAAGGAAACATGATGTTCATACTTATACTTTGATCCTACACTAGTCCACTTTCCCTGAAGATAACTAGGCAACTTTGCTACAATAGGATTTACGCCCTGAGCAGTGTCTAAATAGCTAAGACCTGGTAAACTAGGATCTAACTTAGCAATTTCAAGTTCATGAAGGAGGTCACCTAACTCTCTAAGCTTATGATTGTCCTTAACAGAGATCTTAGGAAAGTCGTTTAGTCTCTGGAATAAGGCAGATTCAATGACTTCGGGGCTCCCATAGTCTTGTTCTAGACGTTCCCAGGCAGCATCAAGGCCTGCTTTAAAGTTATAAATGTAAACAGATTTAAGTCTCTTTACTTGTTCTGAAGATTGACGCCCCAACCACTTTATTAGTAAGTCGAGTTCTGCTTGAGGTTCAATGTCCAAGTTCTTGGTTACCGCCTTAAATGTAGATCTCCAACTTCTGTAGTTCTCTGGGCGGTCATCAAATCTAGACAGTCCAATAGTAATCAACTCTCGTCGAATCATATACTTGCTGAACTCTGCAGCATCAGTGCTTTCGGTTTTTATAGCCACAGGGAATACTGATGGTGCACTGACTTGGACCATGGTTGGTATCAGATGTTGGCTGGTAGGTGGAGAGAAAGGTGTTGCAGATGGGTTCAAACTAGGTAAGGGTCTGTCGTCTGAAGGTCTCTGAGCATTTGAAGCTGAAGAGAGCTGTATCACAGGGGGTATAGAGTTCATTCTGTAGTTTTCTGCTGTGCCTTTGTAATCTCTATTCACATAGGGTTGTGGTGGCACATGAGCTGCGTAGGTTGATTCACTTGATTTTGTGACATGCGGTAGTTGTGGAGTGTCTCTGTTAGTAGGTGTGTGTAGTTGACGAGCTTGATTTGGCAACACGTTGCCTTCTGATCCACTTGCTGGATGATTATGAGAATAATCTCCAACTGTAGGTGGGACTGTATTGTCGTGGTTCTGGGTTAAGACAAACTGTAGGGTCCTTTCAACAGGGTCCTGACAAGCAGCCAAGCTGGGACAAGCTGCTCCTTCTTCTTCCAATAGGGCTTGTTCCAAGACAGATAATTCAGCTAAGGCTACTTCCTTTTCTTTATTCTTCTGAAGGATTTCTAGCTGAGCCTCTGTTTCTGCTTGAATGCGTTTAGCTTCTGCTTTGATGGCTGCTTCTCTTTCAGAACAGGCGGCTTGAACCTGGGCTGCTGCAACCTTCTGGCGAGCTTTGACTATTTGGTCGCTCAGTGTTGACCTTACAGAGCAGGACCGCAGTGACTTAGAAGAGGATTTATGATAGGAGCGGGCAGATCTAGATGATTTTCCTGAGTGTCTGGAAGAAGCAGATTTACAGGATGTAGTTTCATGTAGCTGTGCTAATCTACCTTCTATCTGTGCCTTTGCTTCAAGATATGTGCTATGCCTCTGCTGGTCAGTAGAAGTAAAGTCCTTTAATTCCAATGCAGCTTCCTCTATGTTGGAATGAGACAATAGGGAATAGTACTTCTCAGAAAGTCTTTTATAGTTCTCAAATGCCTTCTTAACCCTTGAGAGAGCAGTGTTCAATTGCTCAGAATTGTTGCTAATTTCATTAGTGGTCTTTATACAACTTAAAGTCTTCTCCCATAATGCAGTCAGGTTACTAGATGTTTCTTCCTTACTTGCTTCATAAGCCTCCCTTGCCTTCAAGGATGGATGAGGGGCTCTAACAGGACGAGCAGAATGAAGTAAGGAGTCTGCTTTATCTTGATTAAATACAGGTAACTCTGTGGGATCTCTGTCAGACATAATGACAAGTGCTGTAGTTTTGGTGTCTTGTTAGAAATCTGCCAGAGCTCAGCTCTGTAGGTAGTGACTTCTGTTAGTAAGCAGGCTGAGCTGAGGAGCTGGATATTTGTGACAATGAGCCAGCTAGTGCTGCAACTGGTTCAGACTGGATAGCTCAGCTCAGTGCACAGTTCACTCTCACTTTATACAGGCAGGAATATACAGTTATTTCAGTAGATTCAGGTATTGGATTCACAACCCAAACAGCTTGACAATGATGAATCCTTGGGACTTGATATAGCTATGATACACAGTCCTTCAAAAGGTACTTATGGCTCCCCAATAAAGGCAAAACTTGTATAAGCTGGTATTACTAGAGAAATTGGTTCACAGCACAGACCAGCAATCCCTGGCAGTACAGGCTGTAACAGTTATGGAGCATTCAGTAGATGGCTGGCTTCATATGCAGAGTAATGCTTCTGGTGACTGCGGCAGTGACACACAGGCATTGAACTTTCAGTGCACAGCCTGAAGATGGCTTCCTGTCTTAGGGTGTTAGTTCTTCACACAGGCGCGTGGTTACTCACGTTTCTGAAGCTGCAGAGATAGCCATGTGATGGATTCTTCTAGAAATTTACTATTCTGTCTCGGCATCGGTTGTACCTGCGACAGGCTTCTTGTAGACCCAGTCTGTAAGGATGTGTGCGGCAGGTTGAATGATCACTTTAACAGATAGCTTACTCAATGAATAAAGACTCCAGAGGTGATTTTCAATGCTTCTTTATGCTTCAAGGTAGTAAGGATATAAACATAGAGGCTTTTTCATAGGTAAATTTCTAATGAAGTTACACAGCTCCCACACTCTGCAGTCTCTTCATAACAACTATACAAAATGGAGTTACAGCAGGAAATGGAGGGTGGGAACAACCAACTAGCCAGAAACAGCAGGGGTGTAAGGATCATACCAAATAATATAGTAACATAACATGTAATAACAACTGCTAGACAGTAAAAGCTGCATGGCAGCACACTTGGTGTTGCACTTTTTGTGATGTAAGGTGACAAAAATGGCTTTTTTTGACACAGTATATATTTTTTTTATGGTTAATAATTAGATTGGCACTCAAAATACAATGGTCACGCAGATGCAACAATATTAAAATTTATTACTTAAAATTCCCTATACATAGAAATTCACACAATATGTATTGGCCAATACTCAATTATTAAAACATTGTACATGCATTGGTCCTAAGACTCATATACAAAAAAACCCTAATTAAATCCACATGTATATATTTTACTTGTGAGGCTGATGGTTCTTCAAATGTTACAGTTATGCAAACATCACACTTGATAAGTAAATAGCTAAGCCCCTTTAGAGCAAACAGAAGTAGCTGGATAACTTTCAAAAGGCTACACAATTCTGTTATAGGCACTTGAAACTTGATAAATCGAAAGTTCAGTATATTAACTCGAAAGTTCAGTATATTATATATTCGTATATATACAGTACAGACCAAAAGTTTGGACACACCTTCTCATTTAAAGAGTTTTCTTTATTTTCATGACTATGAAAATTGTAGATTCACACTAAAGGCATCAAAACTATGAATTAACACATGTGGAATTATATACATAAAAAACAAGTGTGAAAAAACTGAAAATATGTCATATTCTAGGTTCTTCAAAGTAGCCACCTTTTGCTTTGATTACTGCTTTGCACACTCTTGGCATTCTCTTGATGAGCTTCAAGAGGTAGTCCCCTGAAATGGTTTTCACTTCACAGGTGTGCCCTGTCAGGTTTAATAAGTGGGATTTCTTGCCTTATAAATGGGGTTGGGACCATCAGTTGCGTTTAGAAGAAGTCAGGTGGATACACAGCTGATAGTCCTACTGAATAGACTGTTAGAATTTGTATTATGGCAAGAAAAAAGCAGCCAAGTAAAGAAAAACGAGTGGCCATCATTACTTTGAAAGTAAGGGCTATTTGACCATGAAGGAGAGTGATGGGGTGCTGCGCCAGATGACCTGGCCTTCACAGTCACCGGACCTGAACCCAATCGAGATGGTTTGGGGTGAGCTGGACCGCAGAGTGAAGGCAAAAGGGCCAACAAGTGCTAAGCATCTCTGGGAACTCCTTCAAGACTGTTGGAAGACCATTTCAGGGGACTACCTCTTGAAGCTCATCAAGAGAATGCCAAGAGTGTGCAAAGCAGTAATCAAAGCAAAAGGTGGCTACTTTGAAGAACCTAGAATATGACACATTTTCAGTTGTTTCCCACTTGTTATGTATATAATGCCACATGTGTTAATTCATAGTTTTGATGCCTTCATAGTCATGAAAATAAAGAAAACTCTTTAAACGAGAAGGTGTGTCCAAACTTTTGGTCTGTACTGTATATCGATCGAATATTCGCGTGTTACGTTTGTGCGAACCTTCTGATCGAAAAATTATATATAGACACAGTGAAACACTATTCATGAGGTGCTTTCGATTCTATAGTGCACAAGTTCATATATGGTATTCATGCGGTCTTTCTGATCCAAAAGATTTTGTATAGGAACAGTAGAGCAAAGTTAATGAAGTACTCACGATTTTCTCGGCCTCTCGATTTTTTCGGCCTTACGTGCGATTTTTATAGGCACGATAGCACAACATTCATGAAGTACTAACGATTATTTTCAACCTTGCACGTGTTCCAAAGCTTCTGATTTACCGCATGCTGTTGGCGTGTATTGCTGTCATTACCCGAATGTCCAGGGTATATTATCGCAGGATCACCTGTGTGTCTCACTTGGTAGCTTGCTGTCTTTAAGAAAAGATTTGCTGGACTTCCTTATTAGGCTGATCTTTTCAAGATGTTTGCTGCCGGCAGTATTCTTAAAGTTGTTTATTCCTTAGCTGGCACTGGAAGCCGATTTACTTGAGCGAACCAAACGCGTTCGTTCAAGTAAATCGGCTTCCAGTGCCAGCTAAGGAATAAACAACTTTAAGAATACTGCTGGCAGCAAACATGCAAGGTTGAAAATAATCGTGAGTACTTCATGAATGTTGTGCTATCGTGCCTATAAAAATCACACGTAAGGCCGAGAAAATCGTGAGTACTTCATGAACTTTGCTCTACTGTTCCTATACAAAATCTTTTGGATTAGAAAGACCGCATGAATACCATATATGAACTTGTGCACTATAGAATCGCAAGCACCTCATGAATAGTGTTTCACTGTGTCTATATCAAATGTTTCGATCAGAAGGTTCGCACAAACGTAACACGCGAATATTCGATCGATAATTATATACGAATATATAATATACTGAACTTTCAAGTTAATATACTGAACTTTCGATTTATCAAGTTTCAAGTGCCTATAACAGAATTGTGTAGCCTTTTGAAAGTTATCCAGCTACTTCTGTTTGCTCTAAAGGGGCTCAGCTATTTACTTATCAAGCGTGATGTTTGCATAACTGTAATATTTGAAGAACCATCAGCCTCACAAGTAAAATATATACATGTGGATTTAATTAGGGTTTTTTTGTATATGAGTCTTAGGACCAATGCATGTACAATGTTTTAATAATTGAGTATTGGCCAATACATATTGTGTGAATTTCTATGTATAGGGAATTTTAAGTAATACATTTTAATATTGTTGCATCTGCGTGACCCTTGTATTTTGAGTGCCAATCTAATTATTAATCACATTTTATCTGGTAAACGGGGGTTTACACCAGATTGTGCACCTAACCAGAATTCCCTATATTCATTAGAGCCACCCTTCTCTGATTAATAAAAAATTTTATGGTGTTTATCGGACTGGGTCGATCATGTGATATATTTATAGAGCCGACCGTCACGGACGCAGCAATACCAAATATGTCTATTTTATTTTATTTTTTTCTATTTTTAACATTTTTTTTTTTATTCCTTACATGGGGATTTTTTTTTTTTTACATGTGAAACTTTATTTTATTTTTTATTTTTTACACTTTTCATCCCCCATAAGGTCATACAAGACCTCTGGGGGACATTTACTTCACTTTTTTTTTTGCACTGTTGATTTCTCCTATAACTGGGGCTGACATAGTAGCCCCAGTTACAGGAGAAATGTACCCCCCAGAGAGGCTATACAGCGCTGTACAGCCTCAGTGCAGGGCTGGTCGAGGTCTCTGAAAGACCTCACACAGCTCCTGCACTCTCCGGTCCCGGCAATCACATGACCGCCGAGCCGGAACAGGAAGCGCATAGCGCTTCCTGCTCTGTATACACAGCTCTCGGTGAGCGCTGTGTATACAGCGATCTAGAAGGCAGGGACACCTGGGCACTGTCCCTGCTTTCTCTAAGGGTTGCCCTGCTGTCACTGACAGCGGGCAACCCGATCAGCAGCTGCACGATTATCTGAATGGTCGTTTTAAAACGTGCATTCAGACATAGAGATCCACCTCCCGGACGTTTATATTCAATGGGCGTACGGGAGGTGGTTAAAGTGAAAAATTGCAGGGTCCTGAAGGGGTTAAAAGTTCAAATCCCTTTCCACATTGCATATAAACAATAAAAACCAAAGATATCTGGTATCACCATGTCCAAAATTGCCCAAGCTATTAACTCCGTCCCAACATTCGCCATATTATTACAGCGGATGACATGTCTTGAAAGATGGCGCCCGCTGTGGAGTTACACAGCAGACACTCCGGGCTAAGGTCTGCAATTGGCAGTAATTCCAGTCGTGCACATCTAACCCCTCAGGTGCCATGGTCAAATGTGACCACGGCACCTGAAGGGCAAAAAACGAGAAACGCGCGTTTTCCAGGCAGGAACTCCTCCCCCTGGCTGAGATCATCGAAGGTGTTCCATTGAAGTAATAGGCCAGAGCCTGTACTAGGCTTCTAAGCTGTCTCAAACCAGCGGGTCTGAACCTACTGTGCCATGTGTCCCACCTCCTCTAAGGGTGTTGTCTAAGTGAACCCCTCGTTCTTCACAGTACCCCTGATGGTGGGGATAGGCTTTCCCAAGAGGAACACCAGGTCGCTACAGTACCTCTTGAGGAGGTTTGGCACGCAAGGCAGCTGGTCCAGGAGGTACCTGAGCAAGGGCAAGGTACCTGAGCAAGGTACCAGAGGTATAGACATAGTCAGCAGGCCGAGTCATAACCAGGAGCAACAGTGCAGGACTAAAGGATGAGGCAGAGACAAAGTCAAACAAGCAATAGGTCAGGGCAGGCAGCACAGGTACAGGTCAGGCAATCCAGATCGGCAACAGGAGAGTCAAGGCAAGCAGGCAGGGATCAAACAGGTTGTAGAGTCCAGGAACACAAGCATGGGTCAGGTACACAGTACCACAAGCAGAGAAATCAGCAACCTTTGCAGGACACAAGGACTTTGGTACTCAGGCATCTAGGAAGGGGGGCTGAGCCACTTATATACGTTCAGGAGGGCTGGGATTGGTCAGCGAGGTCACAGGATCTAACTCACAAAGCACAGGAAGTGACGCACGCCTGCCCTTGACCCCTTAAGGACCCATGACGTACATGAACGTCATCTTTGGCAGTGACTTAAGGACCAGAGAAGTACATGTACGTCATGGTGATCGGGCGGGTGCAGGAGCTGCGCCCGCCCGATCAGTGGCAGGGGTCCGGCAGTCACTGATAGCCGGACACCTGCTGCATGCGCTGGCATCGGTGAAATCACTGATGCCGGCGCATTAACCATTGCACAGCCGCGGTCAGCGCTGATCGTGGCACGTGCGATGTCCGTGCAAGGAGGAAGCAGCCATCGGATCCGTGCGCTGCTGTGACGGGGACGCGATGGCATGGAAGGCAGCACGATGCCTTTCTTAGGCATCGTGGCTGCCTTCCGGGAGAGCCTGTGAGATCCAGTGTAATAGACTTACAGCCAATGAAGTATTGTCATGCATTGTAAAGGGGATCAGACCCCCAAAAGTTGAAGTACCAGAGTGGGACAAAAAAATTAAGTTAAAAAAAAGTTTAAAAAATTAAGTTTTCCCCCCAAAAATTAAGTTTCAAGTAAAATATATATATATACAGGGAGTGCAGAATTATTAGGCAAGTTGTATTTTTGAGGATTAATTTTATTATTGAACAACAACCATGTTCTCAATGAACCCAAAAAACTCATTAATATCAAAGCTGAATATTTTTGGAAGTAGTTTTTAGTTTGTTTTTTGTTTTAGCTATTTTAGGGGGATATCTGTGTGTGCAGGTGACTATTACTGTACCTAATTATTAGGCAACTTAACAAAAAACAAATATATACCCATTTCAATTATTTATTTTTACTAGTGAAACCAATATAACATCTCAACATTCACAAATATACATTTCTGACATTCAAAAACAAAACAAAAACAAATCAGTGACCAATATAGCCACCTTTCTTTGCAAGGACACTCAAAAGCCTGCCATCCATGGATTCTGTCAGTGTTTTGATCTGTTCACCATCAACATTGCGTGCAGCAGCAACCACAGCCTCCCAGACAATGTTCAGAGAGGTGTACTGTTTTCCCTCCTTGTAAATCTCACATTTGATGATGGACCACAGGTTCTCAATGGGGTTCAGATCAGGTGAACAAGGAGGCCATGTCATTAGATTTTCTTCTTTTATACCCTTTCTTGCCAGCCACGCTGTGGAGTACTTGGACGCGTGTGATGGAGCATTGTCCTGCATGAAAATCATGTTTTTCTTGAAGGATGCAGACTTCTTCCTGTACCACTGCTTGAAGAAGGTGTCTTCCAGAAACTGGCAGTAGGACTGGGAGTTGAGCTTGACTCCATCCTCAACCCGAAAAGGCCCCACAAGCTCATCTTTGATGATACCAGCCCAAACCAGTACTCCACCTCCACCTTGCTGGCGTCTGAGTCGGATTGGAGCTCTCTGCCCTTTACCAATCCAGCCACGGGCCCATCCATCTGGCCCATCAAGACTCACTCTCATTTCATCAGTCCATAAAACCTTAGAAAAATCAGTCTTGAGATATTTCTTGGCCCAGTCTTGACGTTTCAACTTGTGTGTCTTGTTCAGTGGTGGTCGTCTTTCAGCCTTTCTTACCTTGGCCATGTCTCTGAGTATTGCACACCTTGTGCTTTTGGGCACTCCAGTGATGTTGCAGCTCTGAAATATGGCCAAACTGGTGGCAAGTGGCATCTTGGCAGCTGCACGCTTGACTTTTCTCAGTTCATGGGCAGTTATTTTGCGCCTTGGTTTTTCCACACGCTTCTTGCGACCCTGTTGACTATTTTGAATGAAACGCTTAATTGTTCGATGATCACGCTTCAGAAGCTTTGCAATTTTAAGAGTGCTGCATCCCTCTGCAAGATATCTCACTATTTTTGACTTTTCTGAGCCTGTCAAGTCCTTCTTTTGACCCATTTTGCCAAAGGAAAGGAAGTTGCCTAATAATTATGCACACCTGATATAGGGTGTTGATGTCATTAGACCACACCCCTTCTCATTACAGAGATGCACATCACCTAATATGCTTAATTGGTAGTAGGCTTTCGAGCCTATACAGCTTGGAGTAAGACAACATGCATAAAGAGGATGATGTGGTCAAAATACTCATTTGCCTAATAATTCTGCACGCAGTGTATATATATATATATATACACTGCTCAAAAAAATAAAGGGAACACAAAAATAACACATCCTAGATCTGAATTAATTAAATATTCTTCTGAAATACTTTGTTCTTTACATAGTTGAATGTGCTGACAACAAAATCACACAAAAATTAAAAAATGGAAATCAAATTTTTTAACCCATGGAGGTCTGGATTTGGAGTCACACTCAAAATTAAAGTGGAAAAAAACACTACAGGCTGATCCAACTTTGATGTAATGTCCTTAAAACAAGTCAAAATGAGGCTCGGTAGTGTGTGTGGCCTCCACGTGCCTGTATGACCTCCCTACAACGCCTGTGCATGCTCCTGATGAGGTGGCGGACGGTCTCCTGAGGGATCTCCTCCCAGACCTGGACTAAAGCATCTGCCAACTCCTGGACAGTCTGTGGTGCAACGTGACGTTGGTGGATAGAGCGAGACATGATGTCCCAGATGTGCTCAATTGGATTCAGGTCTGGGGAACGGGCGGGCCAGTCCATAGCATCAATGCCTTCGTCTTGCAGGAACTGCTGACACACTCCAGCCACATGAGGTCTAGCATTGTCTTGCATTAGGAGGAACCCAGGGCCAACCGCACCAGCATATGGTCTCACAAGGGGTCTGAGGATCTCATCTCGGTACCTAATGGCAGTCAGGCTACCTCTGGCGAGCACATGGAGGGCTGTGCGGCCCTCCAAAGAAATGGCACCCCACACCATTACTGACCCAATGCCAAACCGGTCATGCTGGAGGATGTTGCAGGCAGCAGAACGTCCTCCACGGCGTCTCCAGACTCTTTCACATCTGTCACATGTGCTCAGTGTGAACCTGCTTTCATCTGTGAAGAGCACAGGGTGTCAGTGGCGAATTTGCCAATCTTGGTGTTATCTGGCAAATGCCAAACGTCCTGCATGGTGTTGGGCTGTAAGCACAACCCCCACCTGTGGCCTGCTGGAGGTCATTTTGCAGGGCTCTGGCAGTGCTCCTCCTATTCCTCCTTGCAAAAGGCGGAGGTAGCGGTCCTGCTGCTGGGTTGTTTCCCTCCTACGGCCTCCTCCACGTCTCCTGATGTACTGGCCTGTCTCCTGGTAGCGCCTCCATGCTCTGGACACTACGCTGACAGACACAGCAAACCTTCTTGCCACAGCTCGCATTGATGTGCCATCCTGGATAAGCTGCACTACCTGAGCCACTTGTGTGGGTTGTAGACTCCGTCTCATGCTACCACTAGAGTGAAAGCACCGCCAGCATTCAAAAGTGACCAAAACATCAGCCAGGAAGCATAGGAACTGAGAAGTGGTCTGTGGTGACCACCTGCAGAACCACTCCTTTATTGGGGGTGTCTTGCTAATTGCCTATAATTTCCACCTGTTGTCTATCCCATTTGCACAACAGCATGTGAAATTGATTGTCACTCAGTGTTGCTTCCTAAGTGGACAGTTTGATTTCACAGAAGTGTGATTGACTTGGAGTTACATTGTGTTGTTTAAGTGTTCCCTTTATTTTTTTGAGCAGTGTATATATATATATATATATATATATATATCTCCTTTTGCCAAAATAAAGGGGGAAAAAATTGGGAAAAAAAGAAAAGTAGACATATTAGGTATCGCCGCGTCGGTATCGACCGGCTCTATAAAAATATCACATGACCTAACCCCTCAGGTGAACACCGTCAAAAAAATAAAAACTGTGCTAAATAAACAATTTTTTTGTCACTTTACATCACTAAAAGTGCAACACCAAGCGATCAAAAAGGCGTATACCCCACAAAATAGTACCAATCTAACTGTCACCTCATCCAGCAAAACATTTGCCCCTACCTAAGACAATCGTCCAAAAAATTAAAAACTATGGCTCTCAGACTATTGAGACACTAAAACATAATATTTTTTCTTTAAAAAATGATATAATTGTGTAAAACTTACATAAATAAAAATAAGTAGACATATTAGGTATCGCCGCGTCCATAATAACCTGCTCTATAAAAATATCTCATGACCTAATCCCTCCGGTGAATACAGTAAAAAAAAAAGCTATTTTTTAATCACCTTACATCACAAAAAGTGTAATAGCAAGCGATCAAAAAGTCATATGCACCCTATATTAATACCAATCAAACCGTCATCTCATCCCACAAAAAAATTAGCCCCTACACAAGACAGTCACCCAAAAAAAAAAAAAAAAAAAACAACTGCTTTCAGAATGTGGAGACACAAAAAAATTTATATTTTTTTGCAAAAATGCTTTGTTATGTAAAACTGAAACAAACAACCCAAAAAAGTAGGCACATTTGGTATTGTCATGTCCGTAACAACCTGCTCTATAAAAATACCACATGATCTAACCTGTCAGATGAATGTTGAAAATAACAAAAAATAAAAACGGTGCCAAAACAGCTATTTTTTGTTACCTTGCCTCACAAAAAGTGTAATATAGAGCAACCAAAAATCATATATACCCTAAAATAGTACCAACAAAACTGCCACCTTATCCCGTAGTTTTCAAAATGGGGTAACTTTTTTGGAGTTTCTACTCTAGGGGTGCATCAGGGGGGCTTCAAATAGGACATGATGTCCAAAAAACTGTCCAGCAAAATCTGCCTTCCAAAAACCATATGCCTTGTGCCCGTACAGCAGTTTACGACTACATATGGGGTGTTTCTGTAAACTACAGAATCAGGGCAATAAATATTGAGTTTTTTTGGCTGTTAACCCTTGCTTTGTTAGTGGGGGGAAAAAATGATTAAAATGGAAAATCTGGCAAAAAAGTGAAATTCTGAAATTTCATCTCCATTTTCCATTCATTCTTGTGGAACACCTAAAGGGTTAACAAAGTTTGTAAAATCAGTTTGGTGTACCTTGAGGGGTGTCGTTTCTAATATGGGGTCACTTTTTTGGAATTTCTACTCTAGGGGTGCCTCAGGGATAACTTAAAATTATCCCAGTGAAATCTGCTTTCCAAAAACCATATGGCGTTCCTTTCCTTCTGCGCATGCCGTGTGCCCGTACAGCAGTTTACAACCACATATGAGGTGTTTCTGTAAACTACAGAATCAGGGCAGTTTTGAATACCTTGAGGGGTGTAGTTTCTAAAATAGAATCATTTTTGGGTGGTTTCTATTATGTAAGCCTTACAAAGTGACTTCAGACCTGAACTGGTCCTTAAAAAGTGGGTTTTGGAAATTTTCGGAAAAATTTCAATATTTGCTTCTAAACTTCTAAGCCTTCTAACGTCCCCAAAAAATAAAATGGTATTCACAAAATGATCCAAACATGTAGGAGACATATGGGGAATGTAAAGTAATAACTATTTTAGGAGGTATTTGTCATGCCCTGCTCAGGTTATGTCCGGAGGTCTGCCAGATTAGCAGCACGTGTCTAGTCTTTTGTTTTGTTTTGGAGTCTAGCTAGATCCGCCTTCCTTCAGGTGCACTGGGTGGGGTCGTTGGTTTCAGTTTAAATCACACCCACTCCCAGTGTTCCTTGCGGGTTATAGTTTCTGTCAGGCTCTGTGGAAGTAAGGAAGGATTGGCTTTTCCTGCTCAGAAAAGATAAGTGTTTTTTCTGTTCTCTTGTGGTTTGCTTTCTAGGCTGTTAGAGAGACGCCTGCCCCTCCAGGTTCTGAGGGAGCAGGCTGCCTCTATTCCCCTTTCACCATCTCAGGGATTCTAGGGTTTTTTCAGCCCAGGCACGAGGACACATTATTCCCACCTTAAGGGTCTGAATGTGGGCATAGCAGTATAGGGAGAGCTGGTAGGGATTTATCAGGAGGTGACCTTGATCCCTAGCTTCTCGCCTAGAAACTTGTTTGTTTGTTTTTCTATGTATTTGATATCCTGTCCGTCGTGACATTATTACTATCTATTATAAAAGTAGAGAAATTGAAAATTTTTATGACTCAATTTTACTACTGTCATGAAGTACAATATGTGACGAGAAAACTATTCCAGAATAGCCTGGATAAGTAAAAGCTTTTTAAAGTTATCACCACATAAAGTGACACATGTCAGATTTGCAAAAAATGGCCTGGTCCTTAAGGTGAAATATGGCAGGATTCTTAAGGGGTTAAGGAAGTGCTGCCGGGAAAGAGCAGCAAGCATGCTCTGGTCAGGGCTGAAAGGAAACTGTGGAGCAGATCCCATAACAAACAATACCTGCAAGTACAGAGCCCAGGACTGCAGCAGTGAATGGGGAAGCACAGGCAGCAGATCACCGCTGAAAAAAAGCGCCCAGGACCGCAGCGGTAAGCAGGAGAACAGCGGCGCACAGCAGCTGCTGTTACATAAGCTTATTATTGATATATCCCAATTCAGGCCTTCAGGTGGCAGCCCTGCATTTGGAATATACCGATCTTTGTATTCTGCAGTTGATAAAATTCCATTACTTTATACAAATCGCAATCTAGTGATTGCATGTTAGGGGCAAAAACATTATTATTTTTTAAATATAAATATATATACATTCAAATCATCCCCCTTTTCCCAAAAGTAAAGTAAAAATAAACAATAAAAAAATAAACCTCATAGGCATTGCTGCATGCAAAAACATCCATACTATTAAAATATTAAAAAAGTATCCTATATAAATGGTGTAACAGGAAAAAAATCCAATTCCAATTCCCCATTTTTATTTTAATGCTTCCCCTCCCAAAAAAGATTTATAATCAGTGATAAAAAAAAGTCAGACAAACTCCAAATCCAATGGCCAAATCAAGTTTCTTTTAGTTGCTTCACCTCCCAAAAAGCCTTGCAAAAAAAGTGATCAAAAAGTCATACATATCCCCAAAATGCTCAATAATGCTCCCCATAACCCCAAAATGCTCAATAAAAACTATAGATTGCTCTGCAGAAAATGAGCCCTTAGGCTTGTTCACAGAAACGTGTGTTCTGTTTCCGTATTACGGACCGCATATGCGGATCCGCAATACACGGACACCATTCCGTGTGCATTCCACATCACGTATGCGGACTTATTCACTTCAATGGGTCCGCAAATCCAGAGATGCGGAACGGAAGTACGGAACGCTACGGAAGCACTACGGACTACGTACTTTCATTCCGCAAAAAGATAGAACTTGCTCTATCTTTTTGCGGAATGGAAGGATGCAGACCCGTTTAAGTTGAATGGGTCTGGATCCGTCCCGGAGCCTACACGAACGTTCTCCGTGCATTGGGGACCGCAAATTGCGGTGCCCAGTGCACGGAACGGAACACATACGTTCGTGTGAACAAGCTCTTATACAGCTCAATAGATAGAAATACAAACAAGTTTTGGGTGCCAGAAGAGTATAGTGATACGAAGAAATTTTTTTCACAGTCCAAACAAGCCCTAATATAGCTACGTGAATAGAAAAATTTAGCATTTATGGCTTTTGGAAGGCAAGAAGTAAAAAAAAAAAAAAATAATAATAATAATAAACTGTATATGATGGGAAGGGGTTAATAGCTGTTCAATTCTCATTGAAATCTATACTGCTAGGTAGATTACAGGAGTTACATTGCATCATTTTCTTCATTTTTAGATGATGTTCAGGAAGCTTTTAACTTAATTAAAGACCTGGAGCCGACTACCCCACAGGTATAAATACGTTAATTTCTACTTCCTTTGGAGAATAAAGACTGAAAAAGTCATTTTCCTAACAACTGATTGTGCAGCTGCTTCTGCCGATACCTGAAACATTATTTCACAGCTGCAAAGGCATGAAAGGGGTTGTGCAGTGTGTTAATAAATCCGAGTAATGAAAGTGTTCTCAGTTACTTACTAATTACACCCAGCTTTCTATTAAGTCTGCGAACCTGTCCTGCTCTGCAGCATGACGTCAATTGGCCGATCATGTGACGTCCCATCCTTGCTGTTCTACCCCCTTAAGACTCAGCATGTAGTCATTTGTTTTCTTTAGTGCAGAAGCACACTGTATGTATAGGCGCTCCTCTTCACCCTATAGGCGTGAACATTAATTGGAGTGATCCAGTGCGGTAGAAAATACAGTTTGACTGCATGTACCATCTCAAATGGCAAGGTAACAGGGAAGGGACATCACATGACTGGCAGACAAGACGTCATGCTGCATTATTGAAAACCAGAATCTTGTGATCAAGTGACGGCAGGGCAGAATAGGGTCGCAGCCCATATAGAGCAAGTAGTTGAATCCTTACTCTGATTTGGTAACTCACTGGACATCTCCTTTAAGCTATGACCACTCAGCACAGTTGCGCTGTGGCCACGCTGCTGTACAAGCCGCAGCTGTCTCCTGTTAAACTAAAGAGGACCGCACTGTTTAGGAGGTTTGCATTGTTAATGGCTGCACAGCCATTAACAACGCAGACGGTCTAAAGAGTGCGGCCCTCATTAGTTCAATTAGAGCCTGCTGCGGCATGTACTTCCACATGATACTCAACCGCAGGACAGCAGCATTGCAACCACAACACGACCATGCTTTGTGGTCGTACCCTATGTGCAACAATCTGACATTAAATTGTTATAAAGATTTCCAGGTTTAATTGCAATAACTGATAAAATGACGTCTCATCTGTATAGATGTGTTTGGTACATCAATTCCGCCACAGCTCAACCCCAAGTTATCAGTGTAGATGAGCTACAGTACCAGACACTACTCCTGTTGTAATGCAGATAAGTTGAGGCCTCCCCGATCAGTTAGCCCATCATTGTGCCGGCTTCAAGAAGTGTTAGGCCCCTTTCACACGGGCGAGATTTCCGCGCGGGTGCGATGCGTGAGGTGAACGCATTGCACCCGCACTGAATCTGGACCCATTCACTTCTATGGGGCTGTGCACATGAGCGGTGATTTTCACGCATCACTTGTGCGTTGCATGAAAATGGCAGCATGCTCCTCTTTGTGCGTTTTCCACGTAACGCAGGCCCCATAGAAGTGAATGGGGCTGCGTGAAAATCGCAAGCATCCGCAAGCAAGTGCGGATGCGGTGCGCTTTTCACGCACGGTTGCAAGGAGACGATCAGGATGGAGACCCGATCATTATTATTTTCCCTTATAACATGGTTATAAGGGAAAATAATAGCATTCTTAATACAGAATGCATAGTACAATAGGGCTGGAGGGGTTAAAAAAAATACTTTTTTTAAACTCCACTCGCGCAGCCCGGCTTCTCTTCTGTCTTCATCTTTGCTGGGCACAGGAAAAGGACCTGTGGTGACATCACTGCGGTCATCACATGGTCCGTCATATGATCCATCACCATGGTAAAAAAGATCATGTGATGGACCATGTGATGAGCGCAGTGACGTCATCAAAGGTCCTATTCCTCAAAGAAGAAGACATAAGAGATGCCGGCTGCGCGAACAAGTGGATTAAGGTGAGTTAAAAAAAAAAAAAGTATTTTTTTTAACCCCTCCAGCCCTATTGTACTATGCATTCTGTATTAAGAATGCTATTATTTTCCCTTATAACCATGTTATAAGGGAAAATAATAAAATCTACACAACACCTAACCCAAACCCGAACTTCTGTGAAGAAGTCCGGGTTCGGGTCTGGGTACCAAACATGCCGAGTTTTCTCACGCGCGTGCAAAACGTATTACAATGTTTTGCACTCGCGCAGAAAATTTGCGCATTTTCCCGCAACGCACCCGCATCTTATCCGGGACAAAAACATGACGCCCGTGTGAAAGAGGCCTTAGAGTTTGCTTGCATTTTAAAAAACAGGCAGCAGATAACATTTTTGTCTTTGTCATGCAGTGGTACATAATATAAAAATAAGCAATTTGAAGCATTCCTACAACTATGTTTGTATTGTACAGGAATATATCCTCAAGGGTGTTGTGAATGCAGCACTAGGTCAAGAATTGGGCTCGGTGAGTTCAACATTTGTACATTATAGCTTTTGTGTCCAATGCACTTTTCTTTTCTTTTGTCTCCTAGAAAATTAAAGCCATCCTAAATTATTTTATAGGCCATCACATTTAACCACTTAGCAACCAGGCCTACTTTATTATTGTTGCATTCCAAACCCATCTACTTTTTTATTGTTTTGTCCACAGCCATTTGAGTGCTTGTTTTTTTGTGTTTTATATCCAGTGGTGTTCACTGTGTAATATAAATAATGTGCCATCTTTATCCCATGGTATGATTATGGCATTATGAAACATTGGTAGCTTTGGTCTTCAGGCTGTTACTATGACAACCATAACGTGTGTGTTTTTTTTACTTTTAGCAAGTAAATTATCTTGCTTATGTCCCTGCACAATCAGAATGGCGTACATGTACAACAGTTTGTGCAGAGTATCCTGCGCGGATGACACGAACATCACTCCGCACTAAGGGATAAAGATTCCAATAATAGCAGTAAATTATTTATTAGGAAATTTTATGTCACTCAGGCCTCATTCACATGACACACGGCTGTTTTCAGTACCAATTAAAGTCTATGGGCTATTCACATTGCAGTTTTTCTAACATCCAATGAATAGCAGATGTCAGAAAAAATAGGATATGTCCTATTTTTGGCATTTTCACAGCCAGATGGGCCCCATTGAAATCAACGTCTGTTAAAAAAAGGCCTTTCAGGGGTTTAAAAAAAAAAAAAACCTCATCAACTTGCATTCAAAGAAGCACCTACTCTGCACTGGAGTCCGCTGGGATTAAGTGTTCCCTTGCAGCGTCACATCCTGGTGCCTCCAGTGCAGAGCAATGTTCCCTCACGTGCAAGTGGAGGAGGTGAGTTTTGTGAGTTTTTTTATTTATTTTTTAAAGCATCTGTTGGCACTACATGGGGTTGGGGGGGCTGAGAGGGGACCATTATATATCCTGGGGGCACAATGGAGAGTGTGTGTGTGTGTGTGTGTGTATATATATATATATATACACACACACACACACACACACACACACATTGGGGGCACTAAGGCGAGTAAATTATATATGCTGGGTGGGGGCAAGGGGGGTATAATTTATACTGGGGTTATTATGGGGGCATTATTTATACTGCGGGGCACTATGAAGGTCATTTAATGTCCAGAGGGCACTGCAGAGGTTGGGATGTCAAAAAAACGCCAATGAAATGTATCCGTTTTTAATGGCCGTTAGAAAGTGATGCAAAACTGTCATTAAAATTTATAGACTGGCAGAAAATGGATATACTCACTAATGCAAAATGGCCGTAAAAACTTTACAGTGTATCCATTTTTAACTGACATCTTTTTTCCCTTTCGTGTGAATATACCCTAATTAATTTTCTATTATTTTTTTTTTTTGTGGATGATGCATCCATTGGCAAATTCAGTTGCAATACAAGCATGTGTAATAAGCACTGAATCTCTTTTTGTATGTTTGGTCTTATATGATTGTTTCTCATCTATGTATAGAGAGACCATCTCAAAATTGCACAGCAGTTCTTCCAGCTTGTTGGTGGATCAGCCAGTGAATGTGGTAAGTCTTGTGCATTATAACTTTTACACAATATCAGAAAAATAGAAATGTAAAACACCAACATGTATAATTGTGACCCACCTCGTCCTCACTTTTGAATTTAGCCTCCCCTAACAGATACTTGGATCTATAGATAATAGTGTTTTAGTGTTTACAATACCTCAACCACCTAACAGTTCTGCCCGACCACAGCTCGGGCAGGAGGAGGGGAGGGGGGGGTCTGTTTTAGATGCTCATATCTCAGGATTGTTGGCAGTCCAAACTTTCATACAAGACCAGAATCACAGTTTTAGCACTACATAGTTAGAAATAGAGTCGGTAATAAACAAGGTAAAATCTGCATTTACTTTCATTTTCAGCTGCATACACTGCCATCCCAATTTTTAACAATGATATCTACCAATGTAGTGAGGATAATGCTGTGATAATGCCAGCTTTCAAGCCAGACAAAGTGAATGTCGAGCTGCTACCAATCCAGACATACAGACAGGTCCATAAATATTGGAACACTGACGTAATTCTAACATTTTTGGCTCTATACACCACCACAATGAATTTGAAATGAAACAAACAAGATGTGCTTTAACTGCAGACTGTCAGCTTTTATTTGAGGGTATTTACATCCAAATCAGGTGAACGGTGTAGGAATTACAACAGTTTGCATATGTGCCTCCCACTTGTTAAGGGTCCATAAGTTATGGGACAATTGGCTTCTCAGCTGTTCCATGGCCAGGTGTGTGTTATTCCCTCATTATCCCAATTACAATGAGCAGATAAAAGGTCCTGAGTTCATTTCAAGTGTGCTATTTGCATTTGGAATCTGTTGCTGTCAACTCTCAAGATGAGATCCAAAGAGCTGTCACTATCAGTGAAGCAAGCCATCATTAGGCTGAAAAAACAAAACAAACCCATCAGAGAGAGAGCAAAAACATTAGGCGTGGCCAAAACAACTGTTTGGAACATTCCTTAAAAGAAGGAACACATCGGTAAGCTCAGCAGCACCAAAAGGCCCTGAAGACCACGGAAAAAAACTGTGGTGGATGATCGAAGAATTCTTTCCCTTGTGAGAAAACACCCTTCACGACAGTTGGCCAGATCAAGAACACTCTCCAGGAGGTAGGTGTGTCAAAGTCAACAATCAAGAGAAGACTTCACCAGAGTGAATACAGAGGGTTCAGCACAAGATGTAAACCATTGGTGAGCCTCTAAAACAGGAAGGCCATATTAGAGTTTGCCAAACGACACCTAAAAAAGCCTTCACAGTTCTGGAACAACATCCTATAGACAGATGAGACCAAGATCAACTTGTACCAGAGTGATGGGAAGAGAAGAGCATGGAGAAGGAAAGGAACTGCTCATGATCCTAAGCATACCACCTCATCAGTGAAGCATGGTGGTGGTAGTGTCATGGCGTTGGCATGTATGGCTGCCAATGGAACTGGTTCTCTTGTATTTATTGATGATGTGACTGCTGACAAAAGCAGCAGGATGAATTTTGAAGTGTTTCGGGCAATATTATCTGCTCATATTCAGCCAGATGCTTCAGAACTCATTGGACGGTGCTTCACAGTGCAGATGGACAATGACCCAAAGCATACTGCAAAAGCAACCAAAGAGTTTTTTAAGGGAAAGAAGTGGAGTGTTATGCAATAGCCAAGCCAATCACCTGACCTGAATCCGATTGAGCATGCATTTCACTTGCTGAAGACAAAACTGAAGGGAAAATGCACCAAGAACAAGCAGGAACTGAAGACAGTTGCAGTAGAGGCCTGGCAGAGCATCACCAGGGATGAAACCCAGCGTCTGGTGATGTCTATGCGTTCCAGACATCAGGCTGTAATTCACTGCAAAGGATTTGCAACCAAGTATTAAAAAGTGAAAGTTTGATTTATGATTATTATTCTGTCCCATTACTTTTGGTTCCTTAACAAGTGGGAGGCACATACGCAAACTGTTGTAATTCCTGCACCGTTCACCTGATTTGGATGTAAATACCCTCAAATTAAAGCTGACAGTCTGCAGTTAAAGCACATCTTTGTTTGTTTCATTTCAAATCCATTGTGGTGGTGTATAGAGCCAAAAACTTTAGAATTGCGTCAATGTCCCAATATTTATGGACCTGACTGTATGAGCAGCTAAAGCACCCCTCCCCCTGCTGCTGGAGCACTCTAGCAGAACAGGAGGTTAAAGAGGTTTTTAATGCTGATGACCTATCTTGAGGATAGGTCATCAGTATCCGATCGGTGGGGGTCCAACACCCGGGACCTCTGTCGATCAGCTGTTTGAGAAGGCAGCAGCACTCACAGTAGCGCAGTGTCTTCTCAAACGGCTGATCGTGGGGGTCCAGAGGATAGGTCATCAGTATTAGGCCTCATGCACACAACCGTTTTTTTTTGCGGTCCGCAAAACAGATTTCTGTTGTTCCGTGATCCGTGACCGTTTTTTCTTCCGTGGGTCTTCCTTGATTTTTGGAGGATCCACGGACATAAAAAAAAAAAAAAGTCGTTTTGGTGTCCGCCTGGCCGTGCGGAGCCAAACGGATTCGTCCTGACTTGCAATGCAAGTCAATGGGGACGGATCCGTTTGACGTTGACACAATATGGTGCAATTGCAAACGGATCCGTCCCCCATTGACTTTCAATGTAAAGTCAGGAGTCCCTATTATACAATCGGATCAGAGTTTTCTCCAATCCGATGGTATATTTTAATTTGAAGCGTCCCCATCACCATGGGAACGCCTCTATGTTAGAATATACCATCGGATTTGAGTTAGATCGTGAAACTCAGATCCGACAGTATATTCTAACACAGAGGCGTTCCCATGGTGATGGGGACGCTTCAGGTTAGAATATACTAAAAGAACTGTGTGCAGGGGGCAGACCCCCCCTCCCTCCCCTGTATTTAACTCATTGGTGGCCAGTGCGGCCCCCCCTCCCTCCCCTGTATTTAACTCATTGGTGGCCAGTGCGGCCGCCCCCCCCCCCTCCCTCCCTTGTATTTAACACATTGGTGGCCAGTGCGGCCGGCCCCCCCTCCCTCCCTTGTATTTAACACATTGGTGGCCAGTGCGGCCGCCCCCTTCCCCCCTAATTAAAATGACCGACCCCCCATCATTGGTGGCAGCGGAGAGTTCCGATCGGAGTCCCAGTTTAATTGCTGGGACTCCGATCGGTAACCATGGCAACCAGGACGCTACTGCAGTCCTGGCTGCCATGGTTACTTAGCAATTTTAGAAGCATTATACTTACCTGCGATGTCTATGACCGGCGCTCCTCCTACTGGTAAGTGAAAGGTCTGTGCTATAAGCAATGCGCCGCACAGATCTTTCACTTACCAGTAGGAGGAGCACCAGTAGGAGCATCACCATGGGAACGCCTCTGTGTTAGAATATACTGTCGGATCTGAGTTTTCACAAAGTGAAAAATCTGATCTAAAAAGCTTTTATGCAGACGGATCAGCGGATCCGTCTGTGTGAAAGTAGCCTACGGACAAGGATGGCAATCTTGAGTGCATCCGTGTTTTTTCACGGACCCATTGACTTGAATGGGTCCGTGAACCGTTGTCCGTCAAAAAAATAGGACAGGTCCTATTTTTTGGACGGACAGGAAACACGGATCACGGATGCGGCTGCAAAACGGTGCATTTTCTGGATTTTTCCACGGACCTATTGAAAGTTAATGGGTCCGCGAAAAAAAAAACGGAAAACGGAACAACGGCCGCGGATGCACACAACGGTCGTGTGCATGAGGCCTTAAAATCTTGGAAAACCCTTTTAATGCCACCATAAAGTTACCAAATAATATGGCCTCAGAAGTGATTGAATATAACTGTCATGCAGTGCCCAAATGCTACCACCATATAATGATTGAGTAATACCACTGTATGTGACTAAAAAATATTGCCATACACTTACTCTATAACGCTGTCATACAGTATCTAAATAAAACATATAACGTTGGTATCGATGGCCATATATTGCCCTAGCCTCTACAAATAGCATCTTCTAGAAAGTGCTGTAGAATGTTAAAGTGGCAGAAGTTCCCAGAGATCAGTGCAGATCACAGAGGAGGGAGCCCCCTTTGTGAGTTCAGATCTGACATCCTGTGTTAATCCACTCCACCTGCCCCCTCTCCTCGCCTCCTCACAGACCATCTCTAAAGAAGCTACAGTATAGAAAAAAAAAGTTGCATCCAAAATAATATTTTCAATCAAGACTATTTGCAAAGCTGATTCTTATTTTTTTGGTTTGGGTGCTTTGGAACAATAAAAATGATTACAAAAGTGTAACATGTAAAAAAAAAAAAATTGTTTGCAGCTAGGACTATTTTCAATTAAAATACACTTGTGGAATAATGTTGTACAGAACACCTAGCTTTGAAATATCTCATTATTACAATATCATTATTTCATACATAGATACGATACCCGGGAGACAGTGTATGGCGTCTTGCTTTTTTCTACTCCGTCAGTTTGATGATGTCCTGATTTATCTCAACTCCATCAAGGTCAGTTCAGTTATGGTTCCCTAGCAAACATCATTGATGAGCATTTTTATGAAATGCAAGCACATTGAATACGTGTTTGGAGAACCCCTTGCTTGGTCAGTTGTTAAATGTTTCTTTGCCCAGATGACAATGCAGATTCTTGTTTAATGGAATTATACTGTACACACATGAAGTATATTTTTATATGAATTGTTTTCCAAATGTATTTGTAGAAGTCATTAATCAGGACCCTGCCATTTTTCACTTTAAGGACCAGGCCATTTTTTGCAAATATGACATGTGGCACTTTATGTGGTGATAACTTTAAAACGCTTTTACTTATCCAAGCCATTTTGAGATTGTTTTCTTGTCACATATTGTACTTCATGACAGTGGTAAATTTGAGTCAAAATATTTCATTTTTATTTATAAAAAAATACCAAATTTACCAAGAATTTAGAAAAATATTCTGAATTTTCTACATTTCAATTTCTCAGCTTTTTAACCCCTTAAGGACGCAGGGCGTATCGGTACGCCCTATTTCCCGAGTCCTTAAGGACTCAGGGCGTACCGGTACGTCCTAACTTGAAATCAGTATTCCGGCGCCCGAGGGGTTAAACGGAACGGGATTTCGGCTGAAATCCTTCAGCCGGCATCCTGTGACAACGCCAGGGGGGGTCATATGACCCCCCCGTGTCGGCGATCGCAGCAAACCGCAGGTCAATTCAGACCTGCGGTTTGCTGCGCTTTTTGCAGTTTCTGATGCCCGCGGTCCCTGACCGCGGGGATCAGAAACTTTTGAGTGCCTATAATCTATATTTTTCACCCCCCCCTGCACCCGTGCACGGGGTGTCGCATGCGGTGGGGGCGTTGCGGGAGGCGGGCGGTGCGGCAGGCGGGATCGCGATCCCCCGCCCGCCTCCCCATGAATGATCGTTGGTGTCTAGTGGTTATTCCAGGGTGCCAGCACATTGCTGGCACCCTGGTATAAACGGCTGACATCTGTGCAGATGTCAGCCGTTTAACCCTTTCCATACCGCGGTCCGTACGGACCGCTGTATGGAAAAAGTTAACTGTCGTCGGTCAGGGAGCTCCCTCCCTCTCCATCGGGGGGCTGCTGTGCCTTTGCAGCCCCCCGATGGAGAGGGAGAGAGCCCCCAGAGAGCCCCCCTCAGCCCTGTGCTTACCCTTCCCCGTCTGCGAAGTTCTGAGCAGACGGGGAGGGTTCCCATGGCAACAGGACGCCTGCTCAGGCGTCCTGCTGTCCATGGTGCTGAACAGATCTGTGCTGAAAGCATAGATCTGTTCAGTGTAAGTAAAATACAGTACAGAACAATATATATTGTTCTGTACTGTATTATACAGACATCAGACCCACTGGATCTTCCAGAACCAAGTGGGTCTAGGTCAAAAAAAAAGTGAAAAAAAGTGAAAAAAGTTAAGATAAAAAAAAAAACATTCATCACTGAATAAAAATTAAAAAAATTAAATACACTACACATATTAGGTATCGCCGCGTCCGTAACGACCTGCTCTATAAAACGGTCATGTTACTTTCCCCGCACGGTGAACGCCATAAAAATAAAAAAATAAAAACTATGAGAAAATTAAAATTTTGCCCACCTTACTTCCCAAAAAAGGTAATAAAAGTGATCAAAAAAGTCATATGTACGCCAAAATAGTACCAATCAAACCGTCATCTCATCCCGCAAAAATCATACCCTACCCAAGATAATCGCCCAAAAACTGAAAAAACTATGGCTCTCAGACTAAAGAAACACTAAAACATGATTTTTTTTGTTTCAAAAATGAAATCATTGTGTAAAACTTACATAAATAAAAATAAAGTATACATATTAGGTATCGCCGCGTCCGTATCAACCGGCTCTATAAGAATATCACATGATCTAACCCCTCAGGTGACCACCGTAAAAAATAAAAAATAAAAACGGTGTAAAAAAAGCCATTTTTTGTCATCTTACGTCACAAAAAGTGTAATAACAAGCGATCAAAAAGTCATATGCACCCCAAAATAGTGCCAATTAAACCGTCATCTCATCCCGCAAAAAATGAGACCCTACTCAAGATAATCGCCCAAAAACTGAAAAAACTATGGCTCTTAGACTATGGAGACACTAAAACTTTTTTTGGTTTTAAAAAGGAAGTTATTGTATAAAACTTATATAAATAAAAAAAATTGTATACATATTAGGTATCGCCGCGTCCGTGACAACCTGCTCTATGAAATTACCACATGATCTAACCTGTCAGATGAATGTTGTAAATAACAAAAAAAAAAAAAAAAGTGCCAAAAAAGCTATTTCTTGTTACCTTGCCGCACAAAAAGTGTAATATAGAGCAACCAAAAATCATATGTACCCTAAACTAGTACCAACAAAGCTGCCACCTTATTCCGTACTTTCTAAAATGGGGTCACTTTTTTGGAGTTTCTACTCTAGGGGTGCATCAGGGGG
The DNA here is from genome assembly GCF_905171765.1 of Bufo bufo. Classification (NCBI taxonomy): domain Eukaryota; kingdom Metazoa; phylum Chordata; class Amphibia; order Anura; family Bufonidae; genus Bufo; species Bufo bufo. The sequence goes on along the minus strand of NC_053397.1, from coordinate 146,674,873 downwards.
GCTTCAAATGGGACATGGTGTCAAAAAAACCAGTCCAGCAAAACCTGCCTTCCAAAAACCGTATGGCATTCCTTTCCTTCTGCGCCCTGCCGTGTGCCCGTACAGCGGTTTACGAACACATATTAGGTGTTTCTGTAAACTACAGAATCAGGGCCATAAATAATGAGTTTTGTTTGGCTGTTAACCCTTGCTTTGTTACTGGAAAAAAAATATTAAAATGGAAAATCTGCCAAAAAAGTGAAATTTTGAAATTGTATCTCTATTTTCCATTAAATCTTGTGCAACACCTAAAGGGTTAACAAAGTTTGTAAAATCAGTTTTGAATACCTTGAGGGGTGTAGTTTCTTAGATGGGGTCACTTTTATGGAGTTTCTACTCTAGGGGTGCATCAGGGGGGGCTTCAAATGGGACATGGTGTCAAAAAAACAGTCCAGCAAAATCTGGCTTCCAAAAACCAAACGGCGCACCTTTCACTCTACGCCCCGCTGTGTGGCCGTACAGTAGTTTACGGCCACATATGGGGTGTTTCTGTAAACGGCAGAGTCAGGGCAATAAAGATACAGTCTTGTTTGGCTGTTAACCCTTGCTTTGTTAGTGGAAAAAATGGGTTAAAATGGAAAATTAGGCAAAAAAATGAAATTCTCAAATTTCATCCCCATTTGCCAATAACTCTTGTGCAACACCTAAAGGGTTAACAAAGTTTGTAAAATCAGTTTTGAATACCTTGAGGGGTGTAGTTTCTTAGATGGGATCACTTTTATGGAGTTTCTACTCTAGGGGTGCATCAGGGGGCTTCAAATGGGACATGGTGTCAAAAAAACAGTCCAGCAAAATCAGCCCTCCAAAAACCAAACGGCGCACCTTTCCCTCTACGCCCTACTGTGTGCCCGTACAGTAGTTTACGGCCACATATGGGGTGTTTCTGTAAACGGCAGAGTCAGGGCAATAAAGATACAGTCTTGTTTAGCTGTTAACCCTTGCTTTGTTAGTGGAAAAAATGGGTTAAAATGGAAAATTAGGCAAAAAAATGAAATTCTCAAATTTCATCCCCATTTGCCAATAACTCTTGTGCAATACCTAAAGGGTTAACGAAGCTTGTAAAATCAGTTTTGAATACCTTGAGGGGTGTAGTTTATAGAATGGGGTCATTTTTGGGCGGTTTCTATTATGTATGCCTCGCAAAGTGACTTCAGACCTGTAGTGGTCCCTAAAAATTTGTTTTTTGTAAATTTCTGAAAAATTTCAAGATTTGCTTCTAAACTTCTAAGCCTTATAACATCCCCAAAAAATAAAATATCAATCCCAAAATGCTACAAACATGAAGTAGACATATGGGGAATGTAAAGTCATCAAAATTTTTGGGGGTATTACTATGTATTACAGAAGTAGAGAAACTGAAACTTTGAAATTTTGCAAATTTTTCAAAATTTTTGGTAAATATGGTATTTTTTTATGCAAAAAAATTTACTTTTTTGACCCAATTTTAGCAGTGTCATGAAGTACAATATGTGACGAAAAAACAATCTCAGAACGGCCTGGATAAGTCAAAGCGTTTTAAAGTTATCAGCACTTAAAGTGACACTGGTCAGATTTGCAAAAAATGGCCAAGTCCTTAAGGTGAAATAGGGCTGAGTCCTTAAGGGGTTAAACAGATAGTGATATCTCCTAAAATAGTTCTTACTTTACATTTCCCATATGTCTACTTCATCTTTGGATCATTTTGTAAATCACATTTTTCTTTTTTTGGAACGTTAGAAGGCTTAGAAGTTTAGAAGCAAATCTTTTTTTAAGAATTTTTTAAAAAAATTCAAAAACCCAATCTTTAAGGACCAGTTCAGGTCTGAAGTCACTTTGTGGGACTTACATAATAGAAACCACCCATAAATGGCCCCATTTTAGAAACTACATCCCTCAAGGTATTCAAAACTGATTTGAAAAACTTTGTTAACCCTTTAGGTGTTCCACAAGAATTAAAGGAAAATGTAGATGAAATTTCACTTTTTTGGCAGATTTTCCATTTTAATCTATTTTTTTCCGCTAACAAAGCAAGCGTTAACAGCCAAACAAAACTCAATTACCCTGATTCTGTAGTTTACAGAAACACCCCATTTGTGATTGTAAACTGCTGTACAGGCACACGGCAGGGCGCAGAAGGAAAGGAGCGCCAGGTGGTTTTTGGAGGGCAGATTTCATTGGGATAATTTTAAGTTACCTTGTCACATTTGAAGACCCCCTGATGCACCCCTAGAGTAGAAACTCTGGGATAAGGTAGCATTTTTTTTTGGTACTATTTTAGGGTACATATGATTTTTGGTTGCTCTATATTGCACTTTTTGTGAGGTATGGTAACAAAAAATAGCTGTTTTGGCACCATTTTCATTTATTGTTTTTTACAGTGTTCATCTGACAGGTTAGATCATGTGCTATTTTTATAGAGCAGGTTGTTACGGACGCGACAATACCTAATATGTATTCTTTTTAACATTTATTTAAGATTTACACAATAAAATCATTTTTGAAACAAAAAAATCATGTTTCAGTGTCTCCATATTCAGAGAGACATAGTTTTTTATTTTTTGGGTGATTGTCTTAGGTCTCATTTTTTGCGGGATGAGATGACGGTCTACTGGGTACTATTTTAGGGTGCGTATGACTTTTCTCGCACATTTTATTGGGGGACACAGACCATGGGTATAGCCTAGGTCATTACTAGGAGGAGACACTATGCAAATAAAAAAATAATGCTCCTCCTCCCTGGGCTATACCCCCATGTTCCACCGGGAGGACCCCAGTTTTTGCTTAGTGTCGGATAAGGAGGTTGACATTCTTTCTACTCCCTTTTATTTTTTTGCTGTGGACGCAGGGTCGCAATTCTGCTTCCCTGGTCTCTTGGTGGAGCAAGCGTCGGGGTCGAATTGACGTCCCCGGCTACCTTCCACCCTTCCCCAGAAGTTAAGTGGAACCGGGCTCGATTTGCAGCTCCGGCGGCCTATCAGATTCGGGGTCACCTTCCTGCCCTCCTCCAGATCACTGCCACAACTTGTGCCAGCTGACTGAGAGGTGACCTCCACTGGTGTGGATTTGGGGGCGAAGACTACAGGACGCAGATAAGTACACTGCCTCCCCTGTCTCCCGGTCTGACGCTAGGACCGCTTGGTGGGGGGTTTGAGGGGAGAGAGGATACCTGTCTGGGGCATCGCTACATGAGCGGCTACTTCCCGGCTTCCCTCGGCTGTGTCTAGGGGGCAGTCTCTCCTACCCTTCCGGCAACCGCCTCCTGACGCGATGTGTGGGCGGCGCTCTGTCTTCTGCTACTTCCTGCTCAGCGCTCTCTGCTGCTCTGGCTCCACTCTGTTCCGGTTGCGTGCTGCAGGAATGGTAGGAGACCCTGGCCCCTTCCATTGTGGGATTACCGCCATCATGCCGAAACCTGGGGCCTCACAAAAATCCAAGTCGGCCCCTCTGGGGCTATGTAAGGTTTGCTGCTTACCACTTTCGGTCTCTGGGTCCTGTGACTCTTGCCTTGCCTCTGGACAGGATCATCCTCTCCTCCCCCTCTCACTCAGCCCAGTCCTCCCTCCGCCCTGTCGGAGCCCGCGGAACCCGCCTGGGCCTCTGCCATTTCTAGGGCGGCCACTGACTTGGCCCAAGTCTCTTGGGCCGCCATGACCTTCATGGAGCGCATGGCGTCTACGGATCCTGCGGCTAAAACCATACCGCTTCACAGTGGTTTCCACAGAGGACGCTCAACCACTAAGAGGCAGCGTACACAGCAGCATCCTTCCTCAGATGATTCTGCTTCCCCCTCCTCGCCTAGAGGCCTGTTCAGACACTTCCCCTCCTCGCAGGGAACATAGATCGGAAGGGGAAAGATCCAGTTCTGATGAGGACACAGAGCTGGAGCCCTCGCCCAAACTGTCCACTATGGTGGCAGACTTGGTGGCGGCGGTCCGGGATACGTTTGATATCCAGGGGCAATCTCCTTCCGCTGGTAGCCAGGAATTCCCTCTTTTCCACTCGAGGAAACCTCAAACGGTTGTATTCCCCATACATGGCGAGTTCGACAAGGTCCTCTCTAAGGCCTGGGACCGCCCGAATCACCGGTTTTCTGCCACGAAACGTATGGATAATCTTTATCCATTTCCTGCAGAAAATGTGCTGCAGTGGTCTTCTCCTCCTAAGGTTGACCCGCCGGTGGCCAGATTGGCTAAGAATACGGCCATTCCTGTCTTGGAGGGTTCGTCCCTACGGGATGCAGTTGACAGGCATTTGGATTCTCTGTCCAAAGCCATCTTCACTCTGGCAGGCACTGGCCTGCGGCCTGCCTTCGCCTCGGCCTGGGTATCCAGAGTGCTTTCCGTATGGTTGCAGCGCCACCATCAGGACCTGGCGGAGCAGGATGCCTCTGCGGACACCTTTAAATTTTGTCCTCCAGATGTTTCAGGCGACGAAGTTTCTCTGCGAAGCTTCCTTTGATGTTAGCATTCTTTTTGCGCGTATCTCGGACCTTTCGGTCACACAGCGTAGAGAAGTCTGGTTGAAGGTTTGGGACGCTGACGCATCCTCTAAGCGTTCCCTCACTAACCTCCCCTTTTCGGGTTCCAGGCTTTTTATTGCTAAGCTGGACGCGACGTCCCAAACCTGCTTATTGCTAAGCTGGATCATCTCGGACGCGACGGGGGGGGCAAGAGTACCAACCTGCCCCAACCTAGATCCAAGCGCACCTTTTGGAGGTCGGTCCTCCGGTTCTAGGAACCAGTCCTTTCGTCGCTTCTCCTCTTCCAGATCTGCGGCGGCCCCCTTCCAGGGTGGCTCTCAAGACTCCCGTAAGAAACCTGCCTTTAAGCCCCAGCCTTCCTGGCGCCCGTGGCCACGATCAGCCTGCCCTGCTGCTCCCAAGCAGTCTTCCGCCTGAAGGGGCACCCCACCTCTTACAGTGGGGGGCCGATTGCTCTCCTTTCAACAGGTCTGGAGAGATCATATCCAGGACGCCTGGGCCCTGGAAATTGTAACATCTGGTTACAAAAATAGAATTCGCTTCCAGGCCTCCGGAGCGTTTCTTCTCTTCTCGGGTTCCGGGGAATACGGTCCGGGCCTCGGCTCTTTTGCAGGCGGTCTCTTCCCTTTTGGACAGGGGAGTAATTGTTCCAGTCCCCTTGGAGGAGCAAGGCGCAGGTTTCTACTCCAACCTGTTCGTGGTGCCAAAGAAGGAGGGATCGGTGCGTCCTGTTCTAGATCTGAAGCTGTTGAACAGGTCTCTGCGGTTCCGGATGGAGTCCCTCCGATTCGTTATTGCTTCTCTTCTTCCAGGGGAATTTCTCGCGTCGGTGGACATGCAAGACGCCTATTAGCATGTCCCTATAGCAGAATCTCACCACAGGTTTCTGCGCTTCGCTGTCGGCGGGCAGCATTACCAGTTTTTCGCCCTGCCCTTTGGGCTGGCTACGGCCCCTCGGGTATTTACGAGGCTCTTGGCGCTTCTCCGTACCAGGGGCATATCTCTGTTGCCCTACCTGGACGACATACTGATAAAGGCTTCCTCCCTTCCCTAGGCCAAGGACAGCATCCGGATCACGGTTCAGACTCTGGAGCAGTTCGGCTGGCTCATCAATGTCCAGAAGTCATCTCTTCTCCCCTCACAGAGGTTGACCTTCCTAGGGATGGTTCTGGACACCACAGCAGCTCGGGTATTCCTTCCGAGTTCCAAGTCCTCTCGAATTCAGGAATCGTTATCTCTCCTACTGCGTTCCCGACGACTCTCCATCCGGGAGTGCATGAGGGTTCTGGGGCTGATGGTGGCCTCCTTCGAGGCCGTCCCCTTTGCCCAGTTGCACACTCGGCCTCTACAGCGGGCGATTCTGTCCTTTTGGGACAGGACGTCGCGCGGTCTGGCATCTCGAGTCCGTCTGCCTCCTCGGGTTCGGGCGGACCTCTTGTGGTGGCTGTCCCCCCAAAACTTGATCTCAGGGAGATCCTTTTTTCCGATCTCCTGGACAGTCGTCACCACCGACGCCAGCCTCCCAGGTTGGGGTGGTGTTCTACAGACCCGGACGGTGCAGGGGCTTTGGTCGGCGGAGGAGGCCCGCCTTCCGATCAACGTGCTGGAGCTCAGAGCAATTTTCCTCTCCCTTTCTCACTGGACTCATCTCCTGGCAGGTCTCCCGGTAAGGGTCCAGTCGGACAATGCCACCGTCGTGGCTTACGTCAACCACCAGCGTGGGACCCGCAGCCGGACGGTGATGCAGGAGGCGGAGAGGATCCTCCAGTGGGCGGAGACCCATGTTCCAGTACTGTCGGCAGTGTACATCCTGGTGGATCCAGGAGAGTGGTCTTTAAATCCGGAAGTTTTCAAGGACATCTGTCGCAGGTGGGGCCGCCCGGGTGTCGACCTGATGACGTCCAGGCTCAACAACAAGGTTCCCACGTTTCTGGCCCGTGCTCGCGACCCGGAGGCGTACGGGGTGGACGCGCTGGTGTCTCCGTGGCGAGGCTTCGAACTCCTTTATGTCTTTCCACCTCTGCCTCTGCTACCGAAGGTCCTTCGCAAGATCATGTTGGAAGGGATTCCGACCATTCTCATCGCCCCCGATTGGCCGCGCCTGGTTCTCGGACGTCACTCGGATGCTGGCAGACATGCAGTGGCCTCTTCCTCTCAGGGAGGATCTACTGTCTCAAGGACCGCTCTTCCACCAGAATTTACGGTCGCTGCGTTTGACGGCGTGGCTGTTGAGACCGCCATCCTGAAGAAGAGGGTCTTCTCGGACTCTGTGGTGAAGACCATGATCAAGGCCAGAAAAACAGTTTCATCCCGTATATACTATCGTACCTGGAAGGCCTTTCTTGTCTTTTGTGAGAAACTGGGCGTTTTTCCCCTTCGTTTCTCGGTTCCGGTGGTCCTCTCCTTTCTCCAGTCGGGTCTTGAGATGGGGATGTCGTTGAGCTCTCTGAAGGGTCAGGTCTCTGCTCTGGCCATTTTCTTTCAGCGATCCCTGGCTCTGCTCGGTCCAGTGAGGGCCTTCCTACAAGGGGTGGCGCATTCGGTCCCTCCGTATGTTCCTCCCCTACCCCCTGGGACTTGAACTTGGTTCTGTCTTCCCTCCAGGCGGCTCCCTTTGAACCTTTGAGGGAGGTTTCTTTGAATCTTCTCACCTGGAAGGTGGTCTTTTTGGTGGCGATCACCTCAATCAGGAGGGTATCGGAGCTGGCCGCGCTTTCTTGTAGGGAGCCCTTTTTGGTCTTCCATCAGGATAAAGCGGTGCTGCGCCCGGTCCCTTCATTTTTGCCCACCTTAATGAAGATATAGTCCTGCCCTCTTTTTGTCCATCTCCTGCGAACCACAAGGAGCGCGCTTTCCATTCCCTGGACGTTGTCCGAGCTCTGCAGGTGTACCTGTCGGTTACTGCCTCTTTCCGACGTACGGATTCCCTTTTTCGTGATTCCGGAAGGGCCTCGTAAAGGTCTGGTGGCTTCCAAGGTCTCGGTAGCCCGATGGATTTGGTCGGCTATTGCCACGGCTTATCGTGCCCGTGGCAGGGTTCCCCCAGCTGGGGTTACCGCACACTCCACCAGGGCAGCCTCCTGGGCTAGGCGTAATCGCGCCTCGGCATCTCAACTTTGTAAGGCGGCCACCTGGTCTTCCTTGCATACCTTTTACAAAGTTTTACCAGTTGCACTCTTTGGCATCGGCTGATGCTGTCCTTGGGCGCAAGGTATTGCAGGCGGTGGTTCCTGTTTGACCATTGGGCGTTTTCTCCTGGAGGTGCTGGCTTTTTCCCACCCCATGGACTGCTCTAGGACGTCCCATGGTCTGTGTCCCCCAATGGAATGTGCGAGAAAAGGAGATTTTTTTTTTCGTCTTTTCCATTGGGGGACACAGCTCCCTCCCATTCTTACCTGTTGTAGGAAGGGTTGGTTTAGTTCTTCGCGTCCTGATGGTTTTCGGTCCGATGGCGGTATTCCGTTATTCTGGTCTCTATGGCTTTGTTCTCCTTCTCTACTGCTTTTGCACGCACTGGGGTCCTCCCGGTGAAACATGGGGGTATAGCCCAGGGAGGAGGAGCTTTATTTTTTTATTTGCATAGTGTCTCCTCCTAGTAATGACCTAGGCTATACCCATGGTCTGTGTCCCCCAATGGAAAAGACGAGGAAAAGATTTTACAGGTGAGTTTCACAAAAAATCTCCTTTTTGATCGCTCGGTATTACACTTTTTGTGATGTAAGGTGACAAAAGATTATTGTTTTAGCACAGTTTTTTGAAAAAAATTCTACGGTGTTCAGGTGAGGGGGTGGATCATGTGATTTTTTTTTTTTTATAGAGCCGGTTGTAACGGACACGGCAATACCCAATATGTCTGGTTTTAATTTTTTTTTTTACAATTTTATGTGTTTTATTTGGGAAATGTAATTTTTTTTACTTGAAACTTTATTTTTTTTAATTATAAAAAAACACTTCTTCTTTTTTGTCCCACTATGGGACTTATACTTCTGGGGTCTGATCCCCTCTGCAATGCATTACAATACAACCTGTATTGTAATGCATTGGCTGTCAGCTTTTATGCTGAGAGCCTGCCTGTGAGACCCAGCCTAAGGGCTGGATCTCACAGGCTTCCATAGAAGGCAAGCTCCGATGCCTATGGAAGGCATTGGGCTATTGGGCTTGCCTTCTCTGTCATCTGGTCCCTGCCACTGCAGCGCGGGAACCCGATGGAGATGCCGAGGTAAGCTTTGACCGCACCATACAAGGGGTTAATATAATATGCCGTCATCGGTGTTTTCACTGATGTCGACGTATGCAGCAGGGGCCCGGCTGTCAGTGACTGCCGGCTCTGTGCCACTGATCGGGTGGGCGCAGCTCCTGCACCCGCCCCCGATCCATCTGCTGTACAGGTACGGTGCTGGTCCTTAAGTGACGTCCACCAGCGCCGTACATGTACAGTGGGGGTCCTTAAGGGGTTGAAAATCCCAGATGGTAACAAAATCTGGCTTTTTTTATCTTTAATTCAGAGTTACTTCTACAATGATGATACCTTTAATTTTAACTACGCTCAAGCCAAGGCTGCAGCTGGAAATTACAAGGAGGCTGAGGAGGTAAGTTCATAAGGAATCCTGTTACATTTTCATACAGTATGATGTGGAAAAACTTGTATGACCTGCAGGCCATTTTGTGACCCTTTAGAATAATGCAGCATCTTCTGACTCTAGGATGCACCCAGGTTTATACAACATAAAACAAAGAAAAAAAATGTCATACTTATTAAACTGCTGCATATGACTACTGACCAAACAAGTGAGCATAGGGTTAATTATACCCAAAAATGAACCTACACATAGTCAAACAAAACCCAAAAAATATTTATGATCTTTATTCGACTGCATATGAACCTCTTTACACACCTGGGTGTAACTGTGTGGCCGAGGTGGACAGAGATTGTGTTTAGCAGATTCTTGGGCTGTGCCTTCTCCATACACGGTGGGTGTAGGCTGCATTACACAGATGACACTGTCCACATTGGCCGGCAACAACAGTTCCGAATGTTTAACCCTTCAGATGCAACTGTAAATAGCGACTACAGCATCTGAGAGGTTAGACAGAGGGAATGGGTTCCCTCTGTCCACCAACTGGCACCCTGCACAATGCAATTGTTCAGGGCCAATAACTTGCATTGGCAGTCGGGGCATTTTTTTAAATCCTATAAAACCTACTACACACAATTAGTAACCTTTGCTTTTTAAATCATTGCATTTTACTCATTTCAGGTGTAAAATGATGCAGATCTGTTCTACAGCCTTCACTTTCAGTGTATCTGCAGACTATCTTGTTTTCTCTTTTACAGAGAGTCTGTCAGGCACTTGCTCTTAGCGCTCCATGTATAGCCCTTATCTCTGAACTTTTGACAGCACATAAACACTCATTATTGCTAAATTTATATTAAACTGATAGGAATATGGTTTAAAGAGGACCTTTCACCGCTCCTGACATGCCTGTTTTAATAGCTTCATGCATTCCCTGTGTAATAACAATTCTGGAGCAACTATTCTTATGGCTCTATGTTGTGCAATTCATGTATTATTTTAACTAACAGAAGTTATGAATGAATTGCTATTAGCCTTCAGTAAAGGTACAGAGGGGTGGTAACCAGTTGGGAGTGTGTACCTGCACAGTCTGACAATGGCAGCACTGATTGGATAGAGTGAGACTGAGTAAGTACACCCCCCAATTTTTTATCTCCCCTCTGTACCCTTACTGCAGACTGCTAGCAATTCATTCATAACTCCTAGTAGAGATAATAAAGGATTGGCACAACATAGAGCCATAAGAATAGATGTTCCAGAATTGCTATTACATGGGGAATTAAAACAGGCATGTCAGGAGCGGTGACAGGCCCTCTTTAAGTAAATGTTTGTGAGTTGTCAGGAGTTCAGAAATAAGGGCTACACATGGAGCTGTCAGGACAGCTGCCTGACAGATTCTCTATGAAACAAAAAAAAGAGAGTCTGCAAATACACTGAAGGTGAAGGCTATAGAACAAAAACTGTTGACATTTTTAATAAAGACTAACTGAAAGCATGATTTTTATCCCAAAATGAGTAAAATTCAAAGATAAAAATGCCCTCACATTGTTCATAACCTTTAATCCCAAGTGGTTTACAAACATAAATTTGCAAGAATAAAACACGGAGAAAGGATAAAATAAACATAGAAAGTTACATATTACTCTATGGCTAAGAAGATACATGGAGTTATATTTGTATGACATTTTTATATTATTATATTAGATTTTTAAATGGTAATGTCAGGGGAAATGTAAAAAAAAAAAAAGCCAAATAAGTATCTGCATCTCACATTTTTTCTAATAGTGCAAAGTGCCACTAAAATACATGTTTCATTTGTGACCCCCTTCCATTTACATTCATTCACAGTTTTGGGTTGTGCAGGCCAGGGCTATAGCCGTGTGGTATTTTATGCTAGTGGTGATGTTCTTTGCTTTTTGCTAATTTCCCTATCATGTTAGCCCCAGTTACAGGGGTCATACAGCCTAATGACTGCTGAGAACCTCATGTAGCTTCCCGGTACCCGGTCATCATGTAATTGCTGTAACTGCAGCAGTAAACCATATTGCTACTTTGTGGACTGTGCCATGTATAAAGTCAGCTACCCAGTTCCTACATCTGCATAATCTCCGTCAACTGCAGACTCTGCAGAGACATTTAGAAATATGTCTGCAGTTACAGTATATGTCATTTTCTTCGATATCTAAAGATTGTCAGTATGTTTTCAGGAAAGGCTGAGCATACGTTAACACTAACAATTTTATGCCCAATTTTCTAAAAAAATCTATTAAATAAAATGCATACTTACCGTAAATACAAAAGCTCTGAGTATTGTCCATTTTACTTTTTGATAATTTCTATTTTAGGTATTCTTATTAATTCAGAGTGAGAAGATTAAAAATGATTATGTTTACCTGAGCTGGCTTGCACGATGTTGTAAGTACTTGAAACTCAGTTCTACATTTAGCACCTTCCCTCCGAATGGGTTTCCTTTTTTGCCCTCCTGGCCTTTCAAAACTTTTTACTTTTAATGTACTGAAAAATGTGAAAAAATCCTCTGTGAAAACAAATTCCAATAATTCTATCATTGTTTTAAGAATTTGGGGGACATTTATTAAGATATATTCTACAAAAGTGGCGTATTAAGGTTGCAGATTTTGTGGCAAAAGTCTGTGACTTTTCCCCGCTCATGCAACTTTTCCGAAGTGGTAAGAAAAGGGGGCATGGTGTAGTCAGGGAAAAGGGCAGGCCAGTAGGCCTGGCTCCTTTACCATGGCTTAAAGGGGTTTTGCCAGTTCAGCAAATAGCATTTATTATGCAGAGACAGTTTCCATGGTTACGACCACCCTGCAGTCCAGCAGCATGGCTTTGCTTGTACACTATAGAAAAAAGCACCGGCATATGTGAGCTGCCACGGTCCCAGCCACCAGAGAGGCTGGCATTTTTTCCTATAGTGTGCAAGCGCTACCACCACTGCTGGATTACAGGGTCATATACGATACCATGCGAAAAAAAATAAACCAAAAAAGCCACGTGCATTCCGCATTTTTAAAAATGGCGAATCGCGCAGTTTTTATTTATTTTTTCTGTTCCGGCGTTCACCGCATAGATTTTTTTTTTATATTTTAATAGTTTGGACTTGGCGATATGTAATATGTTTATTATTTATACATTTTATATGTGAAATTGGGAAAAGGGGGTGATTCATACTTAATATTTTGGTGGGGGGGTTTTTTCCTTTTTTTTTTTTTTTACACTTTTTATTTAATAACTATTTTCCCCCTTAGGGGCCAGAACCTGGGATCTTTCATCCCTTGTCCTATTCACCCTGATAGAGCTGTATCATGGTGAATAAGACCTCACACTGTCCCTGCTGCTCTGTGCTTTGTGCACACAGCATCAGGGATGTTACCATGGCAGCCAGGGCTTCAGTAGCGTCCTGGCTGCCATGGTAACCGATCGGAGCCCCAGGCTTACACAGCTGGGGCTCCGATCAGGAGCTGCCACTGCACCACCAATGAGGGGGAGGGGAGAGGACCCTGTGGCCACTGCCACCAATGATTTTAATACTGGGGGGTTGAGAGGGGTCGGCGCACTGTGCCACCAATGATTTTAATGGGATGGGGGGTTGAGGGGGGGGAGGGTGCACTGCGCCACCAATGATAATTACCCCTTAATACAGGAGGCGGGTACTGGCAGATCAGCGGCAGTTAACCCCTCAGGGGCAGGGTGCCGGCAATGCGATTCTGCTGCCGGCACCCACCTCCTGTATTATGTGTTAAAGTCTACTTTTCCTGGGTCCAGACTAAGTATTAGGCTACACAGAGCGGCGCCCAGCGATGTCCCAGCACTTACCATTATTCCTGGGCGCTGCTCCTCTCCTGCTCCACATGCTAATTACTATCGGCGTAATGGGGAGGAGACATCAGCTTCACTACTGGGCGTTCCTTCTCCCTGGCTGTAGCGCTGTCCAATCACAGCGCAGGAAGAAGGAACGCCCACTAGTGAAGCTGATGTCTCCTCCCAATCGCTCCGATAGTAATCAGCATGTGGAGCAGGAGAGGAGACAGTAATGGGGCACAGCGGGCAAACGGAGCGGCGCCCAGGAATAATGGTGAGTGCTGGGACATCGCTGGGCGCCGCTCTGTGTAGGAAGAGTACTATCATTGGTGGCGCAGTGCGCCCGCCCCTCCTCCACCCCTCTCTCCTCATTGGTGGCAGCAGCAGCAGCACAGGGGAAGGAAGGAAGGACAGCTTCCTTCTCCCCGTGCTGCTGAGAGAACATGAGCGCGCCAACAGCAGCGCGCTCATGTTCAGAGATACTAGACAGCGCAGCCCAGTATCTAAAAAATGGAAATCCCGGTATCGTATCGATACCGGGACAAAAGTATCGATTGGGTATCGAAATTTCGATACTCGCAACAACCCTAGTAACTTGGTCTAGTGAAAGCTGCGAGAAGGCCTCAGCGCTACTGCAAGCGCCAGTGCCTTCTCAAACAGTTGATCTGAGGGGTTGCGGGTGTCAGACCCCATTTAGCAGATACTGATGACCTATAGGATAGGTCATCACTTAAAAAATCTCAGAAAACCCCTTTAATAATGCAATTTCAAGTCCAACTGAAACAGCCATATTAGTTAATAGGAGTTATGGAAAGAGCGCAGCACAACAGACTACACTGTTTCCGGATCTCACAAGTTATGGAAACAGCTTTAACTTATATGTAAGTTACAGAACAAGCGTTTCTGTAGTCCCAACACCTCTGGTTACAGCAGCAGGGTGGAGGTGATTGAGGGGCAGTCTAGAGATTGGCGCAGGTCGCAGACTTGGGACCCACATTTGTGAGACAATTAGGACATATCTTTTAGGACTTGGGGAAATTTATGGCTATATACCGCTACATGATAAGATGGAAGGTGAATAATATTCTTAGTACATTTATGTCTTTTATTTATTATTTTTCTTTTTTAGATATCATGAACAAGAAACCAAGATTGGCGTGGGAATTGTATTTAAAAATGGAAACATCTGGTGAATCATTTAGCCTACTGCAACTTATTGCCAATGACTGTTACAAAGTAAGAACTTTCTCTTTTACAAGTAGTATTTTTGCTTAAAGGGAAATTGTCATCATGAAAATGCGGTGAAAAGTTTTAGAGTAGGAGCTGAGTAGATTAATATATGGCTTTGTGGGAAAAGATTCAGTAAAACTTCTACTATAATAAAATCTCTGCGCATTCTAATCTAAGGAGTTATGTTGGCATTCTATCAGTCATTGATAGTCTTCCCTGTGTGAGTGTGCATATAGAAAGCTGACAACCCACATGACCCCTCAATGCCCAAGGAGCAGAGATTGTATTGCATCTCTGCCCACAAAATTATATATCAATCTGCTCAGTTCCTTCTGCACTAGAACAGGTTCCCTTTTAAGAAGATCATAACAAAGGGATGGCAAGCAGTACGCCTCTTGTCAAGTTTAGGTGAGGTAGCTGTATGACCAACTGACTTGCAATAGTAAAAAAAAAAAGTTCTGTTTTGTGGTTGCCTTGTGTATCCATTGACAGACATACACCATTGTCATAATGTTTGTCCAAACTGTTTCCTCCGCTGTAAGTTTTCAGTACACTCAATCTTGTTTTTCTATAGATGGGTCAATTCTACTATGCCGCTAAAGCATTTGATGTATTGGAAAGACTTGATCCAAGTCCTGAATATTGGGAAGGAAAGCGTGGAGCGTGTGTTGGTATTTTTCAGATGATTTTGGCAGGACGAGAACCCAAGTAAGTGTCTCATGATGTGAACTTAAAATGTGGAATACTGGCGTTTCTAGCTTTAAGTAATGTAATGTTATAATTTAGTGGCTCTTATATGCACCTTAAAAGTGCCTAAAATATACAGTTCATTTAGGAAAAGAGTATTCCAGTTCATTCCAATCACTACATAGAAGTTCTGCGTTTAGGTCACAGACCTTACCATGACTATGTCAGATGAGATGATTAGAACTGGGTTCACCACAATAGTACAGCATTTACAGCAGCAGCTTTTTTGTTTGTAACTCTCACCTAGGGAAAATGTACCATGTAAGTAAGCTTATTGACTAGAAGGCTTTCAGTGCACCGATTTGGAGCACAACATTGATGCTGGAAAAAGTTTATTAGGAAATCTTGAAGGGGTTATCCCATGATTAATGAAAAAAATTAAAATCAGACATCATATAGGACATGACAATTTCTTTCTAACAAAGCTAGAACCAGCCCTGTATCACACACAGACCCCGAGATCTCCCATTTGTTGCTCTAATTGCTCTGCTAGATTTAGCTCATTAGGCGTGTCCTTTCTCAGGGGGCGTGTCCTCTCTGGGGTTGTCTTACTTCAGCAAGTAGCATATATTATGTAGAGAAAGTTAATACAAGCCGTTTACTAATGTATTGTGATTGTCCATATTGCCTCCTTTGTTGGCTGGATTCATTTTTCCATCATATTATATCATATTATGCAATCCAGCAGTGGTGGTCGAGCTTGTACACAATAGGAAAAAGCAGTGGCCTATGCACACTCCCACGGTCTCAGCCACCAGAGAGGCTGGCATTTCTTCCTATAGTGTGCAAGCACGACCACCGCTGATGGATTGCAGGGTGGTCGTAACAATGGAAAGGAGCAGTGTATAATGAGATGGAAAAATGAATCCAGCCAGCAAAGGAAGCAATATGGACAATCACAATATAGTAGTAATTGGCTTGTATTAACTTTCTCTACTTGATAAATGCCACTTGCTGAAGTGATAAAACCCCTTTAACCATTTTAGGATCAGGGCACATGTAGCTTCAACAGCCATAACTTTTTTTATTGCGCTATAAATAATTTAGCACTTTATTTTGATGCAGTTTGTGTTCTAGTTTTTTATATACACAGTAAGTGGTTAATAAAAGAGCCCTTTCAAATGTTTAAATGTTCCCATTCTTTTAAAATAGCACAAAGTGCAACTAAAATACTTTTTTAATTGTCCCCTTCCCATTAAGCGTGTTTTTTGTTTTTTTTTTTTTTTCTGTTGTCTTTATTTATGTAATTATTTGTTTTATTTTACAGTTTGTGCCCCCCTTCTCCGGGGGAACAATCTAGCCCAGGGATCAGCAACCTTCGGCACTCCAGTTGCTGTGAAACCTTGATCCAACCATTCCTTTATTTTTAATGCTGATTTCTCCTTTAACTGGGTTATTAACGCCAGTGACAGGGCAAACACCCCCTTCAGAGCCTCACTGCAGAGCTGATCTGTGTCTGCAGCTCCTGCAGTTAGCCAAGTGATTGCTGGGACAGGAGAAAGAAGCATCATGGCTGCTTCCAGATTAGTATACAGAGCACATATAGAGTGCTGTGTATACAGCAGTGGGGAAGGCAGGGACAATAATAAACGCTTTGCCTTCTCTGCGAGGGGCCCAGCTGACACTGACAACCACATCCCTGCTCCAGCAGCGGTACAATGTCTATGCGGCCAGAGACTCTACAAGTCTACAAAATACACAGAAAGTGCACATAGAGCAATATGTTTTAGTGCATTGGAAGAGGAGTATGAGTAAGTACTGCTCACCAACCCAAAGCTCCAGAGACATAGATAGTGGGAAGCTACTGCATGGTTATCCAGCTGGGAAAGAGAGCCGGAATTGAAAATAGTCAAAGAGGCCAAAAATGGACTCACATAAGCAATGAAATCCCAGTAGGAGTTCAAAGGCACTAATGTCGAGTTCAGTCCATTTATTAAATGTGTAAAGGACAACACGTTTCAGGACTGGACTAGTCCCTTCATCAGATAATACACACTAAAGCTGTTTATAGTCTGAGCGGTCCGGAAGCAGTTAAAGAGGCATTATCATGGGGAGATCAATATGTATAACTAATCATTTTAAACAATGTTTTTTCTTAATACAGAGAGACTCTGAGAGAAGTTCTTCATTTGCTGAGAAGTACTGGCAGTACACAAGTTGAATACATCATCCGGATTATGAAAAAATGGGGCAAGGACAATCGTGTACCAGTCTGAGCATTCTGGCCGAACACCATTTGAATTTACCAAAATCTCACATTTAGTAAAATGTTTTCTCAGGTTAAGAACTAAAGACACCATTTCTCCTATGCAACCCACAAACTGAAGAATGAAAAATGTCACAGGTTTACTTAATTGAAACATATATTCACCTCATAGCAGCGCTATTATATATTAAAGGGGTTGTTCAGTATACAGTATAAAAAATGAAAGTTGCTTTAAACACAACCAATACTTACCTGTTACCGCTGTCATTTCAACATCACTAGCACTCTGGTCACCACCATTCTCCGAATACCACCAGACAGCTAATTACTGCTGTCACAAGAGGCACGTCTCCACTGAAGCCAGTCATTGGATGCAGTGGAGCATGTGACCTTGCCCATGATGCGCCAGATGTATAAAATGGTAACATACAAAGTTTACAAGGCTGTATACACTGCGGGAACTGGAAAATGGACACAGCTTAGGCAGCGCTGAGAACTGGAGCAGCGGGGAACAGGTAAGTATGAATTTTTAGCTTAGGGAGGCAGGCTACAGCACTTGCTAAAATGTTCTTATTCCCTGAGAACCCCTTTAAGCCCTCAGATCTAGCAGTCAGTAGCTGCAGAAGGGAGCTTCCTCTTTCCTCCAGTCGGCACCCTGCAAATGCAAACATGGGGTGCTGAGTCTGCCCTGTTACAGCACCCGCACCTTGCTTCTGGTAGGTTGTAGTAGGTTGCTTAGAAGAATCCCTATACACTGTAATGCAGAAGTATTACAGGGTATAGTATAAGCTATCGAAGGTTGAAGTCCCCTAAGTATACAATTATTTTTAAAAGAAGCACTCTCTGATTGGTTATAAAGGTATGTTATATAAACTGTACAAAGGTAAACACCAATCTCCATTGACACAGTATGGGAAGTCAGTTACTTCTGTATTCATTTCTATAAGACCGACATTGAGGCTCCCATAGGAATACATGAAAAAATACTGGCTTCCTTTCCGCCCCCCGCAAGATGGCATGTTATTTGGAGATCAGAGTGTCGTTCACATGACAGAGCTGAGGATTAGAAGGGAGGTTATAACTCACAAATACATACAATGGCAAGAAGATTACCTTCACTTCAGTTTACATCATGTACCTTTCTAACCATTCAGAGAATAAAAAAATTAAAAAAAATAGTTGAATAAAATTTTTAAACATATAAAAAAAAAAATCCTTTCTCTCTGTCTCTCTCTCTCTCTCTGTATGTGTGTGTATGTATGTGTGTATATATATATATATATATATATATATATATAAAGATAAGCATAATTGGTATCACATGTATCAAAAGAAACTAGAGCGTGCCCCACAAAAGACAAGCCCTCACACAGCTCTGTTGGTGGAAAAATAAGTTATGGGTGTCAGAATTTGTTGGCACAAAGCAATTAAAAAAAAAAAAGAAAGTTATTTCGTAGGCAAACTCAACAAAAAGTATATTAATTTGGTATATCCCTAGTCATATTGACCAGCAGGAAAAGGCAATCGTGTCATTAAATGGCCACTAACTTTTCAAACGACTGTATTTTTCGCTTTATAAGATGCACCCGATGATAAGACGCACCCCAGATTTTAGAGTAGGAAAATAAGAAAAAAATATTTTTCATTAGACCTCATATCAGCCCACTCAGAGCCTTATCAGACCTCAGATTAGCCCATCAGACCCCCCCATCAGACCCCAGATTAGCCCATCAGTACCCCCAATCAGACCTCAGATTAGCCCATCAGTACCCCCAGACCTCAGATTAGCCCATCAGTACCCCCAGACCTTAGATTAGCCCATCAGTACCCCCACACCTCAGATTAGCCCATCAGCACCCCCAGACCTCAGATCAGCCCATCAGTACCCCCAGACTTCAGAATAGTCCATCAGTACCCCCATCAGACTAAAATAAAAAATCATCTTACCTGTCCTGCGCCGCAGCTCTTCTTCAGCTGTCGCGCTCCCATCTTCCCGGTCACATGACTGCATGAAGCGTCAGGTCATAGTGCGCGCACTACGTCCTGACGCTGTACGGGATCAGGACAGTGTAGCACAGGCCGGGAAGATGGGAGAGCAACAGCTGAAGAGGAGCTGCGGCGCAGACCCGGGAGGGTAATATTACCTGCGCTTGCGGCGCTTCGCTCCCCGCTCATAATACATACTAGTGAGTGCTTCCATAAAGAAAGCGCTCACTAGTATTCGTTTTATAAGACGCACAGATGTTTTCCCCCCACTTTTAGGGGGGAAAAGTGCATCTTATAAAGCGAAAAATACGGTACTTCTTTTCAAAGGTCACTTTAGGTGATCCTGAACAAATCTGTAAATAGCTTTGCTTAAAAATGTTCATGTCATCCACCCTAAAAAAAAAAAACTTTTTGAATCTCTGTCACTAGGGTTCTCCACTCTATCAATGTTGCTGTCCACTCATTGTTATTTTATTATTTATTATTAAAGCGCCATTCATTCCATAGCGCTGTACATATTAAAAGGGGTATACATACAGAATACAGACAATTGCACTAACCATAAAGACGAGTTACAAACTGGTACAGAAAGAGAGAGGGCCCTGCCCGTGAGGGCTTACAATCTACATGGTTTGGGGAGAAGGACACAGTAGGTGAATCACATCCTTACCAACAAGGGAAGCTATGAATGTAGGAAGTGGATGTATCTTTCTTCACTGACTGGCTCCAAAGCTCAGTGCAGAGGCCCCTACCACATCTAAGGCTCAGCGCTTGCACACTGCAGAGTGCTCAGCATTTCAGACTGCTGTGTATGACAGCCACATCTTTCCTCCAGTACATAGTAAGTGCATTTGTTACTGAAGTCATAATATAATTAATTTATTAAGTGCCTCTGCATGTGTTGATTTTAATTTGCTTATTAGTCAGCATCCCTCACAGGACTGACTCTGCATCCGTTTATATAATCCCTGGCCCATCTCCGCTATAATCAATAGTATTTTTTATAGTTTGGATCTTTCCCCTCTGTGCTGTGAGCATAAACACACCATGTACGTTGAGGATAGTGCAAGGATTAGACTAGCGCTCACCAATTTGCCTAGAAGTATAGAAAAGGAAGTCTAGACCAGTATAGTACTGCCAGACTGCCTGTATTAGGACACAACTCCAGGCATGAGAAGAACTGCTGGATACAGGAGCAGCATACTAGGGTAGCTAGAAGTCAAGAAGTATAAATTAGAGAGGGCTCACCTACTAGTCAAGGATGGTATGGGTGCTCCTACAAAAGGATTCACCCAATCCTCTAAAATTTTTGAACAAGAAGTATAGAGTAGTAGGGCACACCAACACCTGGGCTACACATGGAGAGTTTTGATATAACGATATATTTATTGTGACATATAAAGCTATCTATTCCGACATATTAAAATACATAGCTAAAATACATAAATTACATAAATACAATATAATGTATTGTATTTATGTATTTTAGCTATGTATTTTAATATGTCGGAATAGATAGCTTTATATGTCACAATAAATATATCGTTATATCAAAACTCTCCGTGTGTAGCCCAGGTGTTGGTGTGCCCTACTACTCTATACTTCTAGCTAGAAGTCAAGGCTGGAATGGATTTCTCACACTGTCCCCAGCAAAAGCAGAAGTTAATTTGTGAGGTGCTCTAAAACTATGTTACAATTTATGTACCAAACTAGGCTGTGACCTTTAAGGGGTTAATGTATTTATTTTGTTTTTAAGTAATGTACTTTCAGGTTGCTTACAGATGTATGTGTAAACTGTAAATTGATGCCAAACAGTGGAAATTACTTTAAATCGAAATTGGAATTATATTTCCAATTACATTCTTATTTTTGTGATTGGGTTTGTACAGTAGCAAATTTGTATTATTTTTTGTATTATAGGTCATTAATAACAGTAATAAAAATTTATAGTTATTTGATAAATGTAGTTTGCGTCTTCAGTTTTTATGGTGGAAATTTGCATTAACTCTAGATTTTGAAGAGTGATCGGCTCTGTCACTAGGATCAACCCTATAAGACCAGACATACTGGCTGGTAGGGCTCATCATGCTGATTAAAACAATACCTTTCTTTTGTCTGTATGTTAAACAGCTATAGAGAAATCTATTTTTTATTCCTATGCAAATGAGAACATCTAGCACCAGGAGGCGAGGCTTCTTTGAGCACTGATTCTTAACACCCCCTGTGTTCTACACACACCCCCTCCCCTTGATTGACAGGGCTAGGCATGCTGAGAGCAGACCTGTGTCCTAGCATCTACATATCATGTATAGAGTTGAGCGATCACCTGGATGTTCGGGTTCGACGGGTTCGGCCGAACTTCACAAAAAAGTTTGAGTTCGGGACCCGAACTTGACCCCGAACCCCATTGAAGTCAATATACAGCACTAAACTGGCTGTAAAAATGTCATGGAAAGGGCTAGAGGGCTGCAAATGGCATCAAAATGTGGTTACGAGCATGGCAAGTGCTCTGCAAACAAAAGTGGATAGGGAAATGACAAAATAACATAAAATACGTTTAAAAAAAATTTGAATCTTAATCTAGGAGGACGAGGTCCATATGCAGTAGGAGGTTGAGGAGGCGGTGGATGTAGCGGTGTAGGTGGAAGCGGCGGTGGATGAGGAGGAGGTAGCCTACACTGCATTTTGGTTTTAAATTATTTTTTTAAAATTAGGGTACATCCAAAAACATTGGGAAATATAACCTGTGATAACCCCCTCCAGTTGTGCTAAACACACGTTCAGACAATACACTGGCTGCAGGGCAGGCCAGCACCTCCAAGGATTAAAGGGCAAGCTCAGGCCATGTGCCCAATTTGGAAACCCAGAAGTTGCCGAGGGCAGAACCATCAGTCAGTTCGTGTAGGCGTGTGCAAACATACTGCCCCACCATGTTTCATGCCCCCGTGATGTTCACGATCCAATTGGATATCTGCTCTATCAACTTTCGATGTTCTTTTCTGCGCCTACCATGTTGATCACAGTTAGCGGCGAATCAGGGTTCCACGCCGGAGAGGGAGCGTGAGAAAGGGATACCACATCCAAGTGAGGTCAATGGATGAAATTAAATGTAATCGAGTGGAAATGTGGGACAAAGTATTGAAGCATAAGCTTCCAAGTTAACCACCTCAGCCCCTATAGCTTAAACACCCTTAAAGACCAGGCCACTTTTTACACTTCTGACCTACCCTAATTTCACCGTTTATTGCTCGGTCATGCAACTTACCACCCAAAATAATTTTACCTCATTTTCTTCTCACTAATAGAGCTTTCATTTGGTGGTATTTCATTGCTGCTGACATTTTTACTTTTTTTCTTATTAATCGAAATTTAACGATTTTTTTGCAAAAAAATGACATTTTTCACTTTCAGTTGTAAAATTTTGCAAAAAAAACGACATTTTCTCAAAATGTATTGTTCTACATTTCTTTGATAAAAAAAAAAATGTTTGGGTAAAAAAAAAAATGGTTTGGGTAAAAGTTATAGCGTTTACAAACTATGGTACAAAAATGTGAATTTCCGCTTTTTGAAGCAGCTCTGACTTTCTGAGCACCTGTCATGTTTCCTGAGGTTCTACAATGGCCAGACAGTACAAACACCCCACAAATGACCCCATTTCGGAAAGTAGACACCCTAAGGTATTCGCTGATGGGCATAGTGAGTTCATAGAACTTTTTATTTTTTGTCACAAGTTAGTGGAAAATGATAATTTATTTTTATTTTTATTTTTTTCTTACAAAGTCTCATATTCCACTAACTTGTGACAAAAAATAAAAACTTCTATGAACTCACTATGCCCATCAGCGAATACCTTGGGGTGTCTTCTTTCCAAAATGGGGTCACTTGTGGGGTAGTTATACTGCCCTGGCATTCTAGGGGCCCAAATGTGTGGTAAGTAGTTTGAAATCAAAATGTGTAAAAAATGACCGGTGAAATCCGAAAGGTGCTCTTTAGAATGTGGGCCCCTTTGCCCACCTAGGCTGCAAAAAAGTGCCACACATGTGGTATCGCCGTACTCAGGAGAAGTTGGGGAATGTGTTTTGGGGTGTCATTTTACATATACCCATGCTGGGTGAGATAAATATCTTGGTCAAATGCCAACTTTGTATAAAAAAATAGGAAAAGTTGTCTTTTGCCAAGATATTTCTCTCACCCAGCATGGGTATATGTAAAATGACACCCCAAAACACATTCCCCAACTTCTCCTGAGTACGGAGATACCACATGTGTGACACTTTTTTGCAGCCTAGGTGGGCAAAGGGGCCCATATTCCAAAGAGCACCTTTCGGATTTCACCGGTCATTTTTTACACATTTGGATTTCAAACTTCTTACCACACATTTGGGCCCCTAGAATGCCAGGGCAGTATAACTACCCCACAAGTGACCCCATTTTGGAAAGAAGACACCCCCAGGTATTTCGTGATGGGCATAGTGAGTTCATGGAAGTTTTTATTTTTTGTCACAAGTTAGTGGAATATGAGACTTTGTAAGGAAAAAAAAAAATCATAATTTTCCGCTAACTTGTGACAAAATATATAAAATTCTAGGAACTCGCCATGCCCCTCACGGAATACCTTGGGGTGTCTTCTTTCCAAAATGGGGTCACTTGTGGGGTAGTTATACTGCCCTGGCATTTTCCAGGGGCCCTAATGTGTGGTAAGTAGGTAAATGACCTGTGAAATCCGAAAGGTGCTCTTTGGAATGTGGGCCCCTTTGCCCACCTAGGCTGCAAAAAAGTGTCACACATGTGGTATCGCTGTACTCGAGAGAAGTTGGGCAATGTGTTTTGGGTTGTCATTTTACATATACCCATGCTGGGTGAGATAAATATCTTGGTCAAATGCCAACTTTGTATAAGAAAATGGGAAAAGTTGTCTTTTGCCAAGATATTTCTCTCACCCAGCATGGGTATATGTAAAATGACACCCCAAAACACATTCCCCAACTTCTCCTGAGTACAGCGATACCACATGTGTTACACTTTTTTGCAGCCTAGGTGCGCAAAGGGGCCCACATTCCAAAGAGCACCTTTCGGATTTCACCGGCCATTTTTTACAGATTTTGATTTCAAACCACTTCTCACGCATTCGGCCCCTAAAATGCCAGGGCAGTATAACTACCCCACAAGTGACCCCATTTTGGAAAGAAGACACCCCAAGTTATTTTGTGATGGGCATAGTGAGTTCATGGAAGTTTTTATTTTTTGTCACAAGTTAGTGGAATATGAGACTTTGTAAGGAAAAAAGGTGCTCTTTGGAATGTGGGCCCCTTTGCCCACCTAGGCTGCAAAAAAGTGTCACACATGTGGTATCGCCGTATTCAGGAGAAGTTGGGCAATGTGTTATGGGGTGTCATTTTACATATACCCATGCTGGGTGAGATAAATATCTTGGTCAAATGCCAACTTTGTATAAAAAAATAGGAAAAGTTGTCTTTTGCCAAGATATTTCTCTCACCCAGCATGGGTATATGTAAAATGACACCCCAAAACACATTCCCCAACTTCTCCTGAGTACGGAGATACCACATGTGTGACACTTTTTTGCAGCCTAGGTGGGCAAAGGGGCCCATATTCCAAAGAGCACCTTTCGGATTTCACCGGTCATTTTTTACACATTTGGATTTCAAACTTCTTACCACACATTTGGGCCCCTAGAATGCCAGGGCAGTATAACTACCCCACAAGTGACCCCATTTTGGAAAGAAGACACCCCCAGGTATTTCGTGATGGGCATAGTGAGTTCATGGAAGTTTTTATTTTTTGTCACAAGTTAGTGGAATATGAGACTTTGTAAGGAAAAAAAAAATCATAATTTTCCGCTAACTTGTGACAAAATATATAAAATTCTAGGAACTCGCCATGCCCCTCACGGAATACCTTGGGGTGTCTTCTTTCCAAAATGGGGTCACTTGTGGGGTAGTTATACTGCCCTGGCATTTTCCAGGGGCCCTAATGTGTGGTAAGTAGGTAAATGACCTGTGAAATCCGAAAGGTGCTCTTTGGAATGTGGGCCCCTTTGCCCACCTAGGCTGCAAAAAAGTGTCACACATGTGGTATCGCTGTACTCAAGAGAAGTTGGGCAATGTGTTTTGGGGTGTCATTTTACATATACCCATGCTGGGTGAGATAAATATCTTGGTCAAATGCCAACTTTGTATAAAAAAATGGGAAAAGTTGTCTTTTGCCAAGATATTTCTCTCACCCAGCATGGGTATATGTAAAATGACACCCCAAAACACATTCCCCAACTTCTCCTGAGTACAGCGATACCACATGTGTTACACTTTTTTGCAGCCTAGGTGCGCAAAGGGGCCCACATTCCAAAGAGCACCTTTCGGATTTCACCGGCCATTTTTTACAGATTTTGATTTCAAACCACTTCTCACGCATTCGGCCCCTAAAATGCCAGGGCAGTATAACTACCCCACAAGTGACCCCATTTTGGAAAGAAGACACCCCAAGTTATTTTGTGATGGGCATAGTGAGTTCATGGAAGTTTTTATTTTTTGTCACAAGTTAGTGGAATATGAGACTTTGTAAGGAAAAAAGGTGCTCTTTGGAATGTGGGCCCCTTTGCCCACCTAGGCTGCAAAAAAGTGTCACACATGTGGTATCGCCGTATTCAGGAGAAGTTGGGCAATGTGTTATGGGGTGTCATTTTACATATACCCATGCTGGGTGAGATAAATATCTTGGTCAAATGCCAACTTTGTATAAAAAAATAGGAAAAGTTGTCTTTTGCCAAGATATTTCTCTCACCCAGCATGGGTATATGTAAAATGACACCCCAAAACACATTCCCCAACTTCTCCTGAGTACGGCAATACCAGATGTGTGACACTTTTTTGCAGCCTAGATGCGTAAAGGGGCCCACATTCCTTTTATGAGGGCATTTTTAGACATTTGGATCCCAGACTTCTTCTCACGCTTTAGGGCCCCTAAAATGCCAGGGCAGTATAAATACCCCACATGTGACCCCATTTTGGAAAGAAGACACCCCAAGGTATTCAATGAGGGGCATGGCGAGTTCATAGAATTTTTTTTTTTTTGGCACAAGTTAGCGGAAATTGATTTTATTTATTTTTTTCTCACAAAGTCTCCCTTTCCGCTAACTTGGGACAAAAATTTCAATCTTTCATGGACTCAATATGCCCCTCACGGAATACCTGGGGGTGTCTTCTTTCCGAAATGGGGTCACTTGTGGGGTATTTATACTGCCCTGGCATTCTAGGGGCCCTAAAGCGTGAGAAGAAGTCTGGAATATAAATGTCTAAAAAATTTTACGCATTTGGATTCCGTGAGGGGTATGGTGAGTTCATGTGAGATTTTATTTTTTGACACAAGTTAGTGGAATATGAGACTTTGTAAGAAAAAAAAAAAAATTTCCGCTAACTTGGGCCAAAAAAATGTCTGAATGGAGCCTTACAGAGGAGTGATCAATGACAGGGGGGTGATCAATGACAAGGGGGTGATCAGGGAGTCTATATGGGGTGATCACCCCCCTGTCATTGATTACCCCCCTATAAGGCTCCATTCAGATGTCCGTATGTGTTTTGCGGATCCGATCCATGTATCCGTGGATCCGTAAAAATCATACGGACATCTGAATGCAGCCTGACAGGGGGGGTGATCAATGACAGGGGGGTGATCAATGACAGGGGGGTGATCAGGAAGTCTATATGGGGTGATCACCACAGTCATTGATCACGCCCCTGTAAGGCTCCATTCAGACGTCCGTATGCGTTTTGCGGATCCGATCCATCTATCAGTGGATCCGTAAAAATCATGCGGACGTCTGAATGGAGCTTTACAGGGGGGTGATCAATGACAGGGGGGTAATCAATGACAGGGGGGGTAATCAGGGAGTCTATATGGGGTGATCACCACAGTCATTGATCACGCCCCTGTAAGGCTCCATTCAGACGTCCGTATGCGTTTTGCGGATCCGATCCATCTATCAGTGGATCCGTAAAAATCATGCGGACATCTGAATGGAGCTTTACAGGGGGGTGATCAATGACAGGGGGGTAATCAATGACAAGGGGGTGATCAGGGAGTCTATATGGGGTGATCAGTGGTTGATAAGGGGTTAATAAGTGACAGGGGGGGTGTAGTGTAGTGGTGTTTGGTGCTACTTTACTGAGCTACCTGTGTCCTCTGGTGGTCGATCCAAACAAAGGGGACCACCAGAGGACCAGGTAGCAGGTATATTAGACGCTGTTATCAAAACAGCGTCTAATATACCTGTTAGGGGTTAAAAAAATCACATCTCCAGCCTGCCAGCGAACGATCGCCGCTGGCAAGCTGGAGATCCACTCTCTTACCTTCCGCGCCTGTGTGCGCGCATTCACAGGAAATCTCGCGTCTCGCGAGAGGACGCGCCAGCGCGTCCACCCAGAAGAGCAGGGCCGCCGCAAAGACGCAATCCTGCGTACGGCGGTCCTGAGGAGGTTAAGGAGGGGGCGCGCGGCAATTACCCACTCCTGTCTCGGGGAGGTAGTGACGATAAATAACAATACAGGACTCTTAAGATGCCCTGTTATTTGAATGATTAATTAAAAATTACAGGTCATGTCACTGCAGTATTTTGGATTAGGAAACGTTAGACAGGAGAGACCCTGCTTCCGCTTTGTTGACGCTAGATAACTTCTGCCTGATCGCACGTCCCTGTGACGTCCACCATCCATTTGGAAATCTTCTCTATCAACTTTCGATGTTCTTTTCTGAGCCTACCATGTTGATCACGGTTATCGGCGAATCAGGGTTCCACGCCGGAGAGGAAGCGTGAGAAAGAGAGACCACATCCAAGGGAGGTTAATTATTTCAAATTAAATATGATAGAGTGGAAATGTGGGACAAACAAACTATTGAAGCGCAAATGTGGGACAACTTGTTAAAGTTTAAGCATTGAATGAAAAGAGGTGGCATGCATCAATTAAAGAAGAATTTCTGAAATTTAATTCCATGTCACCTATGCAGAGCAGGGGTTTCTATCCAGCAAAATTTGTAAAATGTCTCCTGACAATGTAACAGATGATTTTTTGAAATGTATGTTCCTGTCACCTATGCAGAGGTGCCCCCGTGACGTCCACCATCCATTTGGATATCTTCTCTATCAACTTTTGATGTTCTTTTCTGAGCCTACCATCTTGATCACGGTTATCGGCGAATCAGGGTTCCACGCCGGGGAGGGAGAGGGAGAAAGAGAGACCACATCCAAGGGAGATAAATGGATGAAATTTTATTTTGATCGAGCGGAAATATGGGAAAAGTTATTAAAGCAGAAGGATCGAAGGAAAGGGCCAATTAAAGACGAACTTTAGAAATTTAAAGAGGACCTTTCACTAAAATAGAAAATCTAAACTAAGTATACAGACATGGAGAGCGGCGCCCAGGGATCTCCCTGCACTTACTGTTATACCGGGGCGCCGCTCCGTTCTCCCGGTATAGGCTCCGGTATCTTCATATGTTCGGCTCCACCCAGTTGAGCCTGCCGGCGTCTCTTTCTCCCAGGCTGTAGCGCTGACCAATCGCAGCGCTCAGCTCATAGCCTGAGAGAAAAAAAAAACTCTCAGGCTATGAGCTGAGCGCTGCGATTGGCCAGCGCTACAGCATGGGAGAAGGAGACGCCGGCAGGCTCAACTGGGTGGAGCCGAACATATGAAGATACCGGTGCCTATATCGGGAGAACGGAGCGGCGCCCAGGTATAACAGTAAGTGCAGGGAGATCCCTGGGCGCCGCTTTCCATGTCTGTATACTTAGTTTAGATTTTCTATTCTAGTAAAAGGTCCTCTTTAAGTCCCTGTCACCTATGCAGAGTAGGGTTTTTTCATCGCCAATATTGGGTTAATGTCACCCACCAATGGAACAGATTATTTTTTAAAATTTCTGTCCCTGTCACCTATGCAGAGCAGGGGTTTATTCACGTCAAAAATTGTAAAATGTCAACCCCAGAATGTAAAAAATTTGTGAGATTTATTAACCTGTCTACTAGGTATAGCAGTGGTATATCACACCCAAACATTGGTGAATATTACCCAAAAATGTAACAGACAAATTTGTGAAATGACATTAAATGGTTGAGGTCCATATGGAGTAGGAGTTTGAGGAGGCGGTGGACGTAGCGGTGTAGGTGGAAGCAGTGGTGGAGGAGGACGAGGTAGCCAACAATGTTTTTTGGTTTTAATTTTTTAATTAAGGTACACTCAAAAAGAGTGTGAAATATCCAAAATATAGCAATTGCGCTGTAGTATAACAATGGCTGGTTAACTCCTTAAGGACTGGGTTAATTTTCACCTTGAAGACCAGACAATTTTTGGGAAATCTGACCAGTGTTACTTTATGTGGTGATAACTTTCGAACGCTTTGACTTATCCAAGCCATTCTGAGATTGTTTTTTTGTCACATATTGTACTTCATGACACTGGTAAAATGGAGTCAAAACTTTTTATTTACCCAAATTTGCAAAAATGTGCAAATTTCCAAGTTTCAATTTCTCTACTTCTATAATACATAGTAATACCTACAAAAATAGTTATTACTTTACATTCCCCATATGTCTACTTCATGTTTGGATAATTTTGGGAATGACATTTTATTTTTTGGGGACGTTAGAAGGCTTAGAAGTTTAGAAGCAAATCTTGAAATTTTTCTACAATTTTCAAAAACCCACTTTTTAAGGATCAGTTCAGGTCTGAAGTCACTTTGTGAGGCTTACATAATAGAAACCACCCAAAAATTATCCCATTCTAGAAACTACACCCCTCAAGTTATTCAAAACTGATTTTACAAACGTCGTTAACCCTTTAGGTGTTCTACAAGAGTTAGTGGCAAATGGAGATAAAATTTCAGAATTTCGATTTTTTTTTTTTTTTTTTGGGCAAATTTTCAATTTTTATCCATTTTTTCCAGTAACAAAGCAAGGGTTAACAGCCAAACAAAACTCAATATTTATTGCCCGGATTCTGTAGTTTGCAGAAACACCCCATATGTGGTAGTAAACTACTGTACGGGCACACGGTAAGGCGTGGAGTGAAAGGTGCGCCATGTGGTTTTTGAAGGCAGATTTTGCTGGACTGGTTTATTTACACCATGTCCCATTTGAAGCCCCCCTGATGCACCCCTAGAGTAGAAACTGCATGAACGTGACCTCATCTAAGAAACTACACCCCTCAAGATATTTAAAACAGATTTTACAAACGTTGTTAACCCTTTAGGTGTTCCACAAGAGTTATTGGCAAATGAAGATAAAATTTAAGAATTAAAATTTTTGGGCAAATTTTCCATTTTAATCAATTTTTTCCAGTAACAAAGCAAGGCGCTGACAGGCGAGCAGCAGCAGGGTGAGAACGCTGAAAGCGCGCACAGACGGCCCACACTTTATGCAGCATCTCTGACATATCAGGGTAATTTTTAAGGAATCTCTGCACCACCAAATTCAGCACATGCGCCAGGCAAGGGATGTGCGTCAAACCGGCTACTCCCAGAGCTGCTATGAGATTTCCCCCATTATCGCACACCACCAGGCCGGGCTTGAGGCTCACTAGCATCAACCACTCATCGGTCTGTTGTTCAAGGCTCGTCCACAGCTCCTGCGTGGTGTGGGGTTTGTCCCCCAAACAGATAAGTTTTAAAACTGCCTGCTGTCATTTACCCCTGGCTGTGCTGAAGTTGGTGGTGAAGGTGTTACGCTGACCGGATGAGGAGGCGGTAGAGGATGAGGAAGCGGAGTAGGAGGAGGAAGCAACAGGAGGCAAACTGAAGCGCCCTGCAATCCTCGGTGGTGGAAGGACAAGCAGCAAACTGCTCCCCGAAGAATTGCCACGCCAGGGAACTCCATGGAGCTGGCTTTGGTGTGCTCAGTCCCTTGCTGCGGTGGGCAGTAGCAGGCGTACTGTCTAGGGGACGGTCGCTCCGCTTTTGCACCCTGCTCCCTCTTCTGCTGTGCTGGTGTGAGACCACCGCCTCTTCCTCCGAACTACACAAGTCACTCACATGACCTTGATTCCATGTGGGGTCGAGGACCTCATCGTCCTCCACATCATCTTCCACCCAGTCTTCACCCCTGCCTTCCTTGTCCGTCTGCACACTTTTGAAAGCCCCAGCAGTTGGCACCTGTGTTTCGTCATCATCTGAGAAGTGCTGCGATGGTCCTCTTATGTACTCATCTTGAAACATAAGTGGTTGGGCATTGGTGCACTCAATCTCTTCCACTTCTGGGGCAGGGATAGGTGGATGGCCCTGGGAAACCCTGCTAACAAAGTCATCAAAAAGCAGAAGAGACTGCTGCATGACTTGGGGCTCAGACTACTTGGCTGATTTGCAAGGGGGTGAGGTGAAAGACTGATGGACATCGGCTGCAGGTGCCAACTCTGATCTTTCAGCAGGAGACTGGGAGACAATGTGAAGGAACAGGAGGCACTGTCAGAAACCCAATCTACTATCACCTGTACTTGTTCTGGCCTCACCATTCGTAGAGACGCATTAGGCCCTACCAAATACCGCTGCAAGTTGTCGCCTACTTGCACCTGAGGAAGGGGTTTCACTTGTGCGTGTAGCTGGCACAGATCGACCACGTCCTCTCCCTGCAACAGGAGCTCAACCAGCAGCAGCACGACCTGGGCAACGTCCCTTATTTGACGCTCTTCTCATATTTCTTAAATTTAGGATCTTGATCTAAATGGGTGTTTTATTAATACCAGAATAGAACGACAGTATGTAAAGGGTCTATCTCACACGTACAGATACAGACTAGGCTGTAATTAAAGATTTTTGCCCAAAATTAGTGTTTTTCTAATAGCAGAATAGAACCACAGCATCTAAAGTGTGTATCTCCTACGTACAGATCCAGACTAGGCCGCAATTAAAGATTTTT
This sequence comes from Bufo bufo, assembly GCF_905171765.1. Classification (NCBI taxonomy): domain Eukaryota; kingdom Metazoa; phylum Chordata; class Amphibia; order Anura; family Bufonidae; genus Bufo; species Bufo bufo. The sequence continues at coordinate 146,642,896 of NC_053397.1, read as the reverse complement.
GCCCAAATTGGTTGTTTTATTAATATCAGAATAGAACCACAGTATGTAAAAGGTGGATCTCACACACGTACAGATCTAGACTAGGCCCCAATTAAAGATTTTTGCCTAAAATGGGTGTTTTATTAATAGCAGAATAGAACCACAGTATCTAAAGTGTGTATCTCACACGTACAGATGCTAACTAGGCCGCAATTAACCCCCGCAATTCAGACCTGCTGTTTGCTGCTTTACCTGCAGTTTGCAGCGACGTGTGGCGGTGCCATCAGGTCCCCATGCGGATGTAGGGGGGACCCGATGGCATGGAAGGCAGCGCGATGCTTAAGGAAGGCATTGCGCTGCCTTCCTGTGACGTGCCTGTGAGATCCAGCCCCCTGGATCTCACAGGCGGAAGCTGTATGAGTAATACACACAGTATTACTCATACAGCCAATGCGTTCCAATTCAGAAGTATTGGAATGCATTGTAAAGGATTAGACCCCCAAAAGTTCAAGTCCCAAAGTGGGACAAAAATTAAAGTGAAAAAAAAAAAGTTTTCCCCCCAAAAAATTAACCGTTTCAAGTAAAGATAAACAAAAACGTCATTTTCCCCAAATAAAGTAAAACAAAATTGGTAAAAAATAAAGTATACATATTTGGTATTGCCGCGTCCGTATCGACCTGCTCTATAAACATATCACATGACCTAACCCCTCAGATGAACACCATAAAAAATAAAAACTGCTAAATAAACCATTTTTGTGTTACCTTACATCACAAAAAGTACAACAGCAAGCGATCAAAAAGGCGTTTGCCCACCAAAATAGTACCAATCTAACCGTCACCTTATCCCGCAAAAAATTTGCCCCTAACTGAGACAATCGCCCAAAAAATAAAAATAAATATGGCTCAGAATATGGAGACACTAAAACATAATTTTTTTTGTTTTAAAAAAGCTGTTATTGTGTAAAACTTACATAAATAAATAAAAAGTATACATATTAGGTATCGCCGCGTCCGTATCAACCGGCTCTATAAAAATATCACATGACCTAACCTCTCAGATGAACAGCGTAAAAAATAAAAACTGTGCTAAATAAACCATTTTTTGTCACCTTACATCACAAAAAGTGTAATAGCAAGCGATCAAAAAGTTCTATGCACCCCAAAATAGTGCCAATCAAACCGTCATCTCATCCCGCAAAAAATGAGACCCTACCTAGGACAATCGCCCAAAAACTGAAAAAACTATGGCTCTCAGAATATGGAGACACTAAAACATGATTTATTTTTTTTGTTTCATAAATGATATTATTGTGTAAAACTTACATAAATAAATAAAAAGTATACATATTAGGTATCGCCGCGTCCATATCGACCGGCTCTATAAGAATATCACATCACCTAACCCCTCAGATGAACACCATAAAAAAATTTAAAATAAAAACTGTGCTAAATAAACCATTTTTTGTCACCTTACATCACAAAAAGTGTAATAGCAAGCGATCAAAAAGTCACACGCACCCCAAAATAGTGCCAATAAAACCATCATCTCATCCCGCAAAACTCATACCCTAACCAAGGTAATCGCCCAAAAACTGAAAAAATTATGCCTCTCAGACTATGGAAACACTAAAACATGTTTTTTTTTTGCTTCAAAAATGAAATCATTGTGTAAAACTTGCATAAATAAATAAAAAAGTATACATATTAGGTATCGCAGCGTCCGTAATAACTTTCTCTATAAAAATATCACATCATCTAACCTGTCAGATGAATGTTGTAAATAACAAAAAATAAAAACGGTGCCAAAACAGCTATTTCTTGTTACCTTGCCTCACAAAAAGTGTAATATAGAGCAACCAAAAATCATATGTACCCTAAATTATTACCAACAATACTGCCACCCTATCCCGTAGTTTCTAAAATGGGGTCACTTTTTTGGAGTTTCTACTCTAGGGGTGCATCAGGGGGGCTTCAAATGGGACATGGTGTCAAAAAAAAAACAGTCCAGCAAAATCTGCCTTCCAAAAACCGTATGGCATTCCTTTCCTTCTGCACCCTGCCGTGTGCCCGTACAGGAGTTTACGACCACATATGGGGTGTTTCTGTAAACTACAGAATCAGGGCCATAATTATTGAGTTTGGTTTGGCTGTTAACCCTTGCTTTGTAACTGGAAAAAAAATATTAAAATGGAAAATCTGCCAAAAAAGTGAAATTTTGAAATTGTATCTCTATTTTCCATTAATTCTTGTGGAACACCTAAAGGGTTAACGACGTTTGTAAAATCAGTTTTGAATACCTTGAAGGGTTTAGTTTCTTAGATGGGGTCACTTTTATAGAGTTTTTACTCTAGGGGTGCATCAGGGGGGCTTCAAATGGGACATGGTGTCAAAATAAACAGTCCAGCAAAACCTGCCTTCCAAAAACCGTATGGCATTCCTTTCCTTCTGCGCCCTGCCGTGTGCCCGTACAGCGGTTTGCGACCACATATGGGGTGTTTCTGTAAACTACAGAATCAGGGCCATAAATAATGAGTTTGGTTTGGCTGTTAACCCTTGCTTTGTAACTGGAAAAAAAATATTAAAATGGAAAATCTGCCAAAAAAGTGAAATTTTGAAATTGTATCTCTATTTTCCATTAATTCTTGTGGAACACCTAAAGAGTTAACGACGTTTGTAAAATCAGTTTTGAATACCTTGAGGGGTGTAGTTTATAGAATAGCCTCGCAAAGTGACTTCAGACCTGAACTGGTCCCTAAAAACTGGGTTTTTGAAAATTTCAGAAAGATTTCAAGATTTGCTTCTAAACTTCTAAGCCCTGTAACATCCCCATAAAATAAAATATCATTCCCAAAATTATCCAAACATGAAGTAGACATATGGGGAATGTAAAGTAATAACAATTTTTGAAGGTATTACTATGTATTATAGAAGTAGAGAAATTGAAACTTGGAAATTTGAAATTTTTTAAACATTTTAGGTAAATTTGGTATGTTTTTATAAATAAAAATGAATTTATTTTACTTCATTTTACCAGTGTCATGAAGTACAATATGTGACGAAAAAACTATCTCAGAATGGCCTGGATAAGTCAAAGAGTTTTAAAGTTATCACCACTTAAAGTGACACTGGTCAGATTTTCAAAAAATTGGCAAGTCCTTAATGAAATAGGGCTGAGTCCTTAACCACCTCCCGACCGCCTAAAGCAGGGATGCGTCCTGCGGGCGGCGGGGTTATTCCTCCTGGACGCATCGGCGCGTCATCTCGCGAGATGCGAGATTTCCTGTGAACGCGCGTTCACAGGATCGCAAGGTAAACGAGTTGATCTACAGCCTGCCAGCGGCGATCTTTCGCTGGCAGGCTGTAGATGCGATTTTTTTTAACATCAGAAAGGTATATTAGACGCTGTTTTGTTAACAGCGTCTAATATACCTGCTACCTGGTCCTCTGGTGATCCCTTTTGCTTGGATCGACCACCAGAGGACACAGGCAGCTCTGTAAGTAGCACCACACTACACTACACCCCCCCCTGTCACTTATTAACCCCTGATCACCCCATATTTACTCCCTGATCACCCCCCTGTAAGGCTCCATTCAGACGTCCGTATGTGTTTTGCGGATCCGCAAAACATGGACACCAGCAATGCGCTTTCCGCATTTTGCGGATCCGCACATTGCCAGAACTATATAGAAAATGCCTTTTCTTGTCCGCAATTGCTATATTTTTGCAGAACGGAAGTGCGGACCCGGAAGTGCAGATCCGCAATTCCGGATCCGAGCGGGACAAAGTCTGTCCCCATAGAAATGAATGGGTCCGCAATTACGTTCCGCAAAATGCGGAACAGAATTGCGGACGTGTGAATGGGGCCTAAGGGTCCCTTATCACCGCCAGTTAGTTAGCCACTTGTTAGGTAGTTAGCGCCCACCGCACCGCTGATTAGCATCATCGCTGTCGCTAATCAGCACTAGTACTATATAGTATCTGTAAGTGATCAAGAATGATCGCAATCAGATCTATATCAGTACATTAGTGTCACCTTAGGCTCTACAAAAAACGCAGTGTTCGCCCGATCAGGCCTGATCTTGTGCGCACACTTGCGTTCAGTCCGCCCCACCGCAGTGACAGAAATGTTTTTTTTATGATCACTGCAAAAACACTGTAAAATCGCTGCGGCGCTATAAAGATCATTTTTGAGCTTTTTGGATCTTTATTAGCGATCGCAGCTTTTTTTTTTTTGCACATTTTTTGGCAGAGATTTTTTCATCCACATTGATCGATGCGAATTAAGAAATCTGTGGCGTTCATTTTTTCTTTCAGCCCAGAGGCTGAACGAAAAAAAAAAATCTCATTACCCGTATGCTTAATAAAAGGCCTCATGCACACGACCGTGCCGTTTTTTGCGGTCCGGAACGGGCGCGGCAATATAAATGCCTATTCTTGTCCGCAAAGCGCGGACAAGAATAGGACATGTTATATTTTTTTAGCGGGGCCGCGGAACGGAGCCACGGATGCGGACAGCACACAGAGTGCTGTCTGCATCTTTTGCGGCCCCAGTGAAATAAATGGGTCCGCATCCAAGCTGCCAAAATGGCAGCTCGGATGCGGACCCAAACAACGGTCGTGTGCGTGAGGCCCAAGGAGAATAGCAGAAACTCCTAATGCTGGCCATACATGTAATGATTGCGGAGACCCTCAAATGCCAGGGCAGTACAAACACCCCACAAATGACCCCATTTTGGAAAGAAGACACCCCAAGGTATTCGCTGAGGGGCATATTGAGTCCATGAAAGATTGAACTTTTTGTCACAAGTTAGCGGAAAGGGAGACTTTGTGAGAAAAAAACTTAAAAAAAACAATTTCCGCTAACTTGTGCCAAAAAAAAAATCTTCTATGAACTCGCCATGCCCCTCACGGAATACCTTGGGGTGTCTTCTTTCCAAAATTGGGTCACATGTGGGGTATTTATACTGCCCTGGCATTTTAGGGGCCCTAAAACGTGAGAAGAAGTCTGGAATCCAAATGCCTAAAAATGCCCTCCTAAAAGGTACTCATTGGACTTTCGGCCCCTTTGCGCATCTTGTCTGCAAAAAAGTGTCACACATGTGGTATCGCCGTACTCAGGAGAAGTAGTGTAATGTGTTTTGGGGTGTATTCTTACATATACCCATGCTGGGTGAGAGAAATATCTCTGAAAAATGGACAACTTTGTATAAAAAAATGGGAAAAGTTGTCATTTACAGAGATATTTCTCTCACCCAGCATGGGTATATGTAAAAATACACCCCAAAACACATTGCCCTACTTCTCCTGAGTACGGTGATACCACATGTGTGACAATTTTTTGCAGCCTAGGTGCGCAAAGGGGCCCAAATTCCAATGAGTACTTTTAGGATTTCACAGGGCATTTTTTTACGCATTTGGATTCCAAACTACTTCTCACGCTTTAGGGCCCCTAAAATACCAGGGCAGTATAAATACCCCACAAGTGACCCCATTTTGGAAAGAAGACACCCCAAGGTATTTTGTGAGGGGCATGGTGAGTTCATGAAAAATTTAATTTTTTGTCACAAGTTAGTAGAATATGAGACTTTGTAAGAGAAAAAATTTAATAAATAAAAAAAAAATCATTTTCCGCTAACTTGTGCCAAAAATAAAATATTCTAGGAACTCACCATGCCCCTCACGGAATACCTTAGGGTGTCTTCTTTCCAAAATGGGGTCACTTGTGGGGTATTTATACTGCCCTGGCATTTTAGGGGCCCTAAAGCGTGAGAAGTAGTTTGGAATCCAAATGCGTAAAAAATGCCCTGTGAAATCCTAAAGGTACTCATTAGAATTTGGGCCCCTTTGTGCACCTAGGCTGCAAAAAAGTGTCACACATGTGGTATCGCCGTACTCAGGAGAAGTAGGGCAATGTGTTTAGGGGTGTATTTTTACATATACCCATGCTGGGTGAGAAAAATATCTCTGTAAATTAACAACTTTGTATAAAAAAAATGGGAAAAGTTGTCATTTACAGAGATATTTCTCTCACCCAGCATGGGTATATGTAAAAATACACCCCAAAACACATTGCCCTACTTCTCCTGAGTACGGCGAAACCACGTGTGACACTTTTTTGCAACCTAGGTGCATAAAGGGGCCGAAAGTCCAACGAGTACCTTTAGGCTTTACAGGGTTTCTCACAATTTAGCCCCGCCCAAAATGCCAGAACAGTAAACACACCCCACAAATGACCCCATTTCGGAAAGTAGACACCCCAAGGTATTCACTGAGGGGCATAGTGAGTCCGGGGGAGATTTTTTTTTTTTTGCCAGAAGTTATCAGAAATGGAAACTTTATTATTATTTTTTTTTTTCTCAGAAAGTGTCATTTTCCGCTAACTTGTGAAAAAAAACTAAATCATACATGAACTCACCATGCCCCTCCGTGAATACTTTGGGGTGTCTTCTTTCTAAAATTGGGTCATTTGGGGGGTATTTATACTATCCTGGCATTCTAGCACCTCAAGAAACATGACAGGTGCTCAGAAAGTCAGAGCTACTTCAAAATGCGGAAATTCACATTTTTGTACCATAGTTTGTAAATGCTATAACTTTTGCGCAAACCAATAAATATACACTTATTGGATTTTTTTTTATCAAAGACATGTAGCACAATAAATTCTGACTTGCATAGAAATGTAATTATATTTGAACAATTTAACCAGAGAAAGTTAAAAATACACTTTTTTTGAGAAAATTGCGGCCTATTTTGATTAATATCGGAAAAACTAAAAATCTTAGCAGCAATCAAATACCACCAAAAGAAAGGTGTATTTGTGAGAAGAAAAGGAGGTCAAATTTATTTGGGTGGTAAGTTGTATGACCGAGCACTAAACCGTGAAAGTACTGTAGTGCAGAATTGTAAAAAGTGATCTGGTCATTAAGGCGGTTTAAGCTAGGGGAGCTGAGGTGGTTAAGGGGTTAAAAATTTTTGTCTAAAATGGGTGTTTTATTATTAGCAGAATAGAATCACAGTATCTAAAGGGTGTATCTCACAATGACATATGCAGCAAAGGCTGCAAAATTAAGTTTTTTATCTAAAATTGATTTTGTTTTGTTTATAAAAGAATGACAGCAGTATATCATGCTTGAATTTCATACGTGCAGATGCAGCAAGGGCTGTAAAATTGTGTATTTTGCACAAAAAGGGTGTTTTTTAAAACCAAGAAAATTATAGCTGTATTTCTAGCTTAAATTGCACACTGACTAATGCGGCAGAGGCCCAAGATGAAGGTTATTGCCAAAAATGGGTGTTTTTTGAAAGCCAGAAAATTATTGAAGTATTTCAATCTTGTTTTTAACAATCACAGATGCAGCAAGGGCTGCAAAATTAAGTTTGTTGCCCAAAATGGGTGTTTTTTTAATAACAGAATAGGACAGCAGTATATAACACTTGAATTTCACACGTGCAGATGCAGCAAGGGCTGTAAAATTGTGTATTTTGACCAAAAAGGGTGTTTTTTAAAACCCAGAAAATTATAGCTGTATTTCTAGCTTAAATTGCACACTGACTAATACTGCAGAGGCCCCAGATGTAGGATATTGCCAAAAAAGGGTGTTTTTTTTAAACCAGATTATTATTGCAGTATTTCAAGCTTGGATTTGAATGTCAGAAAAGCACAGATGCAGTGCTGGTGCACTGAGCTTGCATAAAATGGCCGCCGCCCACCTAACTAACAGACAGATAAAAAATATATATCATCTGTCACTGGGCTCAGGGCAGGGTAAAAACATTGTGCACTACACCTGCAGCCAGGCAGTAGCGCAAGGGCAACACGTGAGGTGCACGGTGGACCGATGAGGGGCCAAATTATAACACACAGTTCATCAGTTTACTCACGGTTAGCAGAAAGCCTCCCTGGGCTGGCAGCACAATGTTGAGGTGGACAGCACAAAATCCTTCGGGGCACACTCTGTGGTAGGGAAGCATCAGCCAAGATGGTGGTTGAGGTGCCCTTGTTGTTAGGGGTGCTTGTTGCGGCTGAGTCCCTTGATGGTTTTTGTCGTGACGCCAGTACCGTTAATGGTGGTACAACCAGTAATGGTAATGATGAGGTAGACAGTGGTAAGATACAACTCACAACTTTTACTGTTGATGACTTTGGTTGCAGCAGTACAAAAATACAGTCTCTTGATGTTAACAGAGTAGGTCTGCAAATCCACTGTTTCTAGGCTTTTTAGGTTTGTCTTGGAGCTTAGCCGGATGTTTTCTGTATCAGTGCAATTTGGTGAGGTTGCCGGAGGCTATGGTATCCTTCACCTGAATATCCCAAAGGTCCTTGATGCCTGATTTGTGGCTTTTATCCTTTGGATAGAGAAGTCCTTTTTCCTCCTCCCTTTCTGGACTAAACTTTCATCAGAGCAGAAGTGCTAGATCTGCACTTTCACTCTCAGTATCAGTCTACTAAGTACTGATCTCCACACTGACCTGTCTCCACTCCTAACTAGGCCTGACCTAGGTATATATATAACCTAAGTTTTATCCCCATCTAGTGGTGGGATGTATAAATTACACCTAATCTGCCTGGTAACAGGGATTTTGCAGATACATTAGTACAAAGTACCACAATACAACATAATGCAATTGACAAGATAAAAAGTGCCTTTAAGCAGTGCCCACACACACGTAGTGGGACGCTGCATACCCCCATGGTAAAATGTAAGTCTACCTCGACACATTCCTTACTCAATGTTGTATCTTGCTGTAAGATATAAAAAAGGAAAAGCATGCATGCATAGGAAAATAATGCCATAACTTCCATTCTTGTACTTCTTGTACCTATAAATAAAATGGGTTAGGCAAGCATATCTCAGGCAACAACGAAATGTGACAAATGGGGTAACATTTTTTTTTCTCTCTAAATACTGCTGATGTACCGGAAACCAAAATTGTCCACAATGATGAAGAAAAACAAAAATAACATCTCAGGAGGCTCACAGGGTATAAGTCCGTTCCCTGGGCTTAAAGGGAACCTGTCACCAGTTTTATGGTGTCCTAACTAAGGGCAACATAAATAAGTGACTGATTCTCTTAGCACAATGCTGGGTCACTTTCTTTAATTGACCCAGTCAATCTGCCAACATCTTGTATTGAAAAGCTCCAGCTGATAATGATGAGTCATGAATATTCATGAGCTCCTGACTCTCCCCGCCCACCGGCTGCTGAATGACATTTTGTTTCCATAGGAATCAGAAGCAGGTGGGCAGGGGAGTGGCTATAGCTCTGAATTAAATATACACTGGACTCCAATCAGCTCATTAGCATGCGGCATCTTTGTGTGTATATTATGAGGTAACCATCTGTCACACCAGTAAGTGAATACATCTAAGGCACTTTTTAGAAGTTAATGATTGTATATAATTAGTTAGATTATAATCAAATATCCACATGACAGGTTCCCTTTAAGTAAATGTCAAAATGGAATATCACGGAGGCTCGGGTACATGAAAGTCTATCTCCGGGTGCAGACTTGAACGTTGCAAACAGGATAAAAGGCAAATAGTCCCTTAAAAAGTCCTTTAAGGAAAGTGGAACTGTCACCGCCAGCTCTGTGAGAAGGTCTGTTAGACGTTCTTCGCTACTAGAGTTGAGCGAACACCTGGATGTTCGGGTTCGAGAAGTTCGGCCGAACTTCCCGGAAATGTTCGGGTTCGGGATCCGAACCCGACCCGAACTTCGTCCCGAACCCCATTGAAGTCAATGGGGACCCGAACTTTTCGGCACTAAAAAGGCTGTAAAACAGCCCAGGAAAGGCTAGAGGGCTGCAAAAGGCAGCAAAATGTAGGTAAATCCCCTGCAAACAAATGTGGATAGGGAAATGAATAAAAATAAAAATAAAATAAATAAAAATTAACCAATATCAATTGGAGAGAGGTCCCATAGCAGAGAATCTGGCTTCATGTCAGCAGAGAATCAGTCTTCATGTCATAGCAGAGAATCAGGCTTCACGTCACCCACCACTGGAACAGTCCATTGTCAGATATTTAGACCCAGGCAGAGGAGAGAGGTCCCATAACAGAGATTCAGGCTTCATGTCAGCAGAGAATCAGTCTTCATGTCATAGCAGAGAATCATGCTTCACGTCACCCAACATTGGAACAGTCCATTGTCATATAATTTAGGCCCCGGCACCCAGACAGAGGAGAGAGGTCCCATAACATAGAATCTGGCTTCATGTCAGCAGAGAATCAGTCTTCATGTCATAGCAGAGAATCATGCTTCACGTCACCCACCACTGGAACAGGCCACTGTCAGATATTTTTAGGCCCCGGCACCCAGACAGAGGAGAGGTTCATTCAACTTTGGGTTGCCCCGCAATATAATGGTAAAATGAAAATAAAAATAGGATTGAATGAGGAAGTGCCCTGGAGTACAATAATATATTGTTAAGGGGAGGTAGTTAATGTCTAATCTGCACAAGGGATGGACAGGTCCTGTGGGATCCATGCCTGGTTAATTTTTATGAACGTCAGCTTGTCCACATTGGCTGTAGACAGGCGGCTGCGTTTGTCTGTAATGACGCCCCCTGCCGTGCTGAATACACGTTCAGACAAAACGCTGGCCGCCGGGCAGGCCAGCACCTCCAAGGCATAAAAGGCTAGCTCTGGCCACGTGGACAATTTGGAGACCCAGAAGTTGAATGGGGCCGAACCATCAGTCAGTACGTGGAGGGGTGTGCACAGGTACTGTTCCACCATGTTAGTGAAATGTTGCCTCCTGCTAACACGTTCCGTATCAGGTGGTGGTGCAGTTAGCTGTGGCGTGGTGACAAAACTTTTCCACATCTCTGCCATGCTAACCCTGCCATCAGAGGAGCTGGCCGTGACACAGCTGCCTTGGCGACCTCTTGCTCCTCCTCTGCCTTCGCCTTGGGCTTCCACTTGTTCCCCTGTGACATTTGGGAATGCTCTCAGTAGCGCGTCTACCAATGTGCGCTTGTTCTCGCGCATCTTCCTATCACGCTCCAGTGTAGGAAGTAAGGTGGGCACATTGTCTTTGTACCGGGGATCCAGCAGGGTGGCAACCCAGTAGTCTGCACACGTTAAAATGGGGGCAACTCTGCTGTCGTTGCGCAGGCACTGCAGCATGTAGTCGCTCATGTGTGCCAGGCTGCCCAGAGGTAAGGACAAGCTGTCCTCTGTGGGAGGCGTATCGTCATCATCCTGCGTTTCCCCCCAGCCACGCACCAGTGATGGGCCCGAGCTGCGTTGGGTGCCACCCCGCTGTGAACATGCTTCATCCTCATCCTTCTCCACCTCCTCCTCATCCTCGTCCTCCAGTAGTGGGCCCTGTCTGGCCACATTTGTACCTGGCCTCTGCTGTTGCAAAAAACCTCCCTCTGAGTCACTTCGAAGAGACTGGCCTGAAAGTGCTAAAAATGACCCCTCTTCCTCCTCCTCCTCCTCCTGGGCCACCTCCTCTTCCATCATCGCCCTAAGTGTTTTCTCAAGGAGACATAGAAGTGGTATTGTAATGCTGATAACGGCGTCATCGCCACTGGCCATGTTGGTGGAGTACTCGAAACAGCGCAACAGGGCACACAGGTCTCGCATGGAGGCCCAGTCATTGGTGGTGAAGTGGTGCTGTTCCGCAGTGCGACTGACCCGTGCGTGCTGCAGCTGAAACTCCACTATGGCCTGCTGCTGCTCGCACAGTCTGTCCAGCATGTGCAAGGTGGAGTTCCACCTGGTGGGCACGTCGCATATGAGGCGGTGAGCGGGAAGGCCGAAGTTACGCTGTAGCGCAGACAGGCGAGCAGCGGCAGGATGTGAACGCTGGAAGCGCGAACAGACGGCCCGCACTTTATGCAGCAGCTCTGACATGTCGGGGTAGTTGTGAATGAACTTCTGCACCACCAAATTCAGCACATGCGCCAGGCAAGGGATGTGCGTCAAACCGGCTAGTCCCAGAGCTGCAACGAAATTTCGCCCATTATCGCACACCACCAGGCCGGGCTTGAGGCTCACCGGCAGCAACCACTCGTCGGTCTGTTGTTCTATACCCCCCAAAACTCCTGTGCGGTGTGGGGCCTGTCCCCCAAACATATGAGTTTCAGAATGGCCTGCTGACGTTTACCCCGGGCTGTGCTGAAGTTGGTGGTGAAGGTGTGTGGCTGACTGGATGAGCAGGTGGAAGAAGAGGAGGAGGAAGCTGAGTAGGAGGAGGAGGAGACAGGAGGCAAAGAATGTTGCCCTGCGATCCTTGGCGGCGGAAGGACGTGCGCCAAACAGCTCTCCGCCTGGGGCCCAGCCGCCACTACATTTACCCAGTGTGCAGTTAGGGAGATATAGCGTCCCTGGCCGTGCTTACTGGTCCACGTATCTGTGGTTAGGTGGACCTTGCCACAGATGGCGTTGCGCAGTGCACACTTGATTTTATCGGATACTTGGTTGTGCAGGGAAGGCACGGCTCTCTTGGAGTAGTAGTGGCGGCTGGGAACAACATACTGTGGGACAGCAAGCGACATGAGCTGTTTGAAGCTGTCTGTGTCCACCAGCCTAAATGACAGCATTTCATAGGCCAGTAGTTTAGAAATGCTGGCATTCAGGGCCAGGGATCGAGGGTGGCTAGGTGGGAATTTACGCTTTCTCTCAAATGTTTGTGAGATGGAGAGCTGAACGCTGCCCTGTGACATGGTTGAGATGCTTGGTGACGCAGGTGGTGGTGTTGGTGGTACATCCCATGTTTGCTGGGCGGCAGGTGCCAACGTTCCTCCAGAGGCCGAGGAAGAGGCCGAGGCGGCAGCAGCAGAAGAGGTAGCAGGGGGAGCCTGAGTGACTTCCTTGTTTTTAAGGTGTTTACTCCACTGCAGTTCATGCTTTGCATGCAGGTGCCTGGTCATGCAGGTTGTGCTAAGGTTCAGAACGTTAATGCCTCGCTTCAGGCTCTGATGGCACAGCGTGCAAACCACTCGGGTCTTGTCGTCAGCACATTGTTTGAAGAAGTGCCATGCCAGGGAACTCCTTGAACCTGCCTTTGGGGTGCTCGGTCCCAGATGGCGGCGGTCAGTAGCAGGCGGAGTCTCTTGGCGGCGGGTGTTCTGCTTTTGCCCACTGCTCCCTCTTTTGCTACGCTGTTGGCTCGGTCTCACCACTGCCTCTTCCTCCGAACTGTGAAAGTCAGTGGCACGACCTTCATTCCATGTGGGGTCTAGGACCTCATCGTCCCCTGCATCGTCTTCCACCCAGTCTTGATCCCTGACCTCCTGTTCAGTCTGCACACTGCAGAAAGATGCAGCAGTTGGCACCTGTGTTTCGTCATCATCAGAGACGTGCTGAGGTGGTATTCCCATGTCCTCATCATCAGGAAACATAAGTGGTTGTGCGTTAGTGCATTCTTTTTCTTCCACCCCTGGGGAAGAGCTAGGTGGATGCCCTTGGGAAACCCTGGCAGCAGAGTCTTCAAACAGCATAAGAGACTGCTGCATAACTTGAGGCTCAGACAGTTTCCCTGATATGCATGGGGGTGATGTGACAGACTGATGGGCTTGGTTTTCATGCGCCATCTGTGCGCTTTCTGCAGAAGACTGGGTGGGAGATAATGTGAACGTGCTGGATGCACTGTCGGCCACCCAATTGACTAATGCCTGTACCTGCTCAGGCCTTACCATCCTTAGAACGGCATTGGGCCCCACCAAATATCTCTGTAAATTCTGCTGGCTACTGGGACCCAAGGTAGTTGGTTCACTAGGACGTGTGGCTGTGGCAGAACGGCCACGTCCTCTCCCAGCACCAGAGGGTCCACTAACACCACCACGACCATGTCCGCGTCCGCGTCCCTTACTAGATGTTTTCCTAATTGTTACCGTTCACCACAATAAGAAAAATATTATTTGGCCCAATGTATTGAATTCAAATTCAGGCCTTTTTTTACAGACACCTAACACTATCTGGCTATCTATTTAGGTACTGTATTACACTAATACAGGCACAGCAGTAATGACAGATTTAGCTGAATATAAATTTGAGACCTATTATTTAGGCGCTGGGTGACAGGTATACGTTTACAGACAGAATTAGACTTGGATATGCACAGTAGTGTGTGTGTGAAGTTATTGAGAATGACCCTATCAGCACCTTGAATCTAATATACCCTTTTAGGGATAGATTTAAAGTAGGCCTGATACAGCAGAAACCACTAATTTAGGAAATTGCTAGGTTGGGAATTGTATTTCAAACCAGAACAAAAACTGTGCTTTGACGGACACAATATAACTTAACCAGCTACAGCAATAGCCACAGATTTTGCTGAATATGAATTTGAGGCCTATTATTTAGGCGCTGGGTGACAGGTATACGTTTACGGACAGAATTAGACTTGGATATGCACAGTAGCGTGTGTGTGAAGTTATTGAGAATGACCCTATCAGCACCTTAAATCTAATATACCCTTTTAGGGATAGATTTAAAGTAGGCCTGATACAGCAGAAACCACTAATTTAGGAAAATTGCTAGGTTGGGAATTGTATTTCAAACCTGTAATGACCGGCAACACGCACAGGGAGGGAAAAGGGAAAGCCCTGCCCAAGGGAGAGGGAAAGGTGGTGACCCCTGACTCACCTTGCGGCTGGCACCTGACTGCCCTGACGTCCCTAGACGGGTTCCTCACCCGTGCGGCGATCACGTGCCTAAACCCTGGCTTTCCCTAAAATGAGCCCTAGATAGTGAACGGGCCGATGGGATCGCTAGTCCGCACCACTGACACTAAGAGGGAAACACCAGGGAGAGGACAGACAATACAGACAAACACATACACCCAGGTGGGCGACCACAGCAGACCACAAAGGTCCAACAGGGATCCGGAGGGCAGCGTTCTGGACCAACAACCAGAGAACGCAGCAACACAGCTCCAGAGGGTCAGAATAGATGTCCAGGCAGGAAGCTCTATATCTGGCAACCAGAGAAGTGTGAGAGGGGAATATAAGGAGGTTGGGAGTGCTGGACAAGGAACAGCTGAGGAGAAGGAGCTACGGATCCCTGAGTGAGCCAAAAGGGTTTGCAAAGCAAACCCAGAAAGCTACCATAAGGAAACAGCCCTATCTTACATAGAGCGCGCAGCCAACCGCTGCGACTTCCTGACCCCGGGTATAACGGAGTCAGGCGTGGTTCTAGACACCCTCGTGACAAAACCAGAACAAAAACTGTGCTTTGACGGACACAATATAACTTAACCAGCTACAGCAATAGCCAGAGATTTAGCTGAATATAAATTTGAGGCCTATTATTTAGGTGCTGGGTGACAGGTATACGTTTACGGACAGAATTAGACTTGGATATGCACAGTAGCGTGTGTGTGAAGTTATTGAGAATGACCCTATCAGCACCTTGAATCTAATATACCCTTTTAGGGATAGATTTAAAGTAGGCCTGATACAGCAGAAACCACTAATTTAGAAAATTGCTAGGTTGGGAATTGTATTTCAAACCAGAATAAAAACTGTGCTTTGACGGACACAATATAACTTAACCAGCTACAGCAATAGCCACAGATTTAGCTGAATATGAATTTGAGGCCTATTATTTAGGCGCTGGGTGACAGGTATACGTTTACGGACAGAATTAGACTTGGATATGCACAGTAGCGTGTGTGTGAAGTTATTGAGAATGACCCTATCAGCACCTTGAATCTAATATACCCTTTTAGGGATAGATTTAAAGTAGGCCTGATACAGCAGAAACCACTAATTTAGGAAATTGCTAGGTTGGGAATTGTATTTCAAACCAGAACAAAAACTGTGCTTTGACGGACACAATATAACTTGACCAGCTACAGCAATAACCACAGATTTAGCTGAATATAAATTTGAGGCCTATTATTTAGGCGCTGGGTGACAGGTATATGTTTACGGACAGAATTAGACTTGGATATGCACAGTAGCGTGTGTGTGAAGTTATTGAGAATTACCCTATCAGCACCTTGAATCTAATATACCCTTTTAGGGATAGATTTAAAGTAGGCCTGATACAGCAGAAACCACTAATTTAGGAAATTGCTAGGTTGGGAATTGTATTTCAAACCAGAACAAAAACTGTGCTTTGACG
The DNA here is from genome assembly GCF_905171765.1 of Bufo bufo. Classification (NCBI taxonomy): domain Eukaryota; kingdom Metazoa; phylum Chordata; class Amphibia; order Anura; family Bufonidae; genus Bufo; species Bufo bufo. The sequence continues at coordinate 146,626,831 of NC_053397.1, read as the reverse complement.
GACACAATATAACTTAACCAGCTACAGCAATAGCCAGAGATTTAGCTGAATATAAATTTGAGGCCTATTATTTAGGTGCTGGGTGACAGGTATACGTTTACGGACAGAATTAGACTTGGATATGCACAGTAGCGTGTGTGTGAAGTTATTGAGAATGACCCTATCAGCACCTTGAATCTAATATACCCTTTTAGGGATAGATTTAAAGTAGGCCTGATACAGCAGAAACCACTAATTTAGGAAATTGCTAGGTTGGGAATTGTATTTCAAACCAGAACAAAAACTGTGCTTTGACGGACACAATATAACTTAACCAGCTACAGCAATAGCCACAGATTTAGCTGAATATAAATTTGAGGCCTATTATTTAGGCGCTGGGTGACAGGTATACGTTTACGGACAGAATTAGACTTGGATCTGCACAGTAGCGTGTGTGTGAAGTTATTGAGAATGACCCTATCAGCACCTTGAATCTAATATACCCTTTTAGGGATAGATTTAAATAACCACACTATTGATGGTTAAATGGACTTGGTGGCAGCTTGCCCCTGATGTAGGATATAGCCAAAAAATAACCACACTATTGATGGTTAAATGGACTTGGTGGCAGCTTGCCCCTGATGTAGGATATAGCAAAAAATAACCACACTATTGATGGTTAAATGGACTTGGTGGCAGCTTGTGCTGGCGCACCACAAGCCACAAAATGGCCGCCGATCACCCCAGAAAAAAGTGACTGAAAAACGCTCTGGGCAGCCTAAAAACAGTGAGCAATTGAATAGCAGCAGTTCAATGATCCACAGCTGTAGATCGATCACTGTCTTAAGTGTTTTGGAGGAGTTAATCACTGCCTAATCTCGCCCTAACGTCGCAGCTGCAACCTCTCCCTACACTTGTAACAGCAGAGTGACGTGCAGCGCTACGTGACCCAAGCTTATATAGAGGCTGGGTCACATGCTGCACTGGCCAATCACAGCCATGCCAATAGTAGGCATGGCTGTGATGGCCTCTTGGGGCAAGTAGTATGACGCTTGTTGATTGGCTGCTTTGCAGCCTTTCAAAAAGCGCCAAGAAAGTGCCGAACACCGAACCCGAACCCAGACTTTTATGAAAATGTTCGGGTCCGTGTCACAGACACCCCAAAATTCGCTACGAACCCGAACTATACAGTTCGGGTTCGCTCATCCCTATTCGCTACCTCTTGCATGAAGTTCTTTGTTTTGGTTTCACTTTGTCATCTCCTTTCCTTCTCCCAGCTGTCATCTATTTGCACTGATTGTCTCCCTTTATATTCCCTCCCATACTGCCTCACTTTGCGGTTTATACTTCTTCCTGGATGAGTTGTTCACTGCTGGATGCTCCTTCTCCTGATTCCTCAGATAAGTCTGTTTCCTTTATTTGTGTTTTTGCGGTTTTTGGGTTTTGCCAATTATTACAGAAAGTTCATTTTGAATTATTCCTCTGTTGTTAAGCCACTCACTGATATGACTAAAAAGGGGGTAGATTTTTCTTCGTGGTCGGTAGATGCGCTTAAAGCCTTTTCTAGTATCAAAGTGAGTTTTGCTTCCGCTCCCATTTTGGTACAACCTGATGTCTCTCTACCTTTTATTGTTGAGGTGGATGCTTCTAAGGTGGGTGTGGGTGCGGTCTTATCTCAGGGTCCCTCTCCTGCCAAATGGCGACCGTGTGCCTTTTTCTCAAGGAAACTCTCCGCTGCAGAAATTACGATGTGGGAGATAGGGAGTTGTTGGCCATCAAATTAGCTTTTGAGGAATGGCGCCATTGGTTAGAGGGAGCCAGACACCCTATTACTGTGTTTACAGACCATAAGAATCTGGCCTACTTGGAATCGGCCAAGCGTCTGAACCCGAGACAGGCCAGATGGTCTTTGTTCTTTTCTAGATTAAATTTTGTTGTTACGTTCCGCCCTGGGGTTAAAAATGTGAAGGCGGATGCCCTGTCACGTTGTTTTCTGGGAGGGGGGAACTTTGAAGACCTGGGTCCCGTTTTGGCTGAAGGGGTGGTCGTCTCTGCTCTTTATCCTGATTTGGAGGCAGAGATTCAGGCAGCCCAGGCAGAGGCTCCTGATCTTTGTCCCCCTGGGAGGTTGTTTGTGCCTCTTGCTTTATGACACAAGGTTTTTAAGGAGCACCACGATACTGTCCTTGCTGGGCACCCGGGGAGCAGAGCCACAGTGGATCTCATTGCTCGGAGATTCTGGTGGCCGGCTCTTCGTAAGACGGTTGAGGGTTTTGTGGCAGCCTGCGAGACCTGCGCTCGTCCAAGGTCCCTCATTCACGGCCATCGGGTTCTCTCCTCCCGTTACCCATTCCTTCCCGTCCTTGGACGCATCTGTCCATTGACTTCATTACGGACCTGCCTCGTTCCTCGGGGAAGACTATGATTCTGGTAGTAGTGGACCGTTTTAGCAAAATGACGCATTTTATTCCCTTTCCTGGGTTACCCAATGCTAAGACGCTGGCGCAAGCGTTTGTTGATCACATTGTTAAATTGCATGGCATTCCTTCAGACATCGTTTCTGATAGAGGCACGCAATTTGTTTTCAGATTCTGGAAGGCCTTCTGTTCTCGCTTGGGGGTTCGGTTGTCGTTCTCTTCTGCTTTTCACCCACAGTCAAATGGTCAGACCGAACGCGTCAATCAGAATCTGGAGACATATCTGCGCTGTTTTGTGGCAGAGAATCAGGAGGATTGGTGTTCTTTTTTGTCCCTTGCCGAGTTTGTTTTAAATAACCGTCGCCAGGAGTCCTCTGATAAGTCACCATTTTTTGGTGCATATGGGTTTCAGCCGCAGTTTGGGACATTCTCTGGAGAGGGGTCTTCTGGTTTACCTGATGAGGAGAGATTTTCCTCGTCTTTGACATTTATTTGGCAAAAGATTCAGGGTAATCTGAAGAGGATGAGTGAGAGATATAAGCGTGTGGCGGATAAGAGACGTGTGCCTGGTTCGGACCTGAATGTGGGGGATCTGGTGTGGTTGTCTACAAAGAATATCAAACTGAAGGTTCCCTAATGGAAGTTGGGTCCTAGGTTTATTGGGCCTTACAAGATCTTGTCCGTTATCAATCCCGTTGCCTTCCGTCTAGATCTTCCTCAGACTTGGAAGATCCATAATGTTTTTCACAGGTCCCTATTAAAACCTTATGTCCAACCCACGGTACCCTACTCTTTGCCTCCTCCTCCGATTGTTGTTGATGGTAATCTTGAATTTCAGGTCTCTAGGATTGTGGATTCTCGCATTATTCGCGGTTCTCTCCAGTACCTTGTTCATTGGGAGGGTTATGGTCCTGAGGAGAGGATGTGGGTCCCAGTGGCGGACATTAAGGCCACTTGTCTCATCAGGGCTTTCCATAGGTCTCATCCTGAGAAGGTGGGCTCTGAGTGTCCGGAGTCCACCCGTAGAGGGAGGGGTACTGTCACCGCCAGCTCTGTGAGAAGGTCTGTTAGACGTTCTTCGCTACCTCTTGCATGAAGTGCTTTGTTTTGGTTTCACTTTGTCATCTTCTTTCCTTCTCCCAGATGTCATCTATTTGCACTGATTGTCTCTTTTTATATTCCCTCCCATACTACCTCACTTTGAGGTTTATATTTCTTCCTGGATGAGTTGTTCACTGCTGGATGCTCCTTCTCCTTATTCCTCAGATAAGTATGTTTCTTTTATTTGTGTTTACTTGCTGGCTTGATTGTAGGTGACCCTGACTCCGTCTGTATTAAGTGCAGGGAGCCGGTGGTCGTGTCCCCTCACTATTATAGGGTTTTCAGGTGTCAGATAGTATAAGGTACGTGGACATGCAATCGTCTACCATAAAGATCTTTGCATGGGCATAGCAGTCAGGGAGAGCTCCAGGGGTTTTATAGGGCTCACCCATATGCTCCTTAGTTTGGGATCAAGCCAGTCAGATGTTTATTTATAAGTTCCAGCTTTCCGCAACACCATCCGTGACAGGAACATGATAAACAAGGATTAGTCCTTTTTCTAGATCGCTGGAACTCCAGATAAGTTAAGGGTGTCCTCAACGTTGAATTAACAGAGCTGTAAATTAATTTCTCGGCTGCTGGAGCAGGAAATCTCTGTAACGGACTGGTGGTTGTCCTCTTGTAATCCTGTCGGATCTACGAAGCGGCTGAGACTCTTCAGACCTTGCTTCAAGGGAACTTGAGGTTTCCTGAGTTGCAACAACTTCAGCTTCTGGTTGAAGTGTTGGGGTGTTGTTTTTAGCAGGCACTAAGATGTTGAGCCATGGAGTTAAGAACCATAGCAAAGGATCAGAGGCTAATAATGTTTTTCCCAAGGACTGTATTGGTCCCTCTGGCTTAGTTGGTTTTTCCAGTTCTGGCTCAATGGGTTGAATTTCTTCTCGAACAGCTTCTTCTTGCGAAGTTTCTACTGGAGTGTCTTCTTTAAGACACAATTTTAGGCGATTTCGATGTACTACCCGGGATTTGTCCTCTTGGGTAATCTCATACGTATCAGTTTCTGGATTGAGAATAGCAGTAATGGTGTAAAGTTCTCTCTCCCATTTGCTATCTAATTTGCTGGTTCGATGGTTATTTTTTAACCACACACCATCACCAATTTCGAGAGGTTCTGCCTTGGCAGATTGATTATAGTCTTTCTGTTGTTTTTCATGGGCATGTCCCATGCGTTGTTGAACAATCTCTTGTGCATCAATCAAGCGCCTTTGGTGTTCAGTCACCCAATCAGTTTTTGGTAGGGGGTTGATTGCATCAGGCACTTGTACGCCCAAAGTGTGATCAGCAGGTAATGTACCTTGTCGGCCAAACATAAGGTAGTAGGGTGTATACCCAGTAGAACAATGAATAGTGTTATTGTAGGTATACATCAGCTGAGGCAATAGAGTAGGCCAATCATTTCTTGTAGCAGGTGGGACTGCTCTTAACATTTCAATTATGGTTTGGTTCATCTTTTCACAAAGTCCATTCCCTTGGGGATGATATGCTGTGGTCCTGATTTTCTGACAGTTGTGAAAGGTACACAGTTCTTTAAAGAGTTGTGATTCAAAGGCAGATCCCTGATCTGTGAGTATTCTCTCTGGGCATCCATATGGCAACAAGAAATGTTTCCAGAAAGCATCTGCAGTTGTTTTTGCGGTCAAGTCTTTGACAGGCACGGCTACAACAAATTTAGTGCAATGGTCAATGATGGTCATAGCATATGTGTAACCTGAGCGACTTTGTTCCAACTTCACATGGTCAATTGCTACTATTTCTAGCGGTGTTCTGCTCACAATGGAATGTAAGGGGCCTTTTTGGTCATGTTTCTCATTTCTTCCGACAGCACAGGTGGAACATTCTTGACACCATTTTTCAATGTCTCCTCTCATCCCAATCCAAAAGAATCTTCTACGGATGGTGGCTTCTGTTTTCTGCACGCCAAAGTGTCCTGATTGATCATGGTACATCTTCAGAATGATTCTTGCATCACGGCGTGGTATTAGGATTTGATATAGACGATCCCATGTAATTGGGTCTAAAGTTCTTCTTAATAGTAGGCCCTTCTGTAGAAAGAGGTGTTTTCTGTGTCTCCATAGTTTTGGCAACTCTAGATCAGCATTCTTCCTGCGGATTCTTTTGGGTGTTCTTCCACTGGTGAAGAAATCTTGCAATTCACCTAACACTCTGCTTTCATTTTGTAGCTTGATCCATCTTTCTTTGTCTACAGGGGTTTTTGGATCCACTTGTTGAAGGTTAGCTGCAAGTACTACCTTCAAGTACTACATTAAGTACAGTAAAGAGATATTGCAGGAGACTGAAGAGATTGAAGAGAGACTGCAAGAGATTGGCTTAGAGTCTGCAACTGGCTCATCTGTGTTGTTTTTTCTGACCATTGCTTGAAAAAAGAGGTAAGGAATTTGGTCAGGTGTTTGCTATTGTGCGTTTGCTAATGAGCCTAGCTCACTAAGGTGTTACATTTGTTGCTGGGGGAGGAGCTTGGGAAGCAGTGTGTGTATATATAGAGACAGACTCATTAGCTGGCCTAATTCATTAGCTGCAAGTACTACCTTCAAGTACTACATTAAGTACAGTAAAGAGATATTGCAGGAGATAGTCAGGAGGTAGGCTGGAAGGTGGAAACAATACAAAAAAAAAAAAAGGTAAGATTTGTTTGATTTAAACTTACAAATTATTATTATTATTATTATTTTTTTTTTTTTTCCTCTTTAAAATGGCAGACTTGGTTCAGTGCAGGAATTGTTGTGCATTTATTTCATGTTCCACTCTTTGGAGATTCGGATGCTGTCAGATCTGTAGACAGTTCTCCTTACTGCAGCAGGAAATTGCATTTTTGAAATCTGAAATATTTAAATTATCTGTTAAACAAACTCCAGCTAGGACTGCTGCAATGCCACTGCCACAGAGGACCCCCAGAAATGGCAGATGGGTTAATGTAGGTTCTGGAAGACTTAGAGTGGTGGATAGAAGACATGTCCCACAGTCGGTGGTTCTCCATAATTCATTTGCAGCACTCTCAGAATGTAAGGACAACATGGATATGGACTCAAGCACAGAGGGTGAGAAACTATCGACTCCTATGTCTAATGTATGCAACAAAAAAGATAAAGTGAAGTCTCAAAGGAAGCAGCTGTTGCTGGGTGATTCAATCATAAGAAGTGTGGAGCTTAAAGAAAATGGTTTTGTGAGATGTCTCCCTGGGGCTACTGCTAGAAGACGTATTATTAATATTGTTAAGCAAGCAAAGCAGGAAGGGGACGTGGATGTTCTTGTCCATCTAGGGACAAATGACCTGGCTTGCAATGAAGTGTCAGAGGTGAAAAAATCTTTTATCACACTTGGTAATGACGTACAGGATTTTGCATCCACCATTTCATTTTCTGAAGTTCTGCCTGTGCATAATGTTCAGAATGATAGGCAGAGGCGCATAAAGGAGTTCAACATATGGCTTGGTAAATGGTGTCAAGAGCAAGGATTTGGCTTTGTTTCTCATGATAGCTCTACTTGGAATAGAAAGGAACTGTACAAAAAGATGGTTTGCATCTTTCTCTCAAAGGAACAAATGTACTTAGTGAACAACTCCAAGAATTTGCGGAAGAGTATTTAAACTAGGAAGGGGGGGGGCAAAAGAGTGAAAATAAAAGAGTCCAATTGCCCCCCGAAACAATGCCAGAACAGGTCAGAAGCACAGAGGTTAAGAAATGATAAGCTCAGAGTCCTGTCTACAAATGCTCACAGTTTAGGTAAAAAAATCAATGAACTTGGGTCAATAATGGCATCTGAGAATGTAGATTTAGTGGCTGTTACGGAGACATGGTTTAATGAAAGAAATGACTGGGACATAACCATACCAGGGTACTCTTTATACAGAAGAGACAGAGAAGGCAAGAAAGGAGGAGGAGTGGCCCTGTATGTGAAAGATAGCATTAACTCTAACCTAATACAAGTTGGTGAGGCCAACATAGAGTCAGTTTGGGTTACGTTGCAGTTTGCTAACCATGCAGTAACTCGTGTAGGTGTGATATATAGACCACCTGGTCAAGTAAAAGAAGTAGATGATCTACTAGTTGAAGAAATAGCTAAAATGACAATGAAAGGAGAAGTTATCATTATGGGAGATTTCAATCTTCCAGATATAAACTGGAAAACCAAAATAGCAAGTTCTACCAGGAGTACAGATATTCTAAATTCCCTACTGGGGTTATCTCTACAACAAGTGGTTGAGGAGCCAACCCGGAGGGAGGCCATTTTGGATTTGGTATTCACAAATGGGGATTCGGTATATGATGTCATTGTAGGCGAAACCTTGGGATCTAGTGATCACCAGTCAGTGTGGTTTAATATAGGAACTGTGAAAGAGTCCCACCACACAAAAACAAAAGTTTTAGATTTTAGAAAAACAGACTTTTCAAAAATGAAATTAGTCATAAATGAGTCCTTATCAGACTGGAACGGAGTACATGGAGTCCAGGAGAAATGGGACTACTTAAAAGGTGCATTATTGAAGGCAACAGAAAATTGCATTAGACTTGTCAGTAAAAGCAAAAAAAGGAAGAGACCACTGTGGTACTCAGCAGAAGTGGCCCAAATCATTAAAAATAAAAAGCTAGCATTTTGTAATTATAAAAAAACCCAGAGCAATGAAGATAAGGAAATCTACAAGATTAGGCAGAGAGAGGCCAAGCAAGTTATAAGAACTTCTAAAGCGCAGGCAGAAGAAAAACTAGCTCAGTCTATGAAAAAAGGGGATAAGACATTCTTCAGATATATAAATGAAAAAAGGAAATTAAAACAAGGAATAACTAAATTAAAAACAAAGGACGGAAGGTATGTAGAAGAGAATAAAGGGCTAGCCGACTGCCTTAATGAATACTTCTGTTCAGTTTTTACAAAAGAAAAAGGAGAAGGACCTCCACTAGAAAGGATGACTAATAAATCATTTGATGCATGTATCTTTACAGAGGAAGATGTTCTAAGTTTGCTGTCTAAGGTGAAGACAAATAAGTCACAGGGGCCTGATGAGATACACCCAAAATTATTAAAAGAGCTTAGTGGTGAGCTGGCAAAACCGCTAACAGATTTATTTAACCAATCATTAGTAACAGGAGTCGTCCCGGAAGATTGGAAATTGGCAAATGTCGTGCCCATTCACAAGAAAGGTAGTAGGGAGAAATCGAGCAACTATAGACCAGTGAGTCTGACATCAATAGTAGGCAAATTAATGGAAACCCTATTAAAGGATAGGATTGTGGAACATCTAAAATCCCATGGATTGCAAGATGAAAAACAACATGGGTTTACTTCAGGGAGATCATGTCAAACAAATCTTATAGATTTTTTTGACTGGGTGACTAAAATAATAGACGGTGGAGGTGCAGTAGACATCGCATATCTAGATTTTAGTAAGGCTTTTGACACTGTCCCACATAGAAGACTTATCAATAAACTGCAGTCATTGAGCATGGACTCCCATATTGTTGAGTGGATTAGGCAGTGGCTGAGTGACAGACAGCAGAGGGTTGTAGTCAATGGAGAACATTCAAAACAAGGTCCTGTTACCAGTGGGGTTCCACAGGGATCTGTACTGGGACCAATTTTGTTTAATATCTTCATAAGTGATATTGCAAAAGGCCTCGATGGTAAGGTTTGTCTTTTTGCTGATGACACAAAGATATGTAACAGGGTTGATGTTCCTGGAGGGAAACGCCAAATGGAAAAGGATTTAGGAAAACTAGAAGAATGGTCAGAACTCTGGCAACTGAAATTTAATGTGGATAAGTGCAAGATAATGCACCTGGGGCGTAAAAACCCAAGGGCAGAATATAGAATATTTGACACAGTCCTGACCTCAGTATGTGAGGAAAGGGATTTAGGAGTAATTATTTCAGAAGACTTAAAGGTGGGAAGACAATGTAATAGAGCAGCACGAAATGCCAGCAGAATGCTTGGATGTATAGGGAGAGGTATAAGCAGTAGAAAGAGTGAAGTGCTTATGCCGCTGTACAGAACACTGGTGAGACCTCACTTGGAGTATTGTGCGCAGTACTGGAGGCCATATCTCCAGAAGGATATAGATACTCTAGAGAGAGTTCAGAGAAGAGCTACTAAACTAGTACATGGATTGCAGGATAAAACTTACCAGGAAAGGTTAAAGGACCTTAACATGTATAGCTTGGAAGAAAGAAGAGACAGAGGGGATATGATAGAAACTTTTAAATACATAAAGGGAATCAACTCGGTAAAGGAGGAGAGCATATTTAAAAGAAGAAAAACTACCACAAGAGGACACAGTTTTAAATTAGAGGGGCAAAGGTTTAAAAGTAATATAAGGAAGTATTACTTTACTGAGAGAGTAGTGGATGCATGGAATAGCCTTCCTGCAGAAGTGGTAGCTGCAAATACAGTGAAGGGGTTTAAGCATGCATGGGATAGGCATAAGGCTATCCTTCATATAAGATAGGGCCAGGGACTATTCATAGGATTTAGATATATTGGGCAGACTAGATGGGCCAAATGGTTCTTATCTGCCGACACATTCTATGTTTCTAAGGTTGAAAACCTTTTTACCTTTGACAGTGATGATGTCTTGGTGGGCAAAGTTTTTGTAGAAGGGTGGCATCTCTAACTCTTCCCAAACATCTTCTTGTGAAGCAGGGTCTTCTTGGGTCGGCAGACGGGATAATGCATCCGCATTTTCGTTTGCTTTTCATGTTCTGTACTTTAAAATTGTAGTTAGCAAGGCGTGAGGCCCATCTTTGTTCCAACGCTCCTCTAACTTAGCGGTGTTAAGATGTGCTAGTGGGTTGTTATCTGTGAAGGCCACGAAGGGTGTTGCGGCAAGGTAATCTTAAATTTTTTCTGTGACAGCCCACACAAGTGCGAGGAATTTCAATATGAAGGAACTGTAGTTTTGGTCGTTTCTTTCAGCACCTCTAAGAGATCTACTAACGTAGGAAATTACTCTTTCTTTACCTTCTTGTACTTGTGACAAAACAGCTCCTAGGCCTTTCTTACTTGCATCTGTGTAAAGATGAAATGGCTGTTGATAATCCGGATAACCTAAGATTGGTGGTTCTGTTAACTTCTTTTTCAGGAGCTGGAAGGCAATTTCTCTTTCAGTGTTCCATTCAACTGGTATTGGAGATTTCTGATATCTTTTAGGATGCCCTCTCAAAAGTTCCAATTTGGGCAAAGTGAGGAAGGAAACGTCTGTAATATCCTGTGAAACTGAGGAAACTTCTCACTTCTTTCACCGTAGTAGGAGTAGGCCAATTTCGGACAGCGGCTATCTTTTCTGGATCTGGTTTAACACCTTCAGAGCTGATGATATGCCGTAAGTATTTAACTTCTGGCTACAGTAGATGACACTTGGATGGTTTGACTTTAAGTCCATGCTTAATAAGAACTTGAAAAACTTCAGCCAGATGTTTCAAGTGGTCTTCATAAGATTTGGAGTAGATGATGACATTGTCTAAGTACAACAGGACAGTTGAAATTTTTTTGTGGCCCAGACAACGCTCCATTAATCTCTGAAAAGTTCCAGGCACATTGCAAAGTCCAAAGGGCATGCAGTTGAACTCAAATAGGCCCATAGGGGTGGTAAATGCAGTCTTCTCACGATCTTCTGGTGCCATTGGTAATTGCCAGTATCCACTGGTTAAATCAAGAGTAGAGAAGTAGGCTGAAGATCCTAAGGCTGTCAAGGATTCCTCTATGCGTGGTAAAGGGTAAGCATCTTTGTGAGTAATTTGGTTGATTTTTCTGTAGTCCACACAGAATCTGATGTGGCTGTCTTTTTTTCGGACTAGGACTAGTGGTGCAGCCCATGGGCTATGGCTGTCTTTGATGATATTTGAGTCTTTCATCTCTTGGATCATTTGTTTTACGGATTGGTACATAGTAGGTGGTATAGGCCGATACCTTTCCTTGATCGGTTGGTGTGAACCTGTGGGGATGGAATGTTTTATGATATCCACTTCCCCATAGTCGGTAGAATGCTTACTGAAGGCACGGTGATGCTCCTTCACGACTTGCAGTACTCCTTCCAATTGGTGTTCTGGTGTGGAAGCATCTCCCACATGAAGTTCTTTCCACCAGGGGGTGTTTAAGTTTTGACCCTGTGGGTGTTGTTTCTTGAGATCTGTAGTCACACTGATGACATCTTGAAAGGTAACTGGTTCAGCTGTGCAATGGGACAGTATTTTGTTAATGTTACGCTGTGATCACTCAAGTTGAGGAGACGAATAGGCACTTTACCTTCAGAGACGGTTACCAGGCTTCTTGCAGCTCTAACTAAAGGATAGTCTTCCAAGACAACTGGCTCTACCAAGGCTTGGTAGTCTTGACCTTGAATTCCGACTACAGCTCGGCACCACAAGAGGGTTTTGGTGTTGGGTTTGAGAATCACAGGTTGATTATCTCGGATGCGGACACAGCAGATTTCTCCTTTCTCATTGGCGAATTTCTGTTGTGCGCTCAGTACACGGATGGTTTGTTGGATCACCTTCTTAAAAGCAAAAGAAGCAGTAGGCACTGACTGGTGTAAGGCTTCCAGCATTTCAACATAACAGTTCCTGTGGACATTCATGCCTAGGACTATTGGAGGGTTATTGTTGTTTTCTTTGACTTGTACTACAATAATGCCTTGTTGGGATAGAATAGTTCCTCCTATTTGAATGGTAGGTTCCCAGTAACCCAGTATTGGTACAGGTTTGCCGTTACTAGCTATGAGACTCAGCCAGGATTCTGGGGGCTGGGTAAGCAGATTTTGGTCCCAGTATTTTTCAAATGCAGTTTGTTGGATGGTAGTGACTTGGGATCCTGTGTCAAATAGGGCAACAAAAGGAACTCCATTTATTTGAAGTGTCACTTCTGGACGGGATCCTACATATCTTGGCATCCAATAGGGATCTTCTGGACCTATTGATCTACCTCCCGAGGGGTGGTCCTTGACCTCGGGGGTCACCCGTTTAACTGCCAGCAGGTGGCTTCAGTATGGCCTGGCTTGTGACAGTATGTGCAAATAGGCTGCTTGGGGGTATTAGTGCGGTCAGGTGGGCATCCGCCTGAATTTCTAGAATAAGTCTCTTTATAATCAGGGGAGAAGAGCCTTCTGGACACAGGTTTCTCATCCTCCAGCAATAGTGGCTTTTCCCATTGTTCCAATTTTTTGTGAACTTTCTCCAGACTTTTAGTCAGGAATTGGACTTGCTCAGTAAGGGCAGCAACTGCATCAGGAATTGGGGCTTGGGTTGCCTGACTGACGACAGGTAAAGGTTTGACAGGGGTGACTGGCTGTGTTGCTGGCACTACAGCGGATCCAACGGGTTCTGTTGGTGAACTTTTTCCCAGTATACTGATAGCTAATTCTTTGAAGTCTAAGAAAGCAGCACTTGGATGCTGGGGGGCTAACATTCTTAGTTGGCTCTTTAAATTGTCTGTATTGACACCTTCATTAAACTGCTCTTTCAGGGTTTTGTCCTGATTCTCTGCCTCACGGGGGTCTACTTGAACAACAGCTCTAAGGGCTTCCTGCAAAGATAATGCAAAGTCTCTGAGTGACTCACCCGTTTGCTGTTTTCTGCTGAAGAACCTCATCTTGACCTCTGACATGGTCCTGGGTTCAAAGGTGGTGTAGAGACGTTCAAATATCTGCTTCAGTGTCCTCCTTTCTGAGCTTGGCCAGGATTTCACTTCTCTGAGAGCAGCTCCTTCCAATTGCGCAAGGAGAATCTCCATCTGTTGTTCTGGGGATACAGGGTACAATCTGAACACAGCAAGAATTTTTTCTTTAAAATCCCTTAAAGTGTGAACTTCTCCAGAATACCGTGGGAACCAGGGGGCCCCAAAATAATAAGGCATAGTTAAAGGCATTAAACTTGGTGCTGTAGCAGTTGGTATTGCGCTGGGACCAGCTGCGGCTGCCGCAGGGGGTCCGCGGACGTCAGCCTGCACGTTATCTTCTTGCACAGACATGGTGTCAATAGGTGAATTATAGTTAAGTAAGTCAATTGTGGCTGTAGATACTTTTTATGTGGCGTTACTATTGGTGACCGCTATTTTGCATTGTATGGCCCTTTAAATACTTGATACCGGCTAAATGCACTCTCCTTCCGTGCGCGGCGTCTCCTTTTGATGTGGCTACAGGCAGAATAGGCGGCGCTGCGTTTGCATACAGGACTGGCCTCTTCAGAAACAACACAGTAAGGTAGGATGGGCTTTAACCAGACAGTTTGCATAAATGGGCGTTTTCCCGCTCTTCAGGGGGTGTCGCTAACTTGTACACAGTGACGGTGCAGTATTTCTTTTTAAACAAGAACTCCGGAGGCCATCTTAAGTGCTTATAAACAGTCCATTCACTGACAGCAAGCAGTTTTAGTGACACACAAATGTTGGATTTTCTCATTTTTAACACTGCAATTTTTATGCTGGGGACTAGTATAGCACCTCCATATACTTTTCAAGCAGTTTAAACAGTTCTGTAGCTCAAAACAGCGCACAATAAGCAAAAGTCTTTCAATCAAATAAAGGCGCTTATTCACATGCAACAGTCTCTCAAATATGGCGCAAGGGTTAATATCCTATTCGTGACGCCAAGAAAAGATATGCAGCCAGCCAGTAGCGCAGGGGCAACACGTGAGGTGCATGGTGGACCGATGAGGGGCCAAATTATAACACACAGTTCATCAGTTTACTCACGGTTAGCAGAAAGCCTCCCTGGGCTGGCAGCACAATGTTGAGGTGGACAGCACGAAATCCTCCGGGGCACGCTCTGTGGAAGGGAAGCATCAGCCAAGATGGTGGTTGAGGTGCCCTTGATGTTAGGGGTGCTTGTTGCGGCTGAGTCCCTTGATGGTTTTTGTCGTGACGCCAGTACCGTTAATGGTGGTACAACCAGTAATGGTAATAATGAGGTAGACAGTGGTAAGATGCAACTCACAACTTTTACTGTTGATGACTTTGGTTGCAGCAGTACAAAAATACAGTCTCTTGATGTTAACAGAGTAGGTCTGCAAATCCACTGTTTCTAGGCTTTTTAGGTTTGTCTTGGAGCTTAGCCGGATGTTTTCTGTATCAGTGCAATTTGGTGAGGTTGCCGGAGGCTATGGTATCCTTCACCTGAATATCCCAAAGGTCCTTGATGCCTGATTTGTGGCTTTTATCCTTTGGATAGAGAAGTCCTTTTTCCTCCTCCCTTTCTGGACTAAACTTTCATCAGAGCAGAAGTGCTAGATCTGCACTCTTTCACTCTTGGTATCAGTCTACTAAGTACTGATCTCCACACTGACCTGTCTCCACTCCTAACTAGGCCTGACCTAGGTATATATATAACCTAAGTTTTATCCTCATCTAGTGGTGGGATGTATAAATTACACCTAATCTGCCTGGTAACAGGGATTTTGTAGATACATTAGTACAAAGTACCACAATACAACATAATGCAATTGACAAGATAAAAAGTGCCTTTAAGCAGTGCCCACACACACGTAGTGGGACGCTGCACACCCACACAATAAATCTATGTAGATCGCTGAATTCAATTGGAGTTCTGATAACAGATTCTGTCCTATTCTCTCCCTCACAACAGATTTCTCCCTACACTTGTAACAGCAGAGTGACGTGCAGCGCTACGTGACACCAGCTTATATAGAGGCTGGGTCACATGCTGCGCTGGCCAATCACAGCCATGCCATTAGTAGGCATGGCTGTAATGGCTTCTAAGGTCACTCAGTTAAACGCTTGTTGATTGGCTGCTCTGCAGCCTTTTAAAAAGCGCTAAGAAATCGCCAAACACCGAGCCTGAACTTTTAGAGAAATGTTCGGGTTCTGGTCCAGGGTCCAAAAATCCTAAAGTTCGGTACGAACCCGAGCTTTACAGTTCGGGTTCGCTCAGCCCTAATCATATACTGTACTATAGCTTCACCACACTGAGATCTGCTCATAAAGCTAATCTACATGTTACTGCTTTATTCACAAGCACAATATATGATTATACAGACACCAGTAATGTGTTAGCTTCTAAGCACAGAAAAATAATGTATCTCTATGTGGTAGTGCTATAGCTTGTTGATAAGTGCATGAATCCTCTTTCTGAGCCACTTCTAAATGACTGGCCTGAAAGTGTTAGAGATGACCCCTCTTCCTCCTCCTCGTCCTGGGCCACATCCTCTTCCATCATCGCCCTAAGTGTTTTCTCAAGGAGACATAGAAGTGGTACTGTAACGCTGATCACGGCGTCATCGCCACTGGCCATGTTGGTGGAGTACTCGAAACAGCGCAACAGGGCACACAGGTCTTGCATGGAGGCTCAGTCATTGGTGGTGAAGTGGTGCTGTTCCACAGTGTGACTGACCCGTGCGTGCTGCAGCTGAAAATCCATATGGCCTGCTGCTGCTCGCACAGTCTCTCCAGCATGCGCAAGGTGGAGTTCCACCGGGTGGACACATCGCATATGAGGCGGTGAGCGGGAAGGCAGAAGTTGCGCTGTAGAGCAGACAGTCGAGCGGCGGCAGGATGAGAACGCCGGAAGCGCGCACAGATGGCCCGCACTTTACGTAGCAGCTCTGACATGGGGTAGTTGTGAATGAATTTCTGCACCACCAAATTCAGCACATGCGCCAGGCAAGGGATGTGTGTCAAACCGGCTAGTCCCAGAGCTGCAACGAGATTTCGCCCATTATCGCACACCACCAGGCCGAGCTTGAGGCCCACTGACAGCAACCACTCATCGGTCTGTTGTTCTATACCCCGCCACAACTCCTGTGCGGTGTGGGGCCTGTCCCCCAAACACATCAGTTTCAGAACAGCTTGTGGACGTTTACCCCTGGCTGTGCTGAAGTTGGTGGTGAAGGTGTGTGGCTGACTGGATGAGCAGGTGGAAGAAGAGGAGGAGGAAGCCGAGTATGAAGAGGAGGCAACAGGAGGCAAAGAATGATGCCCTGCGATCCTTGGCGGCGGAAGGACGTGCGCCAAACAGCTCTCCGCCTGGGGCCCAGCCGCCACTACATTTACCCAGTGTGCAGTTAGGGAGATATAGCGTCCCTGGCCGTGCTTACTGGTCCACGTATCTGTGGTTAGGTGGACCTTGCCACAGATGGCGTTGCGCAGTGCACACTTGATTTTATCCGATACTTGGTTGTGCAGGGAGGGCACCGCTCTCCTGGGGAAGTAGTGGCGGCTGAGAACGACGTACTGTGGGACAGCAAGCGACATGAGCTGTTTGAAGCTGTCCGTCTCCACCAGCCTGAATGACAGCATTTCAAAGGCCAGTAGTTTAGAAATGCTGGCATTCAGGGCCAAGGATCGAGGGTGGCTAGGTGGGAATTTACGCTTTCTCTCAAAGGTTTGTGAGATGGAGAGCTGAACGCTTCTGTGTGACATGGTAGAGATGCTTGGTGACGGAGGTGGTGTTGTTGGTGGCACATCCTCTGTTTGCTGGGCGGCAGGTGCCAAAGTTCCTCCAGAGGCCGAGGAAGAGGCCGAGGCAGCAGCAGAAGAGGGAGCAGGAGGGGCCTGAGCCCTTTCTTGGATTTGAAGGTGCTTACTCCACTGCAGCCCGTGTCTCGCATGTAGATGCCTGGTCATGCAGGTTGTGCTAAGGTTCAGAACGTTAATGCCTCGCTTCAGGCTCTGATGGCATAGCGTGCAAACCACTCGGGTCTTGTTGTCAGCACATTGTGTGAAGAAGTGCCATGCAAGGGAACTCCTTGAAGCTGCCTTTGGTGTGCTCGGTCTCTGGTGACGGTGGCCAGTAGCAGGCAAACTGTTTTGGCGATGGCTGCTCTGCTTTTGCACCCTGCTCCCGCTTTTGCTACGCTGTTGGCTCGGTCTCACCACTGCCTCTTCCTCCGAACTCTGAAAGTCAGTGGCACGACCTTCATTCCATGTGGGGTCTAGGACCTCATCGTCCCCTGCATCGTCTTCCACCCAGTCTTCCTCCCTGACCTCCTTTTCTGTCTGCACACTGCAGAAAGATGCAGCATTTGGCACCTGTGTTTCGTCATCATCAGAGAATGCTGAGGTGGTATTCTTATGTCCTCATCAGGAAACATAAGTGGTTGTGCGTCAGTGCATTCTATGTCTTCCACCCCTGGGGAAGGGCTAGGTGGATGCCCTTGGGAAACCCTGCCAGCAGAGTCTTCAAACAGCATAAGAGACTGCTGCATGACTTGAGGCTCAGACAGTTTCCCCGATATGCATGGGGGTGATGTGACAGACTGATGGGCATGGGTTTCAGGCGCCACCTGTGTGCTTTCTGCAGAAGACTGGGTGGGAGATAATGTGAATGTGCTGGATCCACTGTCGGACACCCAATTGACTAGCGCCTGTACTTGATCAGGCCTTACCATCCATAGAACGGCATTAGGCCCGACCAAATATCGCTGTAGATTCTGGCGGCTACTGTGATCTGAGGTAGTAGGTTCAGTAGGACGTGTAGCTGTGGCAGAACGGCCACGTCCTCTCCCTGCACCAGAGGTGCCACCAACACCACCACCACGACCATGACCGCGTCCCTTATTAGATGTTTGCCTCATAGTTAGCGTTCACAAAGCAAAGTAAAAAAAAAAAAAAACCCTGATGTAAGGTATTGCACTCAATTATTTTTTTTTAAACTCTATATGACAGCGGTATTTGTGGCCTAAATGTGACAGTCACTTATGCACGTCTTATCCCAGATGTGCAGTATATCAGAGGGTTTTTTCACCCCAGTAACCAAAAAGATGTATTTCTGGCCTAAATGTGACACTCACTTATGCACGTCTTATCCCAGATGCGCAGTATATCAGAGGGTTTTTTCACCCCAGTAACCAAAAAGCTGTATTTCTGGCCTAAATGTGACAGTCACTTATGCATGTCTAATCCCAGATGTGCAGTATATAATAGAGAGTTTTTTCACCCCAGTAACCAAAAAGCCGTATTTCTGGCCTAAATGTGACAGTCACTTATACACGTCTAATTCCAGATGTGCAGTATATTAGAGGGTTTTTTTCACCCCAGTAACCAAAAAGATGTATTTTTGGCCTAAATGTGACAGTCACTTATGCACGTCTAATCCCAGATGTGCAGTATATTAGAGAGTTTTTTCACCCCAGTAAGCAAAAAGGTGTATTTCTGGCCTAAATGTGACACTCACTTATGCACGTCTAATCCCAGATGTGCAGCATATTAGAGGGTTTTTTCACCCCAGTAAGCAAAAAGATGTACTGTATTTCTGGCCTAAATGTGACACTCACTTATGCACATCTTATCCCAGATGTGCAGTATATTAGAGGGTTTTTTCACCCCAGTAACCAAAAAGCCGTATTTATGGCCTAAATGTGACAGTCACTTATGCACGTCTTATCCCAGATGTGCAGTATATCAGAGGGTTTTTTCACCCCAGTAACCAAAAAGCCGTATTTCTGGCCTAAATGTGACAGTCACTTATGCACGTCTTATCCCAGATGTGCAGTATATCAGAGGGTTTTTTCACCCCAGTTACCAAAAAGATGTATTTCTTGCCTAAATGTGACAGTCACTTATGCACGTCTAATCCCAGATGGGCAGTATATTAGAGGAGTTTTTCAACCCAGTAAGCAAAATGATGTATTTCTAGCCTAAATGTGACACTCACTTAAGCATGTCTAATCCCAGATGTGCAGTATATTAGAGGGTTTTTTCACCCCAGTAAGCAAAAAGATGTATTTCTGGCCTAAATGTGACACTCACTTATGCACGTCTTATCCCAGATGTGCAGTATATCAGAGGGTTTTTTCACCCCAGTAACCAAAAAGCCGTATTTCTGGCCTAAATGTGACACTCACTTATGCACGTCTAATCCAAGATGTGCAGTATATTAGCGGGTTTTTTCACCCCAGTAACCAAAAAGCCGTATTTCTGGCCTAAATGTGACAGTCACTTACAGTCAGGTCCATAAATATTGGGACATTGACACAATTCTAACATTTTTGGCTCTATACACCACCACAATGGATTTGAAATGAAACGAACAAGATGTGCTTTACCTGCAGACTGTCAGCTTTAATTTGCGGGTATTTACATCCAAATCAGGTGAACGGTGCAGGAATTACAACAGTTTGCATATGTGCCTCCCACTTGTTAAGGGACCAAAAGTAATGGGACATAAAAATAATCATAAATCAAACTTTCACTTTTTAATACTTGGTTGCAAATCCTTTGCAGTCAATTACAGCCTGAAGTCTGGAACGCATAGACATCACCGGACGCTGGGTTTCATCCCTGGTGATGCTCTGCCAGGCCTTCAACTGCAACTGTCTTCAGTTCCTGCTTGTTCTTTGGGCATTTTCCCTTCAGTTTTGTCTTCAGCAATTGAAATGCAAGCTCAATCGGATTCAGGTCCGGTGATTGACTTGGCCATTGCAGAACATTCCACTTCTTTCCCTTAAAAAACTATTTGGTTGCTTTTGCAGTAAGCTTTGGGTCATTGTCCATCTGCACTGTGAAGCGCCATCCAATGAGTTCTGAAGCATTTGGCTGAATATGAGCAGATAATATTGCCTGAAATTCTTCAGAATTCATCCTGCTGCTTTTGTTAGCAGTCACATCATCAATAAATACAAGAGAAGCAGTTCCATTGGCAGCCATACATGCCCACACCATGACACTACCACCACCACCATGCTTCACTGATAAGGTGGTATGCTTAGGATCATGAGCAGTTCCTTTCCTTCTCCATACTCTTCTCTTCCCATCACTCTGGTACAAGTTGATCTTGGTCTCATCTGTCCATAGGATGTTGTTCCAGAACTGTGAAGGCTTTTTTAGATGTCATTTGGCAAACTCTAATCTGGCCTTCCTGTTTTTGAGGCTCACCAATGGTTCACATCTTGTGGTGAACCCTCTGTATTCACTCTGGTGAAGTCTTCTCTTGATTGTTGACTTTGACACACATACACCTACCTCCTGGAGAGTGTTCTTGATCTGGCCAACTGTTGTGAAGGGTGTTTTCTTCACTAGGGAAATAATTCTTCGGTCAACCACAACAGTTGTTTTCCGTGGTCTTCCGGGTTTTTTGGTGTTGCTGAGCTCACCAGGGATGAATGTTCTAAACAGTTGTTTTGGCCACGCCTCATGTTTTTGCTATCTCTCTGATGGGTTTTATTTAGTTTTTTTCAGCCTAATGATGGCTTGCTTCACTGATATATCTTTGGATCTCATCTTAAGAGTTGACAGCAACAGATTCCAAATGCAAATAGCACACTTGAAATGAACTCTGGACCTTTTATCTGCTCATTGTAATTGGGATAATGAGGGAATAACAAACACCTGGCCATGGAACAGCTGAGAAGGCAATTGTCCCATTACTTTTTGTTCCTTAACAAGTGGGAGGCACACATGCAAACTGTTGTAATTCCTACACCGTTCACCTGATTTGGATGTAAATACCCTCAAATTAAAGCTGACAGTCTGCAGTTAAAGCACATCTTGTTTGTTTCATTTCAAATCCATTTTGGTGGTGTATTGAGTCAAAAATTTTACAATTGTGTCGATGTTCCAATATTTATGGACCTGACTGTATGCACGTCTAATCCCAGATGTGCAGTATATTAGAGGGTTTTTTCACCCCAGTAATCAAAAAGATGTATTTCTGGCCTAAATGTGACAGTCACTTATGCACGTCTTATCCCAAATGTCCACTATATGAAAAATAGTTTTTTTTTAACCCCAGTAAGCAAAAAACTGTATTTCTGGACTTGCAGACATGCAGATAGCCTGTGCATAAAATCGTTGCATAAAATGGCTGCCGATTATGTATTGATATTGACAAACTGAAGTAAAAAAAGTTCGTTTTCAGCAGGGCAGGCTTAAAAAAATTGTGCACTGCACCCACAAAACACATTTGCTGTAGATCGCTGAGTAAAAAAAGAAGTTCTTGATAAGATTTCTCCCTGATCTCTCCCTCACAGCAGCTGCAGCCTCTCCCTACACTAATCCGAGCAGAGTGACGGGCACGCGATACGTGACTCCAGCTTAAATAGAGGCAGGGTCACATGCTGCAGTTGGCCAACAGCTGGAGAGCCGCAGTTTGCCCATCCCTGATCTATGGGATCGAATCACCCCCAGTGCAGAGTTTGCTTAGGAATGGCAGCAGGCAGGTGGGAGTGCATCTGCACACAGAGTGAGGCAAAGGCTTTTGGAGAATGGGCTGGTGTCAAGAAGGGTAGCTGCGTGTGATAATGCCCATACAATTAAAATATAAAAATATTAATGGCATACAGCAAATGGTGTAACGGCAAAAAAATAAAAACAACCAATTTGCCATTTTTTGTCACTTTAACTACCCAATATTTTTTTTTTATAAAAAGTGATCAAAAAGTCACCTACAGTCGTGGCCAAAAGTTTTGAGAATTACATAAATATTGGAAATTGGAAAAGTTGCTGCTTAAGTTTTTATAATAGCAATTTGCATATACTCCAGAATGTTATGAAGAGTGATCAGATGAATTGCATAGTCCTTCTTTGCCATGAAAATTAACTTAATCCCAAAAAAAAACTTTCCACTGCATTTCATTGCTGTCATTAAAGGACCCGCTGAGATCATTTCAGTAATCGTCTTGTTAACTCAGGTGAGAATGTTGACGAGCACAAGGCTGGAGATCATTATGTCAGGCTGATTGGGTTAAAATGGCAGACTGGACATGTTAAAAGGAGGGTGATGCTTGAAATCATTGTTCTTCCATTGTTAACCATGGTGACCTGCAAAGAAACGCGTGCAGCCATCATTGCGTTGCATAAAAATGGCTTCACAGGCAAGGATATTGTGGCTACTAAGATTGCACCTCAATCAACAATTTATAGGATCATCAAGAACTTCAAGGAAAGAGGTTCAATTCTTGTTAAGAAGGCTTCAGGGCGTCCAAGAAAGTCCAGCAAGCGCCAGGATCGTCTCCTAAAGAGGATTCAGCTGCGGGATCGGAGTGCCACCAGTGCAGAGCTTGCTCAGGAATGGCAGCAGGCAGATGTGAGCGCATCTGCACGCACAGTGAGGCGAAGACTTTTGGAAGATGGCCTGGTGTCAAGAAGGGCAGCAAAGATGCCACTTCTCTCCAAAAAAAACATCAGGGACAGATTGATCTTCTACAGAAAGTATGGTGAATGGACTGCTGAGAACTGGGGTGTGGCGAAACCAACCTCGCCACTGGGTTTTGGAGAGGCCTGGCTGCTGGCCTCTTGCCCCAGGATTATGGGCCATATACTAACTTTTAAACCCCTGAACCGATTCAAGTGAATTTTGGATAGGTTTGTCCCGAAGTTATACTGTTTAAATTGATGTAAGTTATATGTATGGCCAATGTAAACTCACAAAGTTGTAACAATTTATAATAAGTGTAACTTGTCAGCTTGGGAGGAATATGCTGGGTGTGTTTCTATTGTGCCATTGTCCCATTGTGTGTTTAAAGGGTGATGTCTGTCCTATTGTCTGCACATGTGTATTGGTGACTTCTCTTTGTCTTGAGAGATAATTGGATTGCTCCTCAGGTTGTCTCCGGGACAGAGAGGAGGGAACCATGATGCATTGTGGGGATATGTTGTATCTGTCCTATGTCACAGTCTTCATTCTGGTCCTCTGGGGGCGTGAACGATTGGTTGCTGTAGTTACATTGTATGTGTTGTAAATTACTGATTGGTTATATTTCAAACCCCTGTGGGCAGTACTATGTTTGTGGTTTATGAATAAAAGAGGCTGTACGTGAAGTACAGTCAGACCACTGCTTGACCCTAAACACGGAGCCTTGTCTCGTTATTGGGGGGATCCGCTGTATGCTGATAGAGGCTGATTGCCAGGAGTGTAAGCTGATTCCTGTTCATCTGCTAGCAGCTATTCGTGAGGTTCCAGTTTGGAGTGCTATTTTGTATCCAGTTCGGGAGTTTGGTGTATCCTGCAGTAGCTGTGCCTGTCTCTCAGAAAGGGGCTTATCGCCTAAACGGATTTTAACCCCTTGTCTGCTGAAACGGTCCGTTACATGGGGCAAAGTCATATTCTCTGATGAAGCCTCTTTCCGATTATTTGGGGCATCTGGAAAAAGGCTTGTCCGGAGAAGAAAAGGTGAGCGCTACCATCAGTCCTGTGTCATGCCAACAGTAAAGCATCCTGAGACCATTCATGTGTGGAGTTGCTTCTCATCCAAGGGAGTGGGCTCACTCACAATTTTGCCAAAAAACACAGCCATGAATAAAGAATGGTACCAAAACACCCTCCAACAGCAACTTCTTCCAACAATCCAACAACAGTTTGGTGAAGAACAATGCATTTTCCAGCACAAAGTGATAACTAAGTGGCTCGGGGACCAAAACGTTGACATTTTGGGTCCATGGCCTGGAAACCCCCCAGATCTTAATCCCATTGAGAACTTGTGGTCAATCCTCAAGAGGCGGGTGGACAAACAAAAACCCACTAATTCTGACAAACTCCAAGAAGTGATTATGAAAGAATGGGTTGCTATCAGTCAGGAATTGGCCCAGAAGTTGATTGGGAGCATGCCCAGTCGAATTGCAGAGGTCCTGAAAAAGAAGGGCCAACACTGCAAATACTGACTCTTTGCATAAATGTCATGTAATTGTCAATAAAAGCCTTTGAAACGTATGAAGTGCGTGTAATTATATTTCACTACATCACAGAAACAACTGAAACAAAGATCTAAAAGCAGTTTAGCAGCAATCTTTGTGAAAACTAATATTTGTGTCATTCTCAAAACTTTTGGCCAGGACTGTACACTTCAGATTGGTATCACTGAAAAGAACCGATCGTCCCGCAAAAAATGAGCCCTCATACAGCCCCGTACACATAACTTCAAAAAAGTTATAGGGGTCAGAATATGGTTATAAATTTTTTTTTTTCCTCAAAAGGTATTAATTTTTTTTCAGTATTAAAACACAAGAAAAATTATACAAGTGTGGTATCGCTTTAATCGTACTGACCTGGAGAATGAATATAGCAGGTCAATTTTACCACATAGTGGACAGTTTAAATAAAAATAAAAGCCTTTATCAGAATTGCGTTTTTTCCCAATTGTACACCATTTGGAAAAGAAATTCTGCTTCCTACTACTTGGTATGCAACCGTAAATGGTTCCATTAGAAAGTACAACTTGTCCCACAAAAAATAAGTCCTCATAAGGCTATGTGAATGGAAAAATAAAAAAGTTAGGACTATGGAAGGCTGGGAGTAAAAAAAAAACAACGCAAAAATGGAAAATCTCAGGGTCCTCAAGGGATTAATGCCCTCAGAAATTATAATTCCTCAGCCCCTCCACCATACAGTCCCATGTAAATAACATCACTCCCCTCCCTTCAGCCCCTCCAATGTACAGTCCCATGTAAATAACATCACCCCCTCCCACAGCCAACATCAACATACAGTCCCATGTAAATAACATCACCCCCTCAACATTCAGTCCCATGTAAATAACACCACTCCACCCCACTCCAACATACAGTCCTATGTAAATAACATCCCTTCCTTCAGCCCTAACATACAGTCCCAGTTAAATAACAACTCCTAGCATTACTCTGCCTCTCACACTGAGAATCTATCCCTTCACTTACCTCTCCTCATGTAGCAGACCTCACCACAGCTTGTTTCCCAGGACTTGTCCTCTTCACTCCTGAACGCCATCAGCTCCTGCACTGGTCACATGATGGTGACATCATCGCAGGTCCTTCTCAACTACTGCCTTTTGCACTGATAATATGGACTGTGATGTCATCACAGGTCCTTCAGCCCTTGCAGTGCATTAGATTCAATTGTATTGCCATCCTGAGGAGGCGGTACATTCGGGCCTGGGACTAAACATCTGTGGCCTAGGCCCCGAATGTTTTAACCTAGCATACCCCTGCAAGAAAGTAAAAAAAATGCAATATAAAGTGATAATACATGAAAAATGGGATAAAAAAAATCGGATATCCCTTGAACATCTACATTATATCCTAGTAGTGTACCTGTGTATGAGAAAAAATATAGGGGGAGGGCGGCAGGGGTCGAGTCGAGGGGGAACGCGTGGGAACGGCGTTCCTGCACTTTTTTCATGGCAGGAACGCCGTTCCCTTTCACGCTCTGGATTCCGAATCCCGAGTACCATTAGCCGCCGCCCGCGCCACGCCCCCTACCTGTGATCCATGTCTGACTGATATCATCTGCTGCGCCTGCTCTGCATTAATGATAATGATCTGCGCCGGCTTCTTGACTCCTCCTGTTCGGCTGGAGGTCGCGGGTCTCGCGGGATCTCGCACCCGATCCTATCGTCATATCCGGGGGACGTCACAACAGGAAGTGACGACTGAAGGCATTCAAATATTACGGGGGGTAAGGAAAAATCACTAGACAGACATCCGTTGCAAGTACAGGAACAGGATCATCAGCGACAGCTCTGTGGTATGTACGGGGGTGGGGTTTTTTTTTTTGGCGGCAATTTCAAATTACATAATGGAGCGGAGCCTGTGATTGAGTCTGTGCACTGTCTGTGGGGGCAGTTCAGTATTGGGGCAATGTGGGGGCAATATTACTGTATTAGTACTGTATCTGGGGGCAATATTACTTAGTGGGGGCACTGGGGGGCAAATTACATAATGGAGCCTGTGATTGAGTCTGTGGGGGCAGGGCAGTTCAGTATTGGGGGCAATGTGGGGGCAATATTACTGTATTAGTACTGTATCTGGGGGCAATATTACTTAGTGGGGGCACTGGGGGGCAAATTACATAATGGAGCCTGTGATTGAGTCTGTGGGGGCAGGGCAGTTCAGTATTGGGGGCAATGTGGGGGCAATATTACTGTATTAGTACTGTATCTGGGGGCAATATTACTTAGTGGGGGCACTGGGGAACAAATTACATAATGGAGCCTGTGATTGAGTCTGTGGGGGCAGGGCAGTTCAGTATTGGGGGCAATGTGGGGGCAATATTACTGTATTAGTACTGTATCTGGGGGCAATATTACTTAGTGGGGGCACTGGGGGGCAAATTACATAATGGAGCCTGTGATTGAGTCTGTGGGGGCAGGGCAGTTCAGTATTGGGGGCAATGTGGGGGCAATATTACTGTATGTGGGGGCAATATTACTGTATGTGGCGGCAATATTACTGTATGTGGGGGCAATTTACAATGAGCAACATCTACAATAAAAGAAGAAAGAACCCGCGCTGACCTTGTTCCTACCTATAAGATATACCACTAATGAAACACTGGATATAGTAGACACTGCCTAAAACTTTCTGGTGTCTATTATGGTACCTCTATTATCATTCGTTTATAATCAATCACAACATGCGTTTTGTTCCAGGAACATACGGTGAATATTGCACAGTGATATAGTACTACTAGGATAGTCTGCTGTGGCAGGGCAGTGGTTAACACTTACTGTTATGTGCCCCGCTCAGTCCGTTCCTAAAGAAACCGCTGTTGTAGGTAAAGATGCTGGTAATCCTCTTCTCTTGTCCTGTTCTATCTTCAGCTTGCTTTGTGTTGCGTGCGCAGCTCCGGCCGGTAGCTTGCGCGCGCACAGAGCAGCCGTTGTTAGGTTCGTTGTCCTGGAGACCTGCAGTGTGACGTCACACCCGAAGTTACGGAAGCCTCTAGGGTCAACAATTCCTCCGACGCGTTTCGGAATGGACGTATTCCTTCCTTCCTTCCTGAGGAAGGAATACGTCTATTCCGAAACGCGTCGGAGGAATTGTGGACCCTAGAGGCTTCCGTAGCTTCGGGTGTGACGTCACACTGCAGGTCTCCAGGACAGCGAACCTAACAACGGCTGCTCTGTGCGCGCGCAAGCTACCGGCTGGAGCTGCGCACGCAACACAAAGCAAGCTGAAGATAGAACAGGACAAGAGAAGAGGATTACCAGCATCTTTACCTACAACAGCGGTTTCTTCAGGAACGGACTGAGCGGGGCACATAACAGTAAGTGTTAACCACTGCCCTGCCACAGCAGACTATCCTAGTAGTACTATATCACTGTGCAATATTCACCGTATGTTCCTGGAACAAAACGCATGTTGTGATTGATTATAAACGAATGATAATAGAGGTACCATAATAGACACCAGAAAGTTTTAGGCAGTGTCTACTATATCCAGTGTTTCATTAGTGGTATATCTTATAGGTAGGAACAAGGTCAGCGCGGGTTCTTTCTTCTTTTATTTCTAATACTAGGTCTTCTCCTATTCTGTGGGCTGTTTTTTGGCAATTAACCCCACAGCAGAACCCAGCAGCGACGGGGCGCACACATAGTCTTTTTGTGTGAGCTCACCTCCAACCCACTTTACCCAGACGGCAGCGCGAGTGCTTATCCATTGCTTTTGAACATCTACAATAAGCAACTACAACAAATCAAATGTAATGCCAAACAGCAGTTCCTCTATGTGATTGTGATGCCTTGGATAGCTTACACTGGACCGTCCATCACATAGAGGAACTGCTGTTTGGCATTACATTTGATTTGTTGTAGATGTAGCAGAGCTGAGTTTGTCACTTGCCTAAGAATGAGGGGGGCAGTTTGTCACTTGCCTAAGGGAGGCAATAGCTACGCCCCTGCCCCCCGCCACCTTCCTGGTCCTCGGCTGTGAGGGCTGCGCACAGGAGCCGAGTGAGTCGCTCTGTGACGTCACTCCGTGCGCAGCCTACAGCAGTAGAAGAGAAGAGCGTCCAGGAGCAGGAGAGGTAAGTGTAAGTTTTTTTTTATTTTATACTAAAGGCGTATAGGCTAAATGGAGAGGCACTGACTGGAGGCTGGTGGAGGGGGCAGCACTGGGCGCTAGTGAATGGGGCACTGGGCGGCTAATGGAGAGGCACTGGGGGCTGATGGAGAGGCACTGGGGGGGGGGCTGATGGAGAGGCACTGGGGGGGCTGATGGAGAGGCACTGGGGGGGCTGATGGAGAGGCACTGGGGGGGGCTGATGGAGAGGCACTGGGGGGTTGCTATCTGATTGTTGGTCATTCATATTGGGTTCTGATCTGAGGTCTTATTGGGGTCTTATTAACATTGGGGGTCTGATTGGTGGTCTGAGGTGTAATGAAAAAAAGTTTTTTCTTATTGTGCGGTGCCCACTTCCACCCCTGAGCCCAGCTGCCTGTCAGCACCCCTGAGCCCAGCTGCCTGTCAGCACCCCTGAGCCCAGCTGCCTGTCAGCACCCCTGAGCCCAGCTGCCTGTCAGCACCCCTGAGCCCAGCTGCCTGTCAGCACCCCTGAGCCCAGCTGCCTGTCAGCACCCCTGAGCCCAGCTGCCTGTCAGCACCCCTGAGCCCAGCTGCCTGTCAGCACCCCTGAGGCTTCAGAACTGTAAGTAAATTATATATAAGGGCAGTTTTTGTTTTGTTTTGATCACAATGTGTACATTTGGCTCAGTCCGCAGCGACACAAATTACAGCATGCTAGATTTTCTGTGCTTTTTTTTTTTTTTCCCGCTACATGTAGCTTTCAAAAGCCCATTCACATGTATTGTATTTTAAAGGGGTTTTCCCATCTCAGACAATGGGGGCATATCACTAGGATATATAGAGAACGAAGCGGGGAGATTTGTGGCTCGCTGCCTCGTCTATTTCCGTCAGCTCCATAGAAATGAATGGGAGTGGTGGCCGCACATGTGCGGCGCGCTCCCATTCATTTCAATTGGATAGGCGGGGCGCTGTGCCTGGTGGTGGACGGACCCCGGGAAACCTGGGGTCCTCCAGCCACAAGTCTCCCCGCTTCGTTCTCGATATAGGTGCGGGTCCCAGAGGTGGGACCCGCACCTATCAGACAATGGGGGCATATCCTAGCAATATGCCACCATTGTCTGAAATGGAAATACCCCTTTAAGGATTTAAAAACAGTCACTAAAGGGTGGCAAACAGAATCACAAACCATATGTAATTAAGGACACAACTTCTGGAATAAAAGGGAATAATGACTGAATATTTCCATCATGTGTCCTTAAGGGGTTAAAATAACAGATATCTGTGTCACATCCACTGGACTGGAGACTCATATATGAGACTAATTGTTAGATCATTTAGGCTTTTTTTAAAATAATTTTTAGAATAATGATAGATTTTATTTCATACAAGTGTGCAGATTTGTGCCTTACCCTGCACCTCACAGTCACCGGACCACCCAACCACTGCCACCAGAGACAACAAAGGAAAGAGTTTTTCACAATAAGAGGTAATAACAGAACGGATGGGGAATTCTTTACCTAAAGAGGTCATTTTATCAGAATATTTAGTTTTTTTTTTTTAAATCCGAAAATGATTTGACACCATTTTTTTAATTTTTATTTGTACAGAAATGAGAAAGCGAAAAACCAGCATTACGGATTTCTTCATAAACGCATCCAATAAAAAATCACATGCTGATTCTGCAAGTTGCTCCACTCAGTCGGAGCCTTTGCTTCAGGCGGCGGTGTCCGCTTCAGAAACTATACCAGTCAGTGAATCGGCTGTAGTGGACATGGTTACTGATGTGGCTGAAGATGCCGATGTCAATGATAACATTCTTCCAGAATGTTGGGACCAGAATCGGTGGCTAGAATTTAAAAAAAAGTACCCTTGGCTGTTTGTAGACAATGGTCTTTTAGGGTGCAAAGTGTGTCGGGAGGTTAAACACCTTGGAGTGTCTGTTTCGCAAGGTGTATCCATTTCTAAAGAATGGAGCACTGGTACAATTACTCCATATGGCAAAACAAAAAAAGATATGTTGACCTCACTACGTAAAAAAATCCACATACATAAGATTTCAGAAGCACATGTAAAGGCAGGAGATATCCAAGCAGTATCCAGAAAGGAGATTCTGCAATCCAATATTGCAGAACAGCAGAAGCATAAGTTTGTGTCAACCACTAAGGTATTTCGCACTGCCTACTTTTGTGCGAAAAAAAATCGCCCTTTCACAGATTTCAGAGATCTTATCAGCTTGCAAGTTGCAAATGGAGCTGACTTAGGATGTATTCTCCATAGTGAGTACACAGCGGCACAAATAATAGATTGCATTGCTAGTGAAATGAGAAAAAAGCTTTGCAAAGCAATTGTTGCGCAGGCTCCAAAAATTTCTGTTTATATTGATGAGTCTACAACTGTTTCTACCCATTCAGTGTTAATCGTTTATATTCGTGCCGCTGTTAACGGAAAAGACCCAGTCACTTTCTTTCTCGATTTGCTTGATTTGCCTAAAGCAGATGCACAGTCTATTGAAGCCACTCTTCTAGCTTGTCTTTCTAAATTTGGGTATAGTAATGACTTTCTTGCCGAAAACTGGATTGGAGCTTGCAGTGATGGTGCAAGTGTAATGCTTGGAAGAAAGTCGGGTGTTCTGGAACGACTCAGTCAAAAATATCCGCAGATTGTGAAATGGCACTGCTTGTGTCATAGGCTTGAATTGTGCATTTCAGATACAATTGATTCTGTTCCTGGTCTTCATCATGTCACATCATTTTTTGAGAAGTTGTATGCTGTGTATCATCAGTCACCAAAAAATCTAGCAGAGCTCTCAGAATGTGCAAAAAAACTAGAAGTACAAATTCTTAAAATTGGAAAAGTTTTTTCAGTTAGATGGGTTGCTTCAAGCCAGAGAGCTATACGAGCAGTTTGGGAGTCATATCCTGCACTACACAGTCATTTCCTGCAAGCAAGCGTAAGCTCCGCTCATAACAGTAAGCAGAAATCTGTATTTAGTGGCCTTAACAAGGTCTTGACATCAGAAGATTATTTGTTAAACCTTGCAGGGGTTGCGGATGCAGTTCAGGAAATGGGACTGTTATCTGAAGCGCTACAAAGAGATGACATCACACTTCCACGAGCTTATCAGCTGATCAATCGTTCAGTTCGTGCAATTGAAAAAATGAAAGACATGCCTGGCAAACATCTGAAAGAAGTCATGGAATCGCTGCAGAAAGGGAATTTCAAAAGGTGTGACCATCAACCCAGGGAGTTCAAAAGGCCAAGTGAGGATAAATCTCCCTCAATTTTATCAAAGTTTGGTGGATAATTTACGCTCCAGACTCTTTGCTTTAACTGCAAGCAACAGACCTGCCGCTTCATCACAGTCGGGTGAATTTGAAACTCTTGTTTCTGAAATTGACATCCTGAATTCACAACGCTGGCCAATCAATGTGGACAGTCCGTGGTTTGAAGGTGAAGTGAAGCTGGAGCAGCTATGCAAAAGATTCCGTCTCAACTATGCATCCATCTGTGAAGGTTTCAGAGACTACATTGATAATGGTGGTGTAGAGATTCCTGAAAATCTGAAACCAGTGGTGACAGCAGTTAACAGTCTTCCAGTGACATCCGGTGATTGTGAAAGGGGCTTCAGTACAATGAATTTGGTGATGTCGCCCATTAGGAGTGGGCTTGGCATTGAACGCGTGTCTTCTCTTTTGTTTATCAGTCTCATTGGGCCTCCTGTGCATTTATGGGATCCTTTACCATACGTCACAAAATGGCTGACCACACATCGCAGCGCAGATGATAATAAATCTAGGAAAGTTGAAAATCTTGCACGGCAAGGGCAACGTTATTCCAGTTTGTGGGCTATTTTCTAATGGGCTGTGTCACTGTGTTAATTTAATTTGCTCCAACTGTTATATATATATATTTGTTTCATGTTAATTTTGCACTTGTTTACTGGCACTTTACAATAAATGTTGCACTGAATTTTCAGCGAAATCTATATTTTTTTTTGGGGGGGGGGGCCGGGGTTGGGGGGCGGGGTTGCGGGGGGGCGGGGTTTGCAGTGCATCTTGGGTGAGTTCCCACACTTTTTTTCCCAGGACTTGACCCCTGGAGGGCGGTATATATGTCCTAATTCAATGGGTTTGTACGTGTATTTAATACTATTAATATATTCTCACACGTGGATCTCATTAACATAATGTTTTAGCATATGGGGTCTTTTACAGGCACAGTACCCATACCACTGCATCATATCACAGCTATGGGAGGTTCCGGTCCTGATCTGTCAACAAATCCACATTATGATGGTGATCCTAAGCAATGCCCAGGTTTCATTAACCAGTGTATATTGAATTTGGAGCTGCTGTCCCACCAGTTTCCCATTGGCCGCTTTGATATCCCATCTTTCAGCAGAAGCGCTGGCCTGGATAAATCCGTTATGGATTATAGATTTCCTGTAGGTCTTCCAAAGGGTCTTTGAAGAACCCTGAGCACTTCTTCAGCTGCCTCCTATCTACTACAGTTCAGGGCAGTCTCACCATGGGCCATCCAATTACAAACACTGGCCTGGAACTGGCTTGCAATAATAAAGTTTTGGTGGTATCTTTCCGGGAGGGTCTTTAAGGAGTTGGCAGGTTGTGACATTCCCTCTACTCTGGACACTCTGATCTCTTTGGCCATAAGTATCAACCAGCTTTCCAGGGAAGCAGCCCATAAATGAAGATCTATTCCACTGGCACCCCAGTTCCAGAGACTGCCTCTTCATCTCCTACTTCCGCCTTAGCTACTGGACCAGAGCCTATGCAGGTGGACAGGCTCAAGCTAATGGATGAGGAGAGTATGCACAGGCATACCAATAATCTGTGTATGTATCATGGAGGCAAGGATCACAATGCACGCACCTCCCCTTTCAAGCTGGGGAACTATAGAGCCTAGGGTTAGTAGGAGAGGTTACCCTAGGTGAAGATCAGTCATCTGCAATATTGACTTTGCCTGTGATTATTTCCTTCCCTGGTACTCTGCTCACCATGTCGGCCCTTCTGTATTACAGTTGGCAGGAAACTTCTTGCATCAGGCTGTGGCGAATATCGGTTTTCATGCAATGGCTTCAGAGACCTTTGGTGGTGACTAGGGATGAGTGAATCGACTTTGGATGAACCATCCGAAGTCGATTCACATAACACTTCGTTCTAATACTGTACAGAGCAGGAGCTCTGTACAGTATTAGAATGTATTGGCTCAATGAGCCGAAGTTATTGCTCCGTGAAGTCTCGCGAACTGAACCCGAGTTCTGGAAATGTTTTTTTACAGTACAAGTTAATTTATGAAGTTATTGCGCGAAGTCTCGCGAGAAGCAATAACTTCGGCTCATCTGAGCCAATACATTCTAATACTGTACGGAGCTCCTGCTCCGTACAGTATTAGAAATAATTTTTTTGCAAATCGACTTCGGATGTTTCATTTGAAGTTGATTCGCTCATCCCTAGTGGTGACGTCTGTTGATGGGTTTGCAAGTGGGTGCACTCCACTCTGAGAAGATCTCCCTAATGGTTCACCTGAAGTCCTCTACTTCCCTACTGCTGGGACCACCCTGGCTCCGTCTGCATACTCCAGTCCTTGATGGGATGTCAACATTCTACATTGGAGATCAACCTGCCATTCCAAATACATGTTTTCTGTGCAGCCTGTTCGACATCTACCTGTACCTCAAAATCTGGAAGGTCTACCAGTAGCTTACTAAGACTTTGCTAATGTCTTTGACAAAAAGGAAGCCATGTCATTGCCAATGCATCGTCCTTACGATTGCCCAATTGATTTGGTGCCTGGGACCACTTGGGCTTGAACGAGTGGCGCTACCTTTGTAGGGAGCTAGTTGTCTAGTCATCATTTATACTGATCATAAAAATTTGACATATCTTCAGTCTGCACAATGCATTAACCCTGGTCATGCCAGATGGTCCTTGTTTTTCGCCTGGTTTAATTTCTTGTCGCTCTGAATATTAAAGCAGATGCCCTGTCGAGATCCTTCAATCCTACTGACTAAGGCCTCATGCACACGACCATTGTTTGGGTCTGCATCCGAGCCGCCATTTTGGCGACTCGGATGCTGACCCATTCACTTCAATTGGGCTGCAAAATTGTGCTGTCCGCATCCGAGGCTCTGTTCCGTGGCCCCGCTAAAAAAATATAACATGTCCTATTCTTGTCCGCGATTTGCGTACAAGAATAGGCATTTATATTGCCGGCGCCCGTTCCGTTCCGCAAATTGCGGAAGGCAACACGGGCGGTTTGCGGACTGCAAAAAGCGGCACGTTCGTGTGCATGAGGCCTAAGGGGAGAAACTGCAGCATATGATTGATTCTGCCAAAATTGTGACTGTTGCCCGAGTTTGTATAAGGTACATTCCTCCTGGTAAAACCTATGTATCTGAATCCAAGAGGAGACTGGCTCTGCCTCAGGATCATTGTTCCAAAACTGCCAAACATCCAGGGCAACATAAAACTGCCAAACTAATTTCCTAATATTTTGGTGGCTGTCCATGTACGGAGTTTTGTTTCAGCATGTACCACGTGTGCCCAGAATAAGACTCTAAGGCAAAAACCGCCGTCCTTCTCCATACATGTTTCTAAAGCTACCTAGCAGCACACAACTAGTATGGGCTTTATTACTTACCTTCTGTACTCCTCTGGATGCAGTTATTTGCATAGTGGTAGACTGCTTTTCTAAAATGGCCTATTTTATACCCATGTCCGCTAGCCAAGATTTTCATTCTTCATATCTTCCGTCAACATATTGTGCCAAATAGAGGAATGCAGTTTATGTTAAAGTTCTAGAGAGCAATTTGTAAACTTTTGGATGTATCCTTAGACTTCTCCTCTGCTTACCATTCCTAGTCTAATGGACAAGTGAGCGTATAAATCAAACCTTGACCAACTATCTACACCATTTCACTATATAAACTGCATAATTTTATTGACATCCATGCTCTGCTTGTTTCTGAGAATGTAATGAAGGGATGGGGCATATTCATTATCACAAAGTATAATAATGCATGAGCTGTGCAACGTGATGGAAAAGCTTAAATGGATATTATAAGTGCCAGGAATACAAAGTTGTATCCACATTGTCATATGTAACTTACAAGCAGATGGTCTGCAGAATACCAGGCCTACCACCAGTATTACCCCTTCATATACCACCTGCCTGCCTGGTCACCCTGACCAGGCGGGCAGGCGGTATGTGATTGAAGGGGTAATACTGGCTGGTATATGGACAGCAGAGATGGCATCCTCTAGGCAGTACTGTCTATGGTCATCCTTCTCCAGCACCCTGACTGCCACCTGCTTGGCCTGGCTCTCATGGCACTTCACTGCCTGCTGCTTGGCTATCAGTGACTCACCCTACACCTAACACTCAGGGTCAGGGAGTGACTCAGTAGTCACACTGTGACACTGACTGACTGTCACTCACTGATAGCCAAGCAGGTGGCAGTCAGGGTGCTTGTTAAGGATGAATTGACCATAGACAGTACTGCCCAGAGGATGCCATATCTGCTGTCCATATAATACCAGTATTGCCCCTTCATATACCGCCTGGTCACCCCACACCTAACACTCAGGGAGTACTCTCATCAATAAAAACAATAATAGGTTTAATCGTGACTGGCCCACACATCTGGTTCATCAATCAGTTTGGAGATTTAATTTGTGGACGTTCATACAGAAGAAACTGTATATTGTGTGGCACAGTGTAGGCAATATGTGTATAACAAATATATTTTACATGAAAACTTACAATTACTTGGCTTGGCCCTTGGGGATCTCGGACACCACTTCCACACTTTGGCCGGGGGGCTCGGCGGAGCTGATGTTGTGTTTTATCCTAATGAGAAAGATTTCATAATAAGGATTTGGAGAAGGGGCAGAGGGATAGCAGAGCAGGGAGAGGCTGGTGCTGCTACTAGGGGGTCATACCATGGGGGAGTAATAAAGCCCACCATAATGCCCCCCCAGTAGAACTAATTCTCCTTATATTAGACAGTGCAAAAAATACCCCCTTGTAATGCCCCCAATTGAGCTAATGTTCCCATAGTGCCACCATAATGTACCAGTATAAAATACCCCTATATAGTGCCCCCAGTAAATGCCGCATAGTGCTCCTCTCCCCCCTTCCTCCTAGTGCCCCCATAATGTACCAGTATAAAATGCCCCTATATAGTTCCCCAGTAGATGCCCTCAGTGTCCCCCATAATTTGCAAGCATAAAATACCCCTTCTTAGTGCCCCCAGTAGATGACCCCATAGTATTCCTCTCCCCCTTCCCCATAGTACCCACCATAATGTGTCCCAGTATAAAATACTACTGTACAGAGCCCTCCATATAACATACCACTTCTTTGTAGCCTCGCCCTCAGTAGATGCCCCTATAGTGCCCACCAATAATGTGTTGGCAAGAAGTGCCCCCATAGTGCCCCCCAATAATGTGCCAGTAAGAAGTGACCCCATAGTGCAACCTAATAATGTGCCAGTAAAAAGTGCCCCCAATGATGCCCCCCCGGGCCCCGACCTTAATGTCACATTTCTCCCCCTCCATGTCATGTGACCCGTCATCACCCCCTTCTTTTTACATCACCCCCTTCGCTCCACATTATTTCTCCCCCCCCTCCATCATGGGAGCACACTTCCCACCCGTGACCCTCCACCCCTCCCCCCGAATGGCACATTTCTCCCCCTCCATGTCATGTGACCCGTCACCCCCCCTTCTTTTTACATCACCCCCTTCTTTTTACATCACCCCCTTCGCTCCACATTATTTCTCCCCCTCCTCCATCAGGGCAGCACACTTCCCACCCGTGACCCTCCACCCCCCCCCCCCCCCTGAATGGCACATTTCTTCCCCCAGGCCCCTCCATGGGCCAATGTCAGCAGCACATCTCCCCCCCCCCCCCTCCCCAGGCACATTTCTCCCACTCCATCTCATGGGCCAGACCAGTGGCAGACATGGGATCCATCATCCACCATGTCATCATGATCCATCCACTTGTTGTTATGTTATCTTTCTTTTTGTTTGTACAATATAAATTCCTGTAATAACGTTAACTTACTTCTGTGACTGTTGGAATAGGAAACTTGGAACTTGATGTTGGAGCCGTTACCGAACTTGGCTCAGGGTCAGTGACAGGCAGGCTCTACTGGGGGCGGAGCTCATGGCAACATTATGTGAAGACGTGCCTGTGGTGTGCGGCAGCTGCGAGCCTGCGGCACACTCCAGCAGCCACTGTCTGCAGAGTCTAGAGACAGGCAGGCCAGGCAGCGGAGCTCAGAGCGGCCGCGGGCCCCGCCCCCTCCTCACTCTTTCAGGCCGGGCATGCGCTTTCAGTCAGTGCTGTTGTTTAGTCGGCCGGCAGGCGCCCGCCGGCCGCAACATAATGGGAGTAACTTAAGTAGTACTGGGTTAGTTTGTGGCGGGCCAGGGGGGGCACTTGCCCCCCCTTGCCCCCTCCTGCGGACGCCCATGGCCGAGCTGCTCCCTTGGGCAGAGTTTTCCCACAACAACCTTGTCAGCGAATTTCTGACCATGAATAGTGTTGAGCGGGAGGTGCCATATTCGATTTCGCCTGTACTCGAAACGCGTAGGAAGTTAGACCCTCACTGCCACCCGTAGCTCACTAACGGTGACGTCACCCGCTCATACGTGAGCTCAAGTGAAAGGTGACGGGAGCATAACGCCACCGGCCGGGGCGTACTCCCAAAACTTTAATACTTTTTAATAGTTCATGCTATAGCCATCTTCCCTGGGACCCTCCCTCCCTATTTTGCTCCATTTAGCAACTACCATATAGGAGAAAAAGCGAAGACCTGCACGGGATACATCACAGTACGGACACCTATGTCAAGGTAGGCACTGAGACATATATAGGTATCCACGCTGCTTTACACATCGGCGTGTTAGATAGGAGGGTGGAGATAAGCTTTGCTATTATTTAATTGCTATCATTTAATTGTTTATTGTAGAGTTTGACGCGCAGTGTTACATTGTTTTATATATTCGTGTCTTGTACAGCTGGTCTGTATTAAGTCTTGTATAGCAGGTACGGGACTGCTATCACACTGCAGCATCATTTATGTGTTCAAGCGCTAGTTGATAAGATTGTATAGACCTTTCGCGAATATTCGCTTGAATATTCGTCTTATATTCGTCGAAATCGAATATTTGTCATTATTGTATTTATCGCGATTAATATGCGATTTAATCATTTGCATATTGCGATTTTTAAGATTGGAATTAGAAGTTATAAATTAGAACTTCTAATTGCCTTATAACTTAATAATAAGGCAACTTTCCTATTCTTTAATCTTGGAGATCTAGATTAAACACGAATATAGCACTATATTCTATGTCACTCTTTATATTAGTAAAAGAATCAAGATAGCGAAGTATTCTTTATTCTACATCAACGAAGATAGCGAAGTATTCTACATCAACGAAGATAGCGAAGTATTCTACATCTTCCTTAATTTAAGTTATTATCGCATTATGTGATAATGACAACTACGTAATTATCGAGTAAAGCGATATATCTTCCTATGTTGTCCCAATACAGCATTGAAATCCTCCACAAAAAATAGCATAACACCGTATTAACGTTACTATCGCATTACGCGATAATGACAACTACGTCATTATCGAGTAAGGTGATATATCTTCCTATGTTTAATGCTCCAAAAAAGTTAGCATAACACTGTATTAAAGTTACTATTGGTGTGGGTTTTATAGCGTGGGATATACAGTGTGTAGCACGTAAATAGAGGTGCTATGTGCATATGAGAGATATTTGTCTGCTATCCATACATACATGTTACAGACATTGTAGTGTGATGTAACCACTATAATTTGTGTCATAATCATTTACCGCTTCACACCCAATGACGTAGCTACACTTCATCCAGCAGAATAATTAAACATGAATCAATCCTTATGCGGGCGCCATGGCCACCTGCTTTGTGTGGCTGCATAAACCCACGGCTAATGTCAGTAATACCGATGGTGGATATTTAACCCATAAGATGTAGTGGTCACTTGTTAACTATAACAATATAAGCAATACAAATCTTTTAGCAATAGTGTTGGATTCGAAATGCGACTAATATTATTGCATTGCAATTCCAGCTTTTGAGATTTTGCTATAGGTGGTATTGGTAGAATAACTAATAAAACAAATATAGTACTGTATGTCAGAATAGTGCATTATAAAAGTTGGATTCACAATGCGGTTAATAATAGCAAATATTATCGCATTGTGATTACAACTTAGAGGAGATTTTGATAATGGTGGTATTGGGAGAATTAACGGTCGGATAACGAATATAGTACTAGATCTAAGAATAGTGGATTATAAAAGTTGGATTCGCAATGCGGTTAATAATAATAGCAAATATCGCATTGCGATTACAAATTAGCACTGCTAGATTCCATATTCGTTAACTTCGTTAATTCTAGCAAGCTGACCCATTCCATTAGAGACCCAGCAGCAGCTACAAGTTAAA
Organism: Bufo bufo; assembly: GCF_905171765.1. Taxonomy (NCBI): domain Eukaryota; kingdom Metazoa; phylum Chordata; class Amphibia; order Anura; family Bufonidae; genus Bufo; species Bufo bufo. Next base: position 146,587,132 of record NC_053397.1, on the reverse strand, counting down.
ATCGCAATGCGATTAATATAACTTGAATTAATCACATTGGGATTTCAACTTAGACCTGGTTTACTAAATTACTTTCAATTAGCGAGGATGACGAATAGATTTATTAGTCAAAACAAAATATTCTCCATCTTCGCTAATTCAAGAAAGCCAACCATTGTAAACCAGGTACAAGTTAAAATCGTTATGCGATTTATTCAAGTTATATTATTCGCATTGCGATTGCAACTTGATTCTCACATCCGACAGTACATTCTAGCATGGAGGCGTTCCCATGGTGATGGGGATGCTCCATGCGCACGGGAAGTAGATAGAGGCGGCAACGGGCACTGACTTGAGCGGGCAGGGAGCAAGGAATCCTCTCTTAAAAGTACTGCTTTTGGACAAAGCAAGGGTAACAATAAAAAAAAATAAAAAAATGATATTCAAAATAACGAATATATAGCACTATATTCAAAATATTTGCGAATTAGCAAAGTGCCGATATTTGCTTAAAAATTTCGATATTCGAATATTCGCGCTCAACACTAACCATGAACGCAGATTTTCAGTTCTCTCTAGGCTATAAAGTTTGTTTATCCTCTACAGTATCTCACAAAAGTGAGTACACCCCTCACATTTTTGTAAATATTTAATTCTATCTTTTTAGGGGACAACACTGACAATATGACACTTTGATACAATGTAAAGTAGTCAGTGTACAGCTTGTATAATAGTGTAAATTTGGTGTGTCCTCAAAATAACTCAACACATATCCATTGATGTCTAAACCACTGGCAACAGTCTTACAAGTTGGCTCCTTGTTTCATTTGAAATCATTCCGAAAGGGAATCCTGTCTGATATAAAGCACAAGTCCTGCTCACCTATGGGTGTACCAATGTTTACATAAAAATATGGAGAAATTCAGCTTAAAAATCTGTAGATTACTTATGCAAAAAGATCAAAAGCCATACACAGACAACAGTTGTATATCTGTATGGCTTCTTATCTTTTTGCATAAATAAACTACAGATTTTCTGGTCTGCTATAAGTTACATCTACCAGCCTTTCAACAAACACCCAGTTCCTTTTATATATCTCTCCTCAAAGCTGTGATCTTCAATCCCTATTCCAGAGGTTCTACTCCTGCTGTCTCACGGGTCACTGCTGAAAACGTGTATGAGGTTAAGGATATCCTCTTAGAGGCAAGACTTTCTTTCTGATAGACTGGAAGGGCTTTGGCCCAGAGGAAAGATCCTGGGAGCCCCTGGAGAATATTGATGTCCTGGTGCTTTTGAAGACATTTCTGCAAAAATCCAGTGCAAAGAAAAGGGGAAGTAAGGAAGGGTACAGTTCCACTGGTGTCCTCTGCTGTCCCGCTCATTCCTGCAGGCACGGGTGCCACACTGCTCATCCCTTCTCCCTGGCTGTGGTGCTCCTTGTCTGTGGCCTGCATGTCTTCTTTGTTGGCCTCCTGGTCTGCTTCCTTAGGGTACGCACATGCTTGCTCTCAGCTTCTTATAGGGCCAGTGCACACATCCAAATCCTTCCTCACCCAATGGCTAAATACCAAACAACCGCCAGGACAATGCCCTTAGGTTTAACCCATAGCCAAACCAGTTATTTGGCACAGTGGATCCAAGCCAACTGTCCGTAACAGTGACAAGTCCCACAGAAAGGAAAGTCACAAGTCTTCCAAATAATGTGATTAAAAAAAGAAAACCGGTGAATACTACACTGGAGAGAAGAATTATTTAATTGATATACACTCATTGACAAAAAAAAGAAGGCACCAAGAAGTGGAATGAAATAAAATGTTATATGTTTGAATGTAATGATGATATATGTAATTACAATATTAGAGTGAAAGGATACAATTTACTGGGGAAAACTGTACAGTTGGATGGAGTTTCTAGCAGTACCCTTGTACAGTGGTACAAGATGAGACACAGTTGGGCATGGAGGCATACAGGGTCCGTGTGGTATGCAGCGGCATAATTGCCCACAGATGCAGCTGGGGCTGTAATTCCTGCATATTCATACGTTGCTGAAGTTAGAGACCATGCTGGTCCAATAAATGGTCAATTGGCGATAAATCTGGCATCAGGGCAGACCAATTATGTACCTTCTTACCTTCCAGGATCCTGAGGGCGCAGAGACAGTTGAATGCAATGGTAGCCGTCAACTCCCTGCATGACCATTCATCTGGCCGGTGCTGAGAGAGTGCTCAGGCAGTGATGGTCAGTTCGCAGTGTTTGCCAGCGAACACATGCGGGCTACCATCTTTAGTAAGGTAGACTCACCCGTCCGGCGATGCACAGGTAAGCCCTTACCTGGTCTGAGAACAAATGCAGTCACCGGGAGCAGGCAGTTCCGAAAACAGCCTTCAACGGGCTGGCGAACACTGTGAACCGACCATCACTGTGCACAGGCCTAGGATTGATAATCATTCACCAGCCTGTGCGCTCTTGTGTTCATCTTGCTGCTAAGGAGAGTATGATGGTCAGGATTCACAGGGGGAACGGGGCGGACTGGGAACTTAAAGTGGCCCCATGTTGTAGGCGAGTCCAACACAGGCAGGCAGGGCCAGCAATACTTTAGTGCAGCACAAAATACCTCCCCAGCAGAACCAAATACCACAGTGCAGCATAAAATACTGTCCTCATCCTGAGGACGGTGATACAGTTGAGTTCAGGAGGGCACCTGCGGTCGCTGGCCAGGTTCATAAGTACGAGATTCTGTTAACATTAATTCATGTTGAGAGTATTGGATCATTATGTACCCGGCAGCGTGAGAAGGGCTCGGGTGGCCCCTGGGAAATTTCCCTGTAGGGTCTATGGCCAGTCAACCCCTGGGGCTGTGGAGCATTCTATTGTGAAGGGGGCATTAATGGGCATAACTACTGTGTGGGGGCACTAAGGTTGTATAACTACTGTCTGGGGGCACTAAGGTGGCATAACTACTGTGAAGGGCTTCATCCTGACTTCACCTGGATACACATTGTGCATTCAAATAAAAATCCAGATAGAAATAGCAAATTCTGTTGTGTGCTGTGGAATTTGATATTGAATTGTCTGACAGGAACATGTCATCTCCACTGGCAGCATACAGCATGGCACAGGTCTCACCTTTACATGGAATATCTCCATGACATGCCAGAGCTTTTATGAAATGATGGGTACGGTCTTGAGTGTGGGCTGTAAATGGCTACATCTGGTGACAATCTTTTTTTTACGTATTCGGTATTACTATGAATGGAACAATAGATAACAGTTCAACTTTGATGTAAGAAAACGATTGAATGCATTGTCTGCATTACTTGAGTTCTGAGGATTATTGGGGGCTGGATAGGCACAGCCATGATACAGTGTGTTGTAGTCTAGAGGTTTAGCAGAAGCACATCATTATCAATGTGCGCTCCATGGCACTATCATGAGCTCTGGTTTTATATTTCTCAGCACAGTCACGACAGCTTTTACTAACACCACTATCTGCACAAAGGCAGCGTCCTAGTTGTCTTGACAACGCACGCGCTTTCTACGTCAGCCGGCCGCGTAACCTTTCGTCACCACGTCCAAACAAATGCAAAACGAGGAGCCCGAGCTGCGTAATGACGTCTTACTCACGCCCATACACGGCGACCTCTGAGCGCATGCGTGTCAGAAAGCGGCCCTATTATTATTTATGTGGGGTCCAAGATGGCGGTGGGGCACAGGATAGTTAATGTAATGGAGCTGGTGGCGGCTAGCAGGACATAGGAGTTTTGCCGTCACCAGTGCTCCGGCTACACGGGCTTGAAGTAAAGGAATAAGCAAGACGGTGTGCAGGCCCTTAGCCTGGTGGTCTCGCAGGAGGTGCCCGTATAGGTAAAGAATGGCGGAGCCGCGCAGGGTGCCGTTTGTTAGCCTGTCACCCGTGAAGCCACGCGAGACTGTCGGAAGCTTGCTGGCGGAGCAGCAGCGGAGTACTTCCACCCCGTCGGCCGTTCAGCGCTCCCAGGTAGCTCGTCCTCCGCTTCCAGGTATGCAGCAGAGGCCTTCTCCACAGACCTCGCTCCAGCGGCCCCAGCGAGAAGCAGCCACTTCCTCCACTACGGTCAGGGAGGCCGGATCCTGTCCTGCCAAGGCCAACAGCAAAGCGGAGGACGAGAAGCCGAGGTCGGAGAACACCATCAGGCTGGAGCTGACCCTGGCAGACCCCACGGAGGAGAGCTGTGCGGAGTTCAGCTACCGAGTGCTGCTGCAGAACGAGAAGAAAGGCGGCAGTGTGGCCAAGGAGGAGGTGAGGCGGCACCACTGTATGGGCATAGCCCTGTCGGGCACGTTCTTCAGTGCCCTGGTCCTCGTGAGAGGGAAGCTGTCAGCAGGTTTGGGGCCACTAAGCCCCTAGCAGTTCCTTATGCAGCTGGGGCTGAGTGTTCCTGAATTGTCTCATCCAAACCAGCTGTTTCTGCATTAGAGGGAACCAGTCACATTGGACATGGCGGCAGGAGGAGCTGAGCAGACTGAGGCTTTTATGGGACATCATTCAGTAAAACTTGTATTTCATTCATTTGGAGTCAAGGAGGTGGTCCTATCGGTGACTGACAGCCTTCCCTCTATGACTGTGTATATAGAGAGCTGCCAGTCACTGATGGGACCGCCCCCTGGACTCCAAAGCCCAGAGTGAGCAGGGATGTAAACCCAAACTGCACAAGAACATGCTGGTGCCTAAGTGACCCTAAACCTACCGACAGGTAACATAGGGGTTCTCTGATATCAAACACCTATCCCATAGCCACAGTATAAGGGACACGTGTCTGATCCTATTCAACCTGTTTCAGTGCAGCAGGTGGTTGTGCTTGTCCACTGCCTCTACTCAACTCTGTAGGACTGTGGGCAATAGTCAAGTACAGCATCTGGGTATCTTAGCCAGTCCTATAAAATTGAATGGAGCAGCAGCGCATAACAACCCGCTCCTTTCAGATTTTGTCCCTATCAACTTCTCGCCTTCATTACGAGTGTGGACTGTAACCAAGGGTTAAAGAGAGCCTGCCACCACCAAATGCAGTGTAATCTGCAGGTGTGTGATATACCAGGAGGAGCTGGGGAGAATAGTCAGCATGACTTCTAGTTTATACATTTAGATCTCTGCCTTTTCTGACTTGCCCCCACTCCATGTACAGATATTAGAGATGGCTATACACACACAGAATGCTATGACTGGTGACACCTCCCTCAGAGCTGTGTTTACTTCATCGTTCCCCACACAAATATACATCACTCTGCTCATCTTCTCCTGCTCTTTCACATGCTGCCTGCAGATCGCACTGCTTTTTATGATGCCAGGTTCTCTAACATGTGCCACTGCTCTAGTGTCGTGCCACCTATAAGGCCTCCTGCACACAAACGTTTGCTTCCCGTTGCCGTATTGTAGACTGCATTTGCGGATCCGTAATACACTGGCACCGTTCTGTGGCCATTCTGCTTCAATGGGTCCGCAAATCTGGAGATGCGGAACAGAAACACTGAACGGAACCCTACGGGAGCACTACGGAGTGCTTCCGTGGGGTTTCGTCCCATACTTCCGTTCCTCAAAGAGATGGGACATGTTCTATCTTTTTGTGGAACGGCCGAATCGCGCACCCATTAAAGGGAATGGGTCCGCGATCCACTGCGGCTGCCCCATGGACGGTGTTCGTGCATTGCTGCCCGCAGCACGACCACGGGGCGCACATGTTCGTGTGCAGGAGGTCTAAGGCTCACCTGGAATGGAGATTACATGTGTGAATGCACTTGTTATATAAAAGTGCTAAATATTCGGGGTGTAATGTTTGCAGCTGATTGTCATCTTTGGCTACTTAAAGAGGACCTTTCATCGGTCCAAACATTGTGAACTACGTATCATGATCTCACTGCACTTACTATTATCCCAGGGCGCCGCTCCGTTCTCCTGCTATATCCTCCGGTATGTTCGGTCACTTGGTTATAGTAGGTGGAGACTTACGGGACTTGGTTATAGTAGGAGGAGTCTGCCCTTGGTCTCCTGGGCGTCTCCTTCTCCCAGGCTGTAGCACTGGCCAATCGCAGCGCAGAGCTCACAGCCTGGGAGTTTTTTTTCTCCTATAACCAAGCGACCGAATATACCCTAGGGCAGTGGTCGCGAAACTTTTAGAGACCGAGTGCCCAAACTGCAACCCTACCACCCACTTATTTATCGCAAAGTGCCAACACTGCAATGACAATGAATACCAATATAGTATGTCTTCAATGTAATTTATCTATAATAGCCTGCCTACATTCAATGCACTGCCTGTGCTGTTTACAGTGCGCCCTGCGCTGATGAATGGCAGGAAAAGTCTAAGGCATATTGGTACACCATAGACTTTTCCCAGGGTGCGGGTGCCCACAGAGAGGGCTCTGAGTGCCGCCTCTGGCACCCGTGCCATAGATTCGCCACCACCGCCCTAGGGCATAGCAGGAGAACGGAGCGGTGCCCAGGTATAATAGTAAGTGCAGTGAGATCCCTGGGCGCCGCTGTACAGATCATGATACTTAGTTCACAATGTTTGGACCGATGAAAGGTCATCTTTAAAGGGGTTCTCCAGGGATTAAAAAAATTAAAATATTTAAAGGGATTATCCAAATTCAATAATGCCCCCCCATATATGCCTGGGCCTCACACAGATTAGAATAGCCGGTCGCGTCACCTGCGATGCTAGGGAAGTTCGTTCCCATCGCGGCCTTCTATTGGCTACCACCAGCATTCACCACCGACGCCGGATGTTTTCATCTGTACGACATGGAGATGCGGCGGCTGTGCCAGTATCAGAAGTGATGCGGGTGTCGGGAGCGAGGTAAGTACAATCCATGTGAGGGGCCCAGACATATGAGGGGGCATTATAGATCTTGGATAACGCCTATAAATATATTCCCTGACAGGTAGTATAGGAGAGTGAGGCAGCTCTTCAGCTCAGTGATGTGTAGTAACTTGTCCTCCTGTGTGATCAGTACAGGTTTTACAGCGGCCATTTTATTTTCCCTGATTGCTCCCTAGACAAAACAAGCCATTATAACTAAAGGTATTTGGGAATATATTTCTAATAAAGTCATATTTAAGTATTTTAATTTTCTTAATTCTGGAGAACCCCTTTAAGTGCCATATTGTGTTTGTCAAGCATAGTTGGTGAAACGCCATGCCATGCAGTTGTCGTGCTGTGCCAAATGAAGGGATTGTAAGCTCTTCCTCTCTTCTAAGGTGCTTTATTATAAAGTGGTCATCGTTATAGTGTAAGGATGCGTTCACACACGGGTTTTATATTCCGTTATGCCGGTATGTTATAATGAAATTTAAAGGGGTTGTCTCACTTCAGCAAATGGAATTTATTATGTAGAAAGCGATAATACAAGGCACTTACTAATGTATTGTTTTTGTCCATATTGCTTCCTTTGCTGGGTGGATTCATTTTTCCATCACATTATACACTGCTCGTTTCCATGGTTACAACCACCCTGTAATCCATCAGCAGTGGCTGTGCTTGCACACTATAGGAGGAAGTGCCAGACTATGAGCACTCTCGCAGTCCTGGTCACCAGAGTGTTCAAGCACGAACACCACTAATGGATTGCAGGGTGGTCTGTAACCATGGAAACGAGCAGTGTATGATGTGATGGAAAAATTAATCCAGCCAGCAAATGAAGCAATATGGATAATAACAATGCATTAGTAAGTGCCTTGTATTAACTTTCTCTACATAATGAATGCTATTTGCTGAAGTGATAAAACCCCTTTTAAGGATGGAATGTAAAACAGACCCCTTAAAGGGAACCTGTCACCAGTTTTATGGTGTCCTAACTAAGGGCAACATAAATAAGTGACTGATTCTCTTAGCACAATGCTGGGGCACTTTCTTTAATTGACCCAGTCAATCTGCCAACATCTTGTATTAAAAAGCTCCAGCTGATAATGATGAGTCATGAATATTCATGAGCTCCTGACTCTCCCTGCCCACCTGCTGCTGAATGACAGTTTGTTTCCATATGAATCAGCAGCAGGTGGGCAGGGGAGTGGCTATAGCTCTGAATGAAAAAAACGCTGGACTCGCTGACATCACGCTGGACTCAAATCAGCTCATTAGCATGCGGCATCTTTGTGTGTATATTATGAGGTAACCATCTGTCACACCAGTAAGTGAATACATCTAAGGCACTTTTTAGTACTTAATGATTGTATATAATTAGTTAGATTATAATCATATATCCACATGACAGGTTCCCTTTAAGAGACATTCAGTTTTGATCCATCCTAATATAGTTCTATGGGCACAAATAACGGTTCCGTTATGTAAGATGGAGAAAGGCCTGTAGACTGGATTTTTTTTCCACCTTACACAACCGAACAAGATGGAACGATTATTTGTGCCCATAGAACTCCATCAGGACGGATCAAAACGGAATGTCTTTTAAGGGTCCATTCACACGTCCGTTGTTTCTTTCCTGATCTGTTCCGTTTTTTGCGGAACAGATCTGGACCCATTCATTTTCAATGGGTCCTGAAAAAAATCGGACAGCTCAATCTCTGATTTTTTTTTTTTTTTTCAGGACCCATTGAAAATGAATGGGTCCAGATCTGTTCCGCAAAAAACGGAACAGATCAGGAAAGAAACAATGGACGTGTGAATGGACCCTAAGGGTTCTGTTTTACATCCCATCCTTAAATTCCAATATTTTGTTATAATGTAGTATGCAACGCATGTGAACCCAACCTAACAGTATGTTTCCTTAAGGAGTTGCCAAGATTTTGTAGGGCAAAATCACATCGCAGCTACTCATCCTTATGCCCTGTTTCCAAAACGGCCCGAAATCTGTGCATATGACTAATCTGAGCATGTGAAGAGCACAGCAGACTGGTAGTTATGAAGGGAGTGCCACCCCTGTCCCTCGTGGCGCTGACTGACAAGTAGCTGTGAATAGAACAACCTCATGAATATGTCGGACTCCTAACTAAGAGTCCAGCATGGACAAGTTCAGCTGAGAGATCCGCTTTAAAACTAAAAGGCTAGCTGCACACATTGCGGGCACGCTATACAGTACCAGCAAAGTGTATGAAGTTAGACAAATCTCATGTACACTTTTTTGGCGTTCTTTGTGTAAATTGATCTGCCTTGTGGAGTTTGAAATCCTCAGCCTGTCAGTTCTTTGTGCAGATTTCACCCTTTTTAGTGAAAGGATAAGATCTGCATCAAAACGGCATGAAAGCTGCACCAAAATCCGTAACCCGGAGATATGCACATGCATTTGTGTGGCATGTCCGCTAGACACCCCATACCCGCATGCAGGTAGGCCAGGGATTGCTAACCTCCGGGACTCCAGCTGTGGTGAACTAATTCTCCCAGCATGCTCCAGCAAATGTGCATTATGGGAGTTGTAGTTTTACCACAGCTGGAGTGCCGGAGGCAGGCTAATGCCTGTGTACCGGGCTGGTCTCCATGTCTGTGAAGAAAGCAGACTGGAAGGCTAGTGGAGGTGTGGAGCGTGCACTTCAGAATATTGTAGCAATGCTGCACAGACGAGAAGAGGCAAGTGGTGCTAGCTGGAGCTACCATAGCAAACTGCCCCTTCAGTGGAGTAGACTGAGCCGTAGTAGCAGACTCTGCAACGTGGGCACGGACATCGCCGCATCAGGTACTGCACTGATGGTGCTTTTATCATGGGACCCTGTGAGTGATGGATGCCACACAGGCCTTCGCTAGGCATATAGACTGGTGCCAAAAACACACAGAATTCGATTTATCAAAACGGATGTAGAGGAAAACAGGCTTAGCTGCCCCTAGCAACCAATCAGATTCCACCTTTCATTTTTCATTGCTTCTCTGGATTGGTTGCTTCGGATCAGACGCAGTGTTATTTGCCAGGCTCGGTTGTGTCTGAAGTCACCCTTAGCTGAAAAAAGGGACCACCTTGTCAACATCATGCTGTGTCTGCTGGGCGCATGGAACAAGCAGCTTGTGGGTGTTGCTCAGCAGTATGCTCTATTTCACTGTACTAATAGTGACACCTTTTTCGAGTAAGAGTTTTCTGAGATTTTTTTTTATTATTTTTTTTTTACTCATGACCTATCCTCTGGATAGGTCATCGGTATCAGATTGGTGGGGGTCCGACACCCTGGACCCTCGCTGATCAGCTGTTTGAGAAGGCATTGGTGTTCCTGTGAGTGCTGCTGCCTTCTCTCAGCTCACCAAGCACAGCACAGTACATTGTATAGCGGATGTGCGCGGTATTGTTTGAATGAGTCTGAGCTGCTCTTAGACCACGTGAACAATAAACTCAGAGAAGACTGCAGTGCTCACAGTAGTGCTGCTGCCTTCTCAAACAGCTGATTGGCCAGCGTCCACTCATCAGATACTGATCACCCATCCAGGGGATAGATCATTGGATAAAAATCTCAGAAAACCCCTTAAACAAAGCTCTATGTTTTGGAATAAAATAACTAAAAAGTAACCCATGATCCCATAACCATCAGTTCTGCTGTATTTTACGTTCTAGGAGAAAGCTCCACCATCCAATGATCCGTTTAATGATGACGAACGTGAAAGGCTTGAAGTAGAAAGAATTGCAAAGAAATTTGAAGCTAAATATGTAAGTAGGTTTTTAGTTCTCTGTACTGGGGAAAGAATTGGCAAATGAAGGATTATCCACTGATGGTTATTGCTTTCCATTGTTATGCAAATACCTTTTTTTAATGGAAAAATGACTGTTATGCACCTTTCAGATGACCGAGTTTTCTACGCGGGTGCAATGCGTGATGCGAACACATTGCGCCCGCACTGAATCTGGACCTATTCATTTCAATGGGTCTGTGTACATGAGCGTTGTTTTTCACGCATCACTTCTGCGTTGCGTGAAAATCTCAGCATGTTCTATATTCTGCGTTTTTGCTGGCCCCATAGAAGTGAACAGGGCTGCGTCAAAAACGTATCGCATCCGCGAGGTTGCTAGGAGATGTTGTTTGTAAACCTTCAGTTTTTTTACCACGCGCGTGAAAAATGCATCAATGTGCATTGCAACCGCGCAGAAAAAACTGAACGCAATCGCAAACAAAACTGACTGAACTTGCTTGCGAAATGGTGCGAGTTTTCCTGAATGCATCTGGACCTAATCCATATCGTTCGTGTGAGGCCTAACTCGGTGTATAAACCACATGGAAGTAGTCCTATGTCCATTTTCATATTAAAGGGAATGTCTTTTGTATTTAGTTTTTTAAGCTCACCAATTAGATTTTAGTACGTAAGAAATAGTTTGCCTTTTACTTTGTCACATTGCACTGGTAATTAATGCCCTGTGCTGCAGTAGCATGTCATGTGCAGGCTCAGGAACTGGGCCTGCTCCATTGCTTGTGGGTGCTCGCAATTTAACCACCTGATTTCTCACGCTTGCACCATCCTCCATTGTTCCCAGTGCACCTAGTTGTAGTGTACTGGGCTTCTGAGGCTCATTGCGCAGACTCCCAGGCTTGCTCACTCCTGGGCGCCTGCGCAGTGAGCTTTGGAAGCCCAGTACACTACAGTTGGCCTGGCACAATGCACAAGCGCCGAAAAAATAATAGAGCAAAAGAGCGAGATATCAGGCGCATCTGGCCTGAAGAAAAGAAAATAGCTGTCGACTAAGATTGCAGGGGACAGGAAGGAGATGTGGCAAGCTTGACTCGAGGTGTGAAGCCTACTGCCCCCTTGACTTCCAGCTTTCTCCTTTACATATGCCGAGCCAAGGGAACAAAGTAGATTTTCATCAAAATTGGCCATCAGATGACAGGACAAAATACAGCATTGAAGACCAGGTGATTTGAGCTTTAACCCCTTAAGGACTTAGGACGTGTCGGAACGGCATGGGTCCCGAGTCCTTAAGGACCCATGACGTACCGGTACGTCATGAGTTTAAAATAAGATTGCGGCACCCCGGGGGTTAATCCGAACGGGATGCCGGCTGAAATCATTCAGCCTTTCATCCTGTCACAACGCCGGGGGGGGGGCGTATCGGCGATCGCAGCAAACCGCAGGTCAATTCAGACCTGCGGTTTGCTGCGCGTTTAGCCAATTCTGATCGGGGATCAAACTTGAAAATGCCCGAAATAAAGTTTTATTAACCCTCCCTGCACCCCTGAATGATATTATGTGGGCGGGTGGTGCAGGGGGCTGTCGCAGGCGGTGCGGGAGGCGGGCGGCGCGGCAGGCGGGATCGCGATCCCCCGCCCGCCTCCCCTTGAATAATCGTTGGTGGACAGTGGTTATACCAGGGTGTCAGCACATTGCTGACACCCTGGTATAAACGGCTGACATCGGTGATGCGATGTCAGCCGTTTAACCCTTTCCATACAGCGGTCCGTACGGACGGCTGTATGGAAAAGGTTAACAGCTCAGGGAGCACCCTCCCTCTCCCATCAGAGGGCTGCTGTGCCTTTGCAGCCCCCCGATGGGAGAGGGAGAGAGCCCCCCGACATCCCCGTCCTTACCCTTCCCCGTCTGCGCAGTTGTGGCTACAACTGAGCAGACGGGAAGGTTCCCATGGCAACAGGACGCCTTCTCAGGCATCCTGCTGTCCATGGTGCTGAACAGATTTATGCTAAAGGCATAGATCTGTTCAGACAAAGTGTAAGTAAAATACAGTACCCTATATAGTGTACTGTATTATACAGACATCAGACCCACTGTATTTTCAAGAACCAAGTGGGTCTGGGTCAAAAAAATGTAAAAAAAAAGTTAAGATAAAAAAAAAACACTTATCACTGAATAAAAAATAAATAAAAAATAAATACACTACACATATTGGGTATCGCCGCGTCCGTAACGACCTGATTTATAAAACGGTCATGTTACTTTCCCCGCACGGTGAACGCCATAAAAATAAAAAAACTATGAGAAAATTGAAATTTTGCCCACCTTACTTCCCAAAAAAGCTAATAAAAGTGATCAAAAAAGTCGCATGTACGCCAAAATAGTACCAATCAAACCGTCATCTCATCCCGCAAAAATCATACCCTACCCAAGATAATCGCCCAAAAACTGAAAAAACTATGGCTCTTAGACTATGGAAACACTAAAACATGATTTTTTTGGTTTAAAAAATGAAATCATTGTGTAAAACTTAAATTAATAAAAAAAAAAGTATACATATTAGGTATCAACGTGTCCGTATCGACCGGCTCTATAAAAATATCACATGACCTAACCCCTCAGATGACCACCGTAAAAAAATAAAAATAAAAACGTGTAAAAAAATGCAATTTTTTGTCATCTTACGTCACAAAAAGTGTAATGGCATGCGATCAAAAAGTCATATGCACCCCAAAATAGTGCCAATCAAATTGTCATCTCATCCCGCGAAAAATGAGACCCTACTTAAGATAATGGCCCAAAAACTGAAAAAACTATGGCTCTTAGACTATGGAGACACTAAAACATTTTTTTTGTTTTATAAATGAAATCATTTTGTAAAACTTGCATAAATAAAAAAAATTGTATACATATTAGGTATCGCCACATCCGTGACAACCTGCTCTATAAAATTACCACATGATCTAATCTGATGAATGTTTTAAATGACAAAAAATAAAAAGTGCCAAAAAATCTATTTCTTGTTACCTTGCCGCACAAAAAAGTGTAATATAGAGCAACCAAAAATCATATGTACCCTAAACTAGTACCAACAAAACTGCCACCCTATCCAGTAGTTTCTAAAATGGGGTCACTTTTTTGGAGTTTCTACTCTAGGGGTGCATCAGGGGGGCTTCAAATGGAACATGGTGTCAAAAAAAACAGTCCAGCAAAATCTGCCTTCCAAAAACCGTATGGCATTCCTTTCCTTCTGTGCCCTGCCGTGTGCCCGTACAGCGGTTTACGACCACATATGGGGTGTTTCTGTAAACTACAGAATCAGGGCCATAAATATTGAGTTTTGTTTGGCTGTTAACCCTTGCTTTGTAACTGGAAAAAATATATTAAAATGGAAAATCTGCCAAAAAAGTGACATTTTGAAATTGTATCTCTATTTTCCAATAAATCTTGTTCAACACCTAAAGGGTTAACGACATTTGTAAAATCAGTTTTGAATACCTTGAGGGGTGTAGTTTCTTAGATGGGGTCACTTTTATGGAGTTTCTACTCTAGGGGTGCATCAGGGGGGCTTCAAATGGGACATGGTGTCAAAAAACCAGTCCAGCAAAATCTGGCTTCCAAAAACCATACGGCGCACCTTTCCCTCTACGCCCTACTGTGTGCCCGTACAGTAGTTTACGGCCACATATGGGGTGTTTCTGTAAACGGCAGAGTCAGGGCAATAAAGATACAGTCTTGTTTGGCTGTTAACCCTTGCTTTGTTAGTGAAAAAAATGGGTTAAAATGGAAAATTAGGCAAAAAAATTTAATTCTCAAATTTCATCCCCATTTGCCAATAACTCTTGTGCAACACCTAAAGGGTTAACGAAGTTTGTAAAATCAGTTTTGAATACCTTGATTGGTGTAGTTTATAGAATGGGGTCATTTTTGGGCGGTTTCTATTATGTAAGCCTCTCAAAGTGACTTCAGACCTGTAGTGGTCCCTAAAAATTGGGTTTTTGTAAATTTCTGAAAAATTTCAAGATTTGCTTCTAAACTTCTAAGCCGAAAAAATAAAATATCATTCCCAAAATGCTACAAACATGAAGTAGACATATGGGGAATGTAAAGTCATCACAATTCTTGGGGGTATTACTATGTATTACAGAAGTAGAGAAACTGAAACTTTGAAATTTGCTAATTTTTCAAAATTTTCGGTAAATATGGTATTTTTTTATGCAAAAAAATTTACTTTTTTGACCCAATTTTAGCAGTGTCATGAAGTACAATATGTGACGAAAAAACAATCTCAGAATGGCCTGGATAAGTCAAAGCGTTTTAAAGTTATCAGCACTTAAAGTGACACTGGTCAGATTTGCAAAAAATGAGGTGAAATAGGGCTGAGTCCTTAAGGGGTTAAGGTACTGCAAGCGGTTGGGGGCAGGGACATTATGGAGGTGTCAGGTTCCCTTTAAATAGGTTTTCCAGGAATATAATATTAATGACCTGTCCTAAGGATAGGCACCCTTTGCTGATCAGCTGTGTGAAAGGGATGCAGAGCTCCTCAGCATACCAAGCTCCATGGAGCAGTTCTTGGTATTGAGGCCATGGCCTATTTTCTTCAATGCGTCTAAGCTACACATAGCCAGTGTTACCTTATTGGACTAGGAGGCGGCCACAGTGCGCAACAGATGGCCTCTTCAGTCGCACCTCGTCCCTCCCCCCCCCAAAATAAATAAATAATTAATAAAAATAAAAATAGAAAATGATCAAATGGTATCCCAAATTGATATCCTTAAAAACTATGACTCGACCTGCAAACATTTTGCCCCCACAGCTCTTTTGGCAGAAAAGTAAAAAAGTTATGGATGTCAGAATATAGTTTAGTTTACACAGTTCATATTTTTTAAGAAATTTTTAATTTTCTGATAGTAGCACAGCATAAAACATTATTTATTGTTTGTTTATTTTATGTACTTATATAGCGCTACTATATTCCGCAGCGCTTTACAGGCATTAGCATCACATGGTCCCCAGTGGGACAATTTAAGGTCCCTATCAGTATGTCTTTGGAGTGTGGGATGAAACCGGATTACCTGGAGGAAACCCATACAAACTCCATGGAGATGTTGTCCATGGTCGGATTCAAATCTAGGACCCCAGTGCTAACCACTTAGCCACCGTGCTGCCCTAATTTGGTATCTCCATAATTGTACAGAAAAAGTTAACGTAATTTTTCTGCACAATGAACGCTGTAAAAATAAAAAGTTATACAATGCAGTAAAGGTACCCCAAAATAGTGACGTTAAAAATTAAAATTTTCCCACAAACAACAAGCCCTAATATGACTTGACGGTAAAATAAAAAAAGTAATGGCTTTTGCAATGCAGAGATGGGAAAAAAAATAAGAAAAAAACAGAGCCTTAAAGGGGTTGTGTCACTTCAGCAAGTGGCATTTATCATATAGAGAAAGTTAATACAAGCCACTCAGGCAGCCCCCCTGACTTTAGCATCGGAGCAGTTCATGCTCCGATGCTCTCCTTTGCCCTGCACTAAATCTAGCAGGGCAGAGGCATTTTCAGGAGTTCCAGTGACGAACTGGGCTGTCCATGGGGCTGCCAGGAAGCCTGGTGACGTCACTGGCACTGATGGGTGGGCTTCAGCGCTGCCCTAGCCAGTAAAATGACTAGGGCAGCGCTATAGCACCCCCATCGGAGCCAGTGACGTCACCGAACAACACTGCTGGGCGGAAGCTTTCTCCCGGCAGTGTGTTATTTTAAACAAAAGAGCCCTGCCCTGCGATCTAGCGCAGGGCAAGGGAGCGCATCAGAGTATGCTAACATCAGGCTGGCTGCATGGGTGAAAATATGGGTATGTCCGGGTTCAGCTCTGAACCCGGACAACCTGTTTAAGTACCCAACAAGATGGGGTCCTTCCGCTGTTTAAGGAGGCTGTGGCTTTTGTGTGAGCACTGCGTCCTCTTCACTGTTTATGGCCTCATGCTCATGACCGTATCATTTTTGTCCACAAGACACTGATGACGTCTGTGTGCTTTTTATTTTTTTATTTTTATTTTTTACTTCAATGGGTCTGTGGTGAGCATTTTGTGGCCAAGAATGTTCTATCTTTTTAAGGAACGGACACATGGATGCAGACAGCATAGAAATGAATGTATTGGACAAGGATACAAAATATGGTCATGTGCTTGACGTCTAACTGCACACGATCTTACTTGTAACGTTTTAATGCTAGTGCAGTTTAATTACAACTGCTTGTCCCGTTGTCTTGAAGGAGCCGAGCAGTTGTAATTACACTGCCACTAGAAGTTAGACAGCGTTCAGTTAAACAGTGAAGAGGATACAGTGCTAGGCCTCTTCACACAGCTGATTTAGTATAGCCACTGTGTTATTCAATAAAATGTATCTCTACAGCGCCACCTGCTGTTTTTTCTTATTACTTTGACCTGCTCACTGAGAAGGCCGCACATGCTCAGTTTCATCCTTCAAATGCCTCCTGAGCTGTGATAGGGAGAGCTGAGACACGCCCCTTAGCTGCAGCAGAAAAGACATGCCTCCTGAGCTGTGATAGGGAGAGCTGAGACACGCCCCTTAGCTGCAGCAGAAAAGACACTCCCCTTGAGCTGACAGCTTGACATAAATCTAGTAGAGCAATGAATGGGGAGATCTCTGGATCCATGTGAGGTACAGGGCTGGTTCAAGCTTTGTTAGAGATTGTCAGGATGTACTATATGATGTCTGATTTTCATTATTTACATTAGTCATGGGATAACCCCTTTAAGTAAGCAGGCTCTACCTGGCATGCTTGCTCTTACTTTGGTTCAGAGCTCCCAAGTGTGAGAGAGCAACATAGTAGTAAGTGCCTGCCCACTCTTCAGCTAAATTTTTAAAGAACTTACAATTAGAAATTCCAATTTTATATTTTAAATCTTTGCAGGGCGTAAAAAGTCACCGCCATCGGAAGGATCGTATGCAGGATCTTATTGATATAGGTTATGGCTATGATGAGACAGATCCCTTTATTGATAACTCTGAGGCAGTAAGTATACTTTCTCAATTCTAACGTGTGTACTACAAAAACAATTTAACCTTGTTGCACCTGTGCAAAAAACAGGTTAACACCACCTAAAGCTGGCCATACATTTGAGATAATGATCGGCCACATTGCGGCCGATCAGTAATCCTTGGGATCATTTGTATGAATGATCCCACCAATTAAGCTGCCCGAACAGAGTACGTTTTTTAGAAAACAAGTGATTGGCCGAATTCAGCCGATCATGCCATCAACATTACGTTTTGGCTGATGAACAGCCAAAGTTTTTCAGCACGGTGGATCGCAATTTGTTGTCTGCCGTCATCGTTAGCGAATGCTTGTTCACTCTAGTTTTTCAAATAGTTGGCGGAATGGCCAAAATCAACCATTCCGGCCGACTTTAATTTCATGTGTATGACCACCTTAAGATGAGGTAGCTGTCCAGGGAATATAGTGTTCAAACAGTAGGGCGGTGGCTCACTCTAGACGGTAATGTGGAACAGGTGCTGCTAGCCCAAATAAGAGAAACACCCACCCTCAGAAGGGTAAATATGTAAAGCTAAAATAATGGGCGAGCACTCTTCATTTGTATCATGAAGTACATAAAATGTAATTACATCCAATAGGTCAACACGTGTATAAACATAAAATCAAGTCATTCAATAAAATACCATAAAACCTATGTGCTTGGAATAGTACACTTAGATTAATACCACAAATGGATGGGATGATTTTCCACAATGTATTGAAGTCCAATTGATGGTATTGAGACCAGAGTATCATATACCTATAGATATCATGTGAAAGTCTGCTAGTTTAGTAGGGTATCTGAGGTTCTCCTATCCAGGAGATCTCTATTCACAGGTCTAATTCACGGATAGTGCACAAAAGATATATGCTGGTGTTATGACTCCAATGTGGATAGGAAGTGTATAGATCTCCTATTTCAGTCTCTGGTCGACTGCATACATTGAACTCCTGTATATTCCCCAAACCTTGGATGCTGGTTTTCTACACCAGTTTGCTGAATAGTATTTCAAAGTCCCGTAATCACTGTGCAAATTTCAACTTGTATATAAAAGATTCTTACCTCCCTCGTGGTGGACGGACTGTTTCAAGCGCGAGTCGGGCAGCGCAGGACACTGCCGGCGTCTGACTTCGTTCAGCTGCAGCTGACTTACCCGAGGTCTCACGAGATTTCCAAACGGGATTTCGTCCGGCACGATAGAGAGGGCGCAGTGAATCTCCAATATGTTTCTGGTTATTGAAAAAAGTTGTTCAGTTTCATAGCATGGCCATGCTTAGATGTGGAGGTGCTTATATTACAGGTGTGCGATCCGGCCCATACGCGTTTCGATGAAGGGAAGGAGAGTTCCCGAAACGCGTATGGGCCGGATCGCACACCTGTAATATAAGCACCTCCACGTCTAAGCATGGCCATGCTATGAAACTGAACTGAAGGACTTTTTTCAATAACCAGAAACATATTGGAGATTCACTGTGCCCTCTCTATCGTGCCGGCCGAAATCCCGTTTGGGAGCAGCTGAACGAAGTCAGACGCCGGCAGTGTCCTGCGCTGCCCGACTCACGCTTGAAACAGTCCGTCCACCACGAGGGAGGTAAGAATCTTTTATATACAAGTTGAAATTTAGACAGTGATTACGGGACTTTGAAATACTATTCAGCAAACTGGTGTAGAAAACCAGCATCCAAGGTTTGGGGAATATACAGGAGTTCAATGTATGCAGTCGACCAGAGACTGAAATAGGAGATCTATACACTTCCTATCCACATTGGAGTCATAACACCAGCATATATCTTTTGTGCACTATCCGTGAATTAGACCTGTGAATAGAGATCTCCTGGATAGGAGAACCTCAGATACCCTACTAAACTAGCAGACTTTCACATGATATCTATAGGTATATGATACTCTGGTCTCAATACCATCAATTGGACTTCACTACATTGTGGAAAATCATCCCACCCATTTGTGGTATTAATCTAAGTGTACTATTCCAAGCACATAGGTTTTATGGTATTTTATTGTATTTTATTTTATTGAATGACTTGATTTTATGTTTATACACGTGTTGACCTATTGGATGTAATTAAATTTTATGTACTTCATGATACAAATGAAGTGTATTCGCCCATTATTTTAGCTTTACATGTCCAGGGAATATGTCGTCTATTTTTTATTTTATTTTTTGCCACCTTTGGCATGTGCATCAGGGAAGCTCCCAGCGGACGTGGCAAACGTACATAATCTCCCATTCGCCCAGCAATGCTGAGGAAAAGTATACTGCTACTGTACAGTGTGTATGTGTAATTTTTTTCTTTTTCTTTTTTTTTTCCTTTTAAGTAAATACATGTATGTCTAATGTCTATCTTTAGGGCTGAAATGATTACTCGAATCAGTTGAGTAACATACATAAAATATCCTCGGCAAATTTTTTTGCATCGAGGGTCCATTGGTATCATGTGACCATGGAGCGTGAGAGAAGCGCTTGCGATCACTCACCACTATCTGGTCTCCCGCCAGCTGGCACTGTGCTACACTCACTGACTTACACACATAGTCAGGATGTAGTGCACTTAAGAACGCACTGTGACCTGACACTTTGTGGCGTTGGGTCCCAGTGCATCGCATGAAGAAGAGGATGGAAGAGCTGTCGAGTGTCGGTGGTAAGTATTTGATTCCACTGGAGCTGTGGCTGAGCACTGACAGCTAGGAGTGGGGGAACTGATGGCATGGAGGGTACAGATGGCTTTTTATTTTATTTTATTAGAGTACTCGATTAATTGTTGGATTAATGAATAGAATACTAGATTACTGAAAGAATCAGTAGCTGCAGGCCTATTCTATCTCATGTAGGCTCAGGTATTCCACACATCTTAGGCTTCCATGTAGCAAAAAAAGAGATATAACCTATACCTAATCAATGAACCTTTTCCCTAACTGAAATTACACTCCCTAATGGGATTTTACTTTGCCAATGTTTGGTTCATTTTCCGTATTTCTTTCTTTGTCCAAAATGTCTAATGTGTTTTGTTGTAATAACAAAATGTCTTGTTATAATTTATATTGTTACATTTAAAATAACTTCGTTCTTTTGTTCTTTTCTTTCCCTCATTGTTAGTATGATGAGTTGGTTCCAGCATCATTGACTACGAAATACGGGGGTTTTTATATAAACACAGGGACACTGCAATTTCGCCAGGCTTCAGATTCAGAAGCTGAAGATTTTGTTGAAAGTAAAAAGCACAAATCGTCGAAAGTGAGTATGCAGTTAACCCTTTTCTGTGCAGTACAATAAATTTTCAATACTCACAGGCATTATGCAGTGCAAAGTGTTGCATTGTACAGGGTGGGCCATTTATATGGATACACCTTAATAAAATGGGAATGGTTGGTGATATTAACTTCCTGTTTGTGGCACATTAGTATATGTGAGGGGGGGAAACTTTTCAAGATGGGTGGTGACCATGGCGGCCATTTTGAAGTCGGCCATTTTGAATCCAACTTTTAGTTTTTTCAATAGGAAGAGGGTCATGTGACACATCAAACTTATTGGGAATTTCACAAGAAAAACAGAGGTGTGCTTGGTTTTAACGTAACTTTATTCTTTCATGAGTTATTTACAAGTTTCTGACAACTTATAAAATGTGTTCAATGTGCTGCCCATTGTGTTGGATTGTCAATGCAACCCTCTTCTCCCACTCTTCACACACTGATGGCAACACCGCAGGAGAAATGCTAGCACAGGCTTCCAGTATCCGTAGTTTCAGGTGCTGCACATCTCGTATCTTCACATAGACAATTGCCTTCAGATGACCCCAAAGATAAAAGTCTAAGGGGGTCAGATCAGGAGACCTTGGGGGCCCACGACGACCAATCCACTTTCCAGGAAACTGTTCATCTAGGAATGCTCGGACCTGACACCCATAATGTGGTGGTGCACCATCAGGGAATGTGCCAGCTTCAGTGCATAAAGAGGGAAACGCATCATCATGTAGCAATTTCACATATCCAGTGGCCTTGAGGTTTCCATTGATGAAGAATGGCCCCACTATCTTTGTACCCCATATACCACACCATACCATCAATTTTTTTTGTTCCAACAGTCTTGGAGGGATCTATCCAATGTGGGTTAGTGTCAGACCAATAGCGGTGGTTTTGTTTGTCAACCTCACCATTCACATAAAAGTTTGCCTCATCACTGAACAAAATCTTCTGCGTAAACTGAGGGTCCTGTTCCAATTTTTGTTTTGCCCATTCTGCAAATTCAGTGCACCGTTCTGGGTCATCCTCGTTGAGATGCTGCAGTAGCTGGAGTTTGTAAGGGTGCCATTTGTGAGTAGCTAATATCCGCCGAAGGGATGTTCGACTAATGCCACTCTCCAGTGACATGCGGCGAGTGCTACGCTGTGGGCTCTTGGTGAATGAAGCTAGGACAGCCACTGATGTTTCTTCATTAGAGACAGATTTCATGCATCCACATTTTGGCAAATCCAACACTGAACCAGTTTCACGAAACTTAGCAAGCAGTTTGCTAACTGTAGCATGGGAGATGGGTGGTCTCGTTGGGTGTCTTGCATTGAAATCTGCTGCAATGACCCGGTTACTGCGTTCACCAGACATAAACACAATTTCTATCCGCTCCTCACGTGTTAACCTCGGCGACATGTCAATGGCTGTAAACAAAGAGAAACTTGTAAATAACTCATGAAAGAATAAAGTTACGTTAAAACCAAGCACACCATTGTTTTTTGTGTGAAATTCCCAATAAGTTTGATGTGTCACATGACCCTCTTCCTATTGAAAAAACAAAAGTTGGATTCAAAATGGCCAACTTCAAAATGGCCACCATGGTCACCACCCATCTTGAAAAGTTTCCCCCCTCACATATACTAATGTGCCACAAACAGGAAGTTAATATCACCAACCATTCCCATTTTATTAAGGTGTATCCATATAGTTGGCCCACCCTGTATAATGAAAGTGATCAAAAGTACCATATGTTCAAGTTCTGGGACTGGGGCCTAAAGGGGTTGTCTCATCATGGACAATGGGGGCCTATCACTAGGAATATGCTCCCATTGTCTTATAGGTGCGTGTCCCACCGCTGGGACCCCCACCTATATCGAACGGGGCCCAGCAAGTGAAGGAGGGCGCACTGCGCATGTGCAACCGCCCTCCATTCATTTTCTACGAAAATAGCCGGCTCCCCATAGAAGTGAATAGGAGCGTACTGTGCATGCGCGGCCCCCGCTCCCATTCATTTCTATGGGGCCGACAGAAATAGCCGAGCCAGCGCTTGGCTATTTTCGTCGAACCAATAGAAAATGAATAAAGGATGGCTGCGCATGTGTAGTGCGCCCTTCAGTGGTGGGACCCGCACCTATAAGACAATGGGGGCATATCCTAGCGATATGCCCCCTTTGTCCATGATGAGACAACCCTTTTAAATGAAAGTTGTACAAGTTTTGGGAAAAAATAATGTGCTTCCTTAAGGCTACTTTCACACTAGCGTTTTTGCTGGATCCGGCAAGGTTCAGAAAAAACGCTTCCGTTATGAATGGATCCGGTTGTATTATCTTTAACGTACGCATGACGGATCCGTCATGAACTCCATTGAAAGTAAATGGGGGACGGATCCGTTTTCTATTGTGTCAGAGAAAACGGTTCTGTCCCCATTGACTTACATTGTGGGTCATGACGTATCCGTTTTGGTCCTCATCCAAGCATGGAAAGCAAACCGCAGCATGCTGCGGTTTGCTCTCTGTTATGAGAACGGAACGGAATGCATTTTGGAGCATTCTGTTCTGTTCAGTTACGTTTTGTCCCCATTAACGATGAATGGGGACAAAACGGAAGCGGAAAATATTAACGCTAGTGTGAAAGTAGCCTAAGGGTCCATTCACACATCCGTTTTTTCTTTCCTGATCTGTTCCGTTTTTTCTGGACCCATTCATTTTCAATGGGTCCTGGAAAAAAACGGACAGCACAATGTGTGCTGTCCGTTTCCGTTGTTCCGTTCCGCATGTCCGTTTAAATATAAAACATGTCCTATTCTTTTCCTGAAAAATCGGATCCTGGTACAATACAAAGTCAATGGATCTGCAAAAAACGGATGACATACGGATGTCATTCCGTATGTCATCCGTTTTATACGGAATCCGTTCCTGGAAATGACATTAAAAATATTTTTATTTTTTTTAAAGAAATCCAAACAACTTTATTTGCTTATTGAAATTTATACATGTTTCCGTTTTTTGCGGATCCGCAAAAAACGGATGACATACGGAAACATTTTCAGAAAAAACGGATCCGCAAACAACGGACAGAAAATCGGATTATAGAAAAATACTGACGTGTGAATGTAGCCTTAAGGAGTTGTCCACAATTTTCATATTGACAGTCTATGTTAAAGGGTTTGGACTTTTTTTTTTTTTTTTTGGGCATACCCAAATCATCCTGGCTAGACCTGCAAACGAAAGCATACTTACCTTCTTCCTGCTGGGCCCAGCCTCCTTTGCTTCCCAGCCTTTGCTGCCTTGCTCTTGTCCCCTGCTGTTGACATCTGCTTTGATGCTACTGCAGCCTTGACCACTTGCGTCATGTCAGTTGGTTGTGTGACGCTAGGTGGGCAGGTCACTGCTGTGGCCAGTCATTAGCTACAGCGGCATCAAAGCGTATGTTGACAGCAGGGGACCAGAGTGAATCAGCCGGGGCCAGGGATCGAAGGAGCCAGGACCAAACAACGCTAGCAGGTAAGTGTGGTTCCCTTTGCAGGTTTGACCAGGGTCGAGGAAAAAATCTAAAAAGTGGCCATCCCCATTAAGAATGGAGGACCTCAGATTTCCAGTACGCGCAAATGACAACAATGAGTTCCTGTAATAGGCATCTGGAATTTTTTTGATCAGTTTTGTTCTCTTTAGGTATCGAAGTTGAAAGATGATGATCGGTCACTTAAGAAACGTAAACGGAAGGAAGACCCAGGAGAGAAGGAAAAACAGTCAAGAAAACTGAAAGTCGCCAAATCAATGGGGTACAACGGGACAACTGTTTTCCTTATCTCTGTACTTTAAAGAGCAAGTGAAAGGGGGTATTTGGCCTGGTTGGCTCTTGTCCATGCTCCTGAATGTTGAGGAGCACATTGTGATCACTTGTCATCTTTGACAAATGATTTCTTTTCTAATAGTAAATTTGTTGCAGTGAAGACAGAAGGAAGATGTTGTCATACAGACAATCATTTCACCCCTTAGGGACCGGGCTCATTTTCACCTTAAATCTGACCATTGTCACTTTGTGGTTATAACTTTAAAACTCTTTTACGTATCCAGGCCATTCTGAGAGAGTTTTTTTTTTTTTTTTTTCACATATTGTACTTCATGACACTGGTAAAATGGAGTAAAAAAAAAAATCATTTTTATTTATAAAAAAATACCAAATTTGCCAAAAATTTGGAAAAATTAGCAAATTTCCAAGTTTCAATTTCTCTACTTCTATAATAGTTAGTAATACCTACAAAAATAGTTATTACTTTACTTTCCCCATATGTTAGAATCATTTTGGGAATGACATTTTATTTTTTGGGGATGTTAGGCTTAGAAGTTTAGAAGCAAAAACCCACTTTTTAAGGACCAGTTCAGGTCTGAAGTCACTTTGTGAGGCTTACATAATAGAAACCACCCAAAAATGACCCCATTCTAGAAACTACACCCCTCAAGGTATTCAAAACTCATTTTACAAAATTTCACTTTTTTGGCAGATTTCCCATTTTAATAATTTTTTTCCAGTTACAAAGCAAGGGTTAACAGCCAAACAAATCTCAATATATATGGCTCTGATTCTGTAGTTTACAGAAACACCCCATATGTGGTCGTAAACTGCTGTACGGGCACACGGTAGGGCGCAGAAGGAAAGGAACGCCATATGGTTTTTAGAAGGCAGATTTTGCTGGACTGGTTTTTTGACACCATGTCCCATTTGAAGCCCCCCTGATGCACCCCTAGAGTAGAAACTCCAAAAAAGTGACCTTATTTTAGAAACTATGTGATAGGGTGGCAGTTTTGTTGGTACTAGTTTAGGGTACATATGATTTTTGGTTGCTCTATATTACACTTTTTGTCAAGGTAACAAGAAATGGCTGTTTTGGCAAATTATTTATTTTTTTGTTATTTACAACATTCATCTGACAGATTAGATCATGGCGTATTTTTATAGACTAGGTTGTCACGGACGCGGCGATACCTAATATGTATACTTTTGTTTATTTATGTAAGTTTTACACAAGAACAGCTTTTTTTAAAACAAAAAAAATTGTTTTAGTGTCTCCATATTCTGAGCCATAGTTTATTTTTATTTTTTGGGCGATTGTCTAAGGTAGGGGCTCATTTTTTGCGGGAAGAGGTGACTGTTAGATTGGTACTATTTTGGTGGGCATACGCCTTTTTGATCGCTTGCTGTTGTACTTTTTGTGACGTAAGGTGACAAAAAAATGGTTTATTTAGCACAGTTTTTATTTTTTACGGTGTTCATCTGAGGGGGTTAGGTCATGTGATATGTTTATAGAGCCGGTCGATACGGCCGCGGTGATACCTAATATGTCTACTTTTTTTCTTTTTCTTTTTTTTTTAACCAATTTTTATTTTTAATTTTTTGCTTTATTTAGGGAAAATGACAAATCTTATGTACACTTTGCTTTTTTCTTGCTAAGACCTGTCCTAGCAACCCAGGACAGGTCTTAGCTGGCCAGCTACAGTATCAACTAATAAATGTTATTCTCTGTATAATTGAAAGAATTGTTAAATCTATTTCAATATCTGTTCCTCACTGTTTTTGAGATCTTTGTATCTTCTGGATCTCCACAGCAGCAATATCACTAAATGGTGCAGATTTTGTTGCGCAGTCCATTGCGTGCGTTCCATGGGTGTGCTCTTTTGAGCACCAGTGGGCCGGTCATATAAGCCTTGAAACACCCATCTCCTCTGTGGACTTTCCCTTCCCTGTGATTTACAGCGCTAGACATCCCACCTAGCCCTGTATTCTCATGCCTGTGCCATGGCTCATTGACTTGATACTTGCACCCTTGATCTACTGCTGCTTCTCGAGCAGCAAAGAGCCAGACTGCGCATATGCCAATGACTTGAGACTGCACCTGGAAGCAGAAGTATCAAAGCTGTCCTCTCCATTTCCGGGTGGACTCATGTGCCCTTGGGGCATGCACAGTCAGCATCTGCACTGCCTCGGAAGCAGCAGTACATTGAGGGTGCTAGTACCAAGTCACTGAGCAATGGCGCAGGCATGAGAATAGATAACGAAGATATTATTTTATTCAGCATGATTGACCCTACCAGACAGAGCTGACTGATACTCTTTAAAATCTGCATTGCAAGTTATGTGCGGATTTTGCTGCAGACATCGCCTACAGTGTGTGAAATATTAGTTGGAATCTCATTCACTTTGTTGCTACTGTAAATGCTGTGTATTTTTTATCTCGGTTCCTCTTTGAAAAGTCTGCAGCATATACGCAATATGTGGGTCGGTTCAGTTAGGCTGTGGAATTGCAGGTGGATAATCTGTAGCGTATACCGTAGCAGCAAACCAGATGAGATTTTGCGAAATCCCATCCAAATAATGTGTAAAAAATACCTGCAGTATTTGCACCAAAAGTGAGCTGCAGTACAAATCTTAAATCCGCAGTATATGCTGCAAATTTTGGCTGCGGCCCTTGCAATGCGAAACTTGTGAATCTTTCCTGTGAATTTACAACAGAATCCATTGTGGAAATTCTGCCTTTTGTGGCTGATCCCTTTATTCTTCACCTCTTGTTCGGGTCACACAGATGTTTGACTCTTTGAAAGCCGCAGCTCTGATATCTGTACCATAATTGGCTGCCCACCTATGTGTCCATCATGTGACAGGACTGCTGGAACTAAGCAATAAAGATTCCTATTAAATGACAGCAAGCAGGGATGTTGAAAATTGTGAGGACCGATACAGAAAGTATATTAGAAAACTGTATGCATTTTAATTGTACAGTGAATAACTTTTTTGTCTGCTTAAACTGGAATTTGCCTTCAAAGGGATTATCCAAGTGCAATAATCCTTCCCCAGTAGCGGTAAATGTAATACCACATTTCTTCCCTGTGCATTCCTGCGCCTCTTCACCAATGTTTGGCTGCAGCAGTGAAATCCCATACACCATGTGCCACTGCTGCAGCCAGTCACTGCCATCAGCAGTCACATACTATACACTGCTGAGACCAGTTGGTGGCTGCATGGTGGTGAGCTGTGCACAGAATATATCTACTGCATCCTGTTTGGTTCATATGATGGTCACAATCAGCTCTAGGGGGCCAAAGCGCATGGCAGGAAGCAGCAGGGGAAAAATGTACTAAGTATGACTTTGGTTGTTACTTTATTACATTTACTGATGTGGGGGAAGTAGTTAACCGCTTTACGTCCCCCCATAGGATATAAACGTCCTATGGGTGGACGTCTATTTCTGAAAGCACGTTTTAGAACGTCCTTTCAGAAATAGCAGCTGCACGCTAATCGTGCAGCTGCTGATCGGGTTGCCCGCTGTCAGTGACAGCAGGGCAACCCTAAGACAAGGCAGGGACAGTGCCCAGGTGTCCCTGCCTCCTAGATCGCTGCAGACACAGCGCTCACCGAGCGCTGTGTCTGCAGAGAAGGAAGCGCTGTGCGCTTCCTGTTCCGGCCCGGCGGTCATGTGACCGCCGTGACCGGAGAGTGCAGGGGCTGTGTGAGGTCTCTCAGAGACCTCGAACAGCCCTGCTCTAAGGCTGTACAGCGCTGGATTGCTGCTGTACAGCCTCTCTAGGGGTGTATTTGTCCTGTAACTGGGGCTACTATGTCAGCCCCAGTTACAGGAGAAATCAACAGTGGAAAGTGTAAAATAAAAAAAATAAAAATAAAAGGTTGAAAATAAAAAATAAAAAAAAGTTTCACATGTAAAAATAAAAGTCCCCAAGTAAGGAATGAAAAAAAAAAGTTAAAAATGAAAAAAAAAAAAAAAAAGTATACATATTAGGTATTGCCGCGTCCGTAAAAACCAGCTCTATAAAAATATCACATGACCTAACCCCTCAGGTGAACACCGTAAAAAAAAACAAAAAAAAAAACTGTCAAAACAAGCAATTTTTGTCACCTTGCATCACAAAAGGTGTAACACCAAGTGATCAAAAACGCGTATGTCCCACAAAATAGTACCAATAAAACCGTCACCTCATCCTGCAAAAAATGAGCCCCTACATAAGAAAATCTCTCAAAAAATAAAAAAACTATAGCTCTCAGAACATGGACACATTAAAACATAATTTTTTGGTTTCAAAAATGCTATTATTGTGTAAAACTTTAATAAATGAGAAAAAGTATACATATTGGGTATCGCCACGTCCGTAACAATCTGCTCTATAAAAATGTCACTTGACTGAACCCCTCAGGTGAACGCTGTAAAAATAAATAAATAGAAACTGTGCTAAAACAGCAATTTTTTGGTCACCTTGCCCCATAAAGTGTTATAATGAATGATCAAAAAATCATATGTACCCAAAAATAGTACTAATAAAACTGGCACTTTATCCCCTAGTTTCCAAAATGGGGTCACTTCTTTGGGAGTTTCTACTGTAAGGGTGCATCAGGGGGCTTCAAATGGGACATGGCATCTAAAAACCATGTGGAGTTCCTTTTCTTCTGCGCCCTGCCGTGTGCCCATACAGCAGTTTATGACCATATGTGGGGTGTTTCTGTAAACCGCAGAATCTGGGTAATAAATATTGAGTTTAGTTTTGTTTGGCTGTTAACCATCGATGTGTTAAAGAAAAAAATTGATTAAAATGGAAAATCTGCCAAAAAAGTGAAATTTAAAAATTTGATCTCCATTTTCCTTTAATTCTTGTGGAACGCCTAAAGGGTTAACAAAGTTTGTAAAATCGGTTTTGAATACCTTGAGGGGTGTAGTTTCTACAATGGGGTCATTTATGGGGGTATCCACTTGGCCCCACAAAGTGACTTCAGACCTGAACTGGTCCTTAAAAAGTGGGTTTTGGCAATTTTCTTAAAAATTTGAAGAATTGCTTCTAAACTTCTAAGCCTTCTAACGTCCTAAAAAAATAAAATGACATTTCCAAAATGATGCCAACATAAAGTAGACATATGGGGAATGTTAAATAATAAATATTTTATGAGGTATCACTTTCTGTTTTAAAAGCAGAGAAATTGAAATTTAGAAAATTGCGAATTTTTTAAATTTTTGGGTAAATTTGGGATTTTTTCATAATTAAAGGTGAAATATTTTGACTCAAATTTATGACTATCATGAAGTACAATGTGTCACGAGAAAACAATCTCTGAATGACTTGGATAAATAAAGGCGTTCCAAAGTTATTACCACATAAAGTGAGATATGTCAGTTTTGCAAAATTTGGCCTGGTCAGGAAGGGGGCAAATGGCCCAGATGGCAAGTGGTTAAAGGGTAACTGTCATATTTATTTTTTATTTGCAAGTTTATTAGAGCTAGGCATATATACCTGAGTTAGTCTGTCAATGATTTGTCAAAAGATCTGTAATGACCTTATAATAACAGCTTTCATTATTGTCCTCTATCCCTTTCCACTGCTCCCTTAAGACTGTTGCTAGGGCTTGTCTGTCTTCCCTTTAATGTACGGAGGGGAGGGGCAGTCCTCCACACTGCATGCCTGCATTAGGCTTCAGAGTGAGGAGGCGTGTCTCTCAGTAATCCAATCTGATTGGCTGGCAGGGAGCTGCTTGCTACAGCAAGTGTGTATGGGAAGTGAGGGAAAGCAGTTTTGGCCTGAGAAAACTGGCAGAGAAGCCATCTTTGGCTACTTTCACACTTGCGTTCAGAGCGGATCAGTCTGCTGTCTGCACAGACGGATCCGCTTCTATAATGCAGACGTTTGGATCCGTTCAGAACGGATCCGTCTGCATTATAGTTTAGAAAAAATTCTAAGTGTGAAAGTAGCTTCAGACGGATCCGTCCAGACTTTACATTAAAAGTCAATGGGGGACGGATCCGTTTGAAAATTGAGCCATATGGTGTCAACTTCAAACGGATCCGTCCCCATTGACTTACATTGTAAGTCTGGACGGATCCGTTTGCCTCCGCACGGCCAGGCGGACAGACGCTGCCAGACTGATCCTTCAAGCGGAGCTCACAAGCGGAGCCCCGAACGCTAGTGTGAAAGTAGCCTTATGAAGGTCCTCATATTGTAAATGTTTAAACATCCGTAACTAAGGGGAAAAACTTAAGGAAAACAGTGGTATGTGAAGAAACTAAAGATTGCCTTATGCATAATGCTGCTACAGCAGTAACATATGCTAAAATTCTTATATTTTTTTTATTTTTATGAAAATGAGTTACCCTTTAAGTTGGACAACCTCTTTAACATAACTAAAATGTTCCTGTATTTTTTTATTGAAGAACAAGATAATGTAATTCCTTCTAGCTTTACAACGTGTGTAAAATATTGTACATATTTCCCTTTGCATCCTGCATATGCATTGCTTGTCTTTGCAGATGGTTTGGGCAGCTGGGGGGTTGTCCTCCTCAATCAGAAGGGGATGCACTGAAAAGGCCTCTTTAATGGTAACTGCACACGATGCAGATTACGTGTGGTTTTTCCGCACTGATTTTCTTGCAGTAAATAAAACCGCAGCATAGTACATTACCATCAAAGTGAATGACATTTGACAAATCTTATGTACACTTTTTGCTTTTTTCTTCCATGCAGATTTAAAAATCTGCAGTGTATCAGATTGATACACTAAAAGTGGTTTCACTCACTGTTCCAGATCTACTAATCCTATTGAGCCTAGACCTGCACCAGATGTATCACAGGGGCTCAGGCTGGATGATAAATGTGGTGCAGGGGTAGTCACTTTTCTTTATACCAACTCTTTGCTTGCTTTGATACAGAATTTTACACCAGAATTGTGGCTTGAATTAGGTGCGAAATGTTACATCTTATGCTACACCCTCTTTCTCGTGGAGCTCCCTTTTGAGATAAACTCCCTTTTCAAACAAGTCAGAAAAAAGCATAGAAACCCTAATTGCACCAATTTGTGCCACTTTTTATTTTTATTTTTTGAAAGATTGCGCCATTTTGTTGGACAAATTAGTAATTGTGGCTTTTTTTTTTCTTCTTACTTCTAACCATAGCCAGAAGGGAACCAACAGAAATGAGAAGTATAAGCCCTTTCTATATATGTCTGATTCCATTTTTATATCCACTTCTGCCTTTCTTTCAAAATACTGCATTCAAAACGGCAGTATTTTTCCAAAAAACAGTAAGAGGGGAGTTTATCAAGACTGCCATTTCTATCAGCTGTCGTGATCTAGTTTGCATGAGATGCGGCAGATTTATGAAGCGGCCCATACCTTTTAATAATTTTGCTGCATCTGGGCAGTTCTTGTATTAGAATCTGCCATCTGTGCCCGCTAGCAGCCAGAAAACTGGTGCAAAGTTTTTACAAATGCATAAAAGAGCCAAAAGTCTCAAATTTCTGCAGGGCTTTAAATCCCCCTGTGTGTGAAACCATCCCTATAGTTGATCCTTCTGACAAGGGGAAAGGGTAAAAATGTCTGTCAGCCCCATTCTGAATAGTTACTCTCCCCAGCATGCCTGAGCTGGGGTGGTGAAAGCCTTTTTACTTCAGAAAGGGGTGTCGCTATAAATTAGGAGAGAAGAGTTATTTGTAAAGTATGGCTCGTTTCAGGGTTTTAATTTATTCCTCATATTTATGTTTTAGGGTTGTGGCCTTTAATGCGCATAAACCTGACAAAAAGAAGAAGAAGCTGTACAAAGACTCCATGGCTCTCGCTGCAATGCTTCAGAAATTTCAGAAGGAGAAAGATGCAATGCGAAAAAATGAAAACAAACCAAACCCACCAACTGTAACTGTAGTTTCTGCCCCTCCAAAGGCCAACACCGCACCCATTTCCAGCGATTTGTCTGATCTGACACTTGGTAATGACCCGGTCCTTGCCATCTTTGGTGGGGGCAGTGAGCGAGAGCTTTTACAGGAGGCAGAGTGTGCACTTAAAATGCTTGGGGATTTTGACCTTGATAAACTCTTGGATTCTGCATCTAATGACAGTCCTGCAGCTTCAGATCAGGGTGAGAATGGGAACGTGGTACAGACAACAAATCCAGCCCAGGTGCAGACACCAAAACCAATCCCACCTCTTCCCGAGGGTCTACCAGCTCAGCTGGAAAAAAGAATTGAAGACCTGCGGGCGGTAAGTTCGAAAGAGGCAGGATTGTGTAGTAGTGCTCTTTCTATATGTGTGTCTGTGTTTTCATTAGCATATCCCTCTGTTTTCCCCTAGGCTGCAAAAATGTTTGATGAAGAAGGTCGGAAAAGATTTTTCACTCAAGAGATGAATAACATTTTGTTAGAGTATGTCAAACTTTTATTTTGCTATGAAAAATGCACATTCAGTTTATCATCTGTTAGCACTGCATTTATGCTCTGTTGGATTTTCTGAATACCCAAAAACTATTTTCAGACTTATTCCTCAGCCATCCATTCACTTCAGAAAGGTAAAGTCTAAAGGATTGAATTCTGGACTCGCTTGACTTGCATTCTGCCTGCTTTTCTTTCTCGTTAATGTCATTGGGGACACAGCACCATAGGTATATGCCCAGCTACCACTAGGAAGCGACACTAGATATCTAAAAGGTTGGCTTCGCCCAGGTGGGCTATACCCTCTCCACAGACCCTAGGCTAATCAGTTTTAGTCTAGAGTGCGTAGGAGGCAGACATGACCTACTCAGTTTTTTGCAGGTGTTGCTGCTTTTTATTTTTTATTTTATTCTTTTATTTCTTTCTTCTGCAGGTCTCTGCCTGCTGCAGGATGGGGCTCCATCGTGGATTACCACTTTTAGTTGCACCCCCTGCGGGCACGTACTTGAAGTACTTACGCCGGTCACCCACTCCCCCATTACTGCATCCACAGTGGCATGCTGGCAATCTCGCGTAAGTGTTGAGTTTGCTGAAGGGGTAACCCTGCGGCACCTGAAGATGCTGGACGGTAAGTATTCTCCCCTGCCTCAAGAGGTTCCCGGGGTTAAACCCCCCTTTTTGGCCAAGGGATGGGATTCATTTTATTTGTGGGGCCTGGTTAGGTCACTCCTTTCCCCTTTTTCTTACCACCCTTGGGTATCCTTCACCTCTCTGGCCACCCATGTCTCTCCCGTCCTTTCCCTTTACTTTAGTCCCCTGGTTCTGCTGGGACTAGGCTGCATCTTCCCCGGCCTGTCCTCGGGCTCCTGGTGCTCCTTTTGTCCCGTTTTTACCCTCCCTGAGCGTCGCTCCTCCTCAGGAGCCCCCCCACCCCCTCACCCATTTATTTATTATTTTATTTTTTTTATTCCAGAGGGCCCCAGGTCTCCAGCGGTTCCAGTCTGCCAATAGCGCACCTTTTCCGGTCACCTCATTAATCGAGGCCCCGGCTTCTTTCTTGGCCCCTCCCTGCTCCTCTCGGCTAATGGGAGGGGTTCACTCCCCCTCCTATCCCAGCCAAGAGTGGGCTTTAACCCTGTTGGGGGAGGTTTCCACTTTACCTCTTTTTCAAGAAGAAAGAGCCTCCATCTTGCCAGCAAACCTCCTTGCATGCTTCTGCAGCTGCTGCACCTCTTCAGGGACCCGGCACCTGTCTGCCTGTTTTTCTTTGTCCGGGCTCCCTATCAGCCCCCATATCCTCCTCCAGAGAGGACTCTCATTCCCAGCCCCCGCTTCTGGTCGCCATGTATCTTACATACGCCCGTTGCGATAAAAAGTTGCCATGCGGTCAGCCTTCCCTGTTTGTGCGCAGTACCTTGCTCCCAGGCCCTTCATGTCTCCCTGACTGGGCCTCTTCCCTGTCCCAAGCCATAGGGAACCTTGTCTGACTCTCCCAATCCATGGTGGAGTTGCTGGACCGCTTGCCTGCCAAAATTGCAGCCGCCTCTGCCCCTCCCAGGGACTCCTCTGCGGACGGGGCACGCTCACATTCAGGTAACTAGGTCCCGTAAACTACCTTGGATTGTCACAACTAAGTCCTGCTCCTCCTCGGCATCCTCCGGTTACCCCAGGACAGGTCTGAGGCTGGTGACGTATTCTTCCCTGCCGCATCTTGCGCCTCCTCGGGGGACTCCTCTGCACCGATTCTGACTCGGAACATAGCATCAGGCATTCTTCCACCATACAGAATCTCTCTGGGTGGTCAAAGACAAATGTCCACTGAGGAACCTCTCCTCTCCAGGGTTGGTACCCCCTTTAGTGGATTTTCAGATGGCACTTCCCTGGCTGCACAGGATATTATCTACACAGGTAAGTCAGCTTGCCGCCTCTCCAGTATGTGGTGCTTTACCCGTCACCGTGTTTAGCATGTCAGTACACCTATGTGGTGTCCCAGGTACATACGCCTTCCCCTTCACAGGGGGTACTCATACCACTGCCAAATGCTGTATCCGGCAGACTTTCCTCGTTCCAAGGTATCTCCTTTTCAGCTGGAGTAATTTCTCTATTCCAGGGCTATATTCAACACACTCTCCTAGTCGGAGAGTGTTCCAGGCCACCGTATTACTTCTCCAGATGCTGTAGCCAGTATACCAGCCTGGGGCTAGCATGCACCACGCAACATCTTATTGGGGGAGCCCTGGTTTACCATATTACTCTTTTATATGGTGAAGTACCTGTATCATCTCCAGCGGCTGTAGCCATTACACCCGTTTGGTTCTAGTGTGCATCACAGGCGAAGTATACCTGCCATGTTCAGTCGCTGTAGCCATGGCACCTGTCTGGCTCTAGTGTGCACCATGCAACCACCTTGCTTCCTTCTTCAGTGGAGTACCTATACCATCTCCAGATGCTGTAGCCTTTACACCTGTCTGGTTTTTAATCTGCATTACACAGCCGTTTTTCTCGCCATTACATATGTCTGGTTCTAGTATGCATCATGCAGTCATTCTACTCCTTTATCAAGCGCAGTACCTATGCCATTTCCAGATGCTGTAGCTATGTCTCCACTCTCATTATCGTGTGTACCATGCAATCAGATTACTCCGATTCAGGCGGAGTATTTATAGTATCTCCAAGTGCTGTTCCCTATTGGTACAATCTGTGGCCCATACGGCTCCTGCATTACTGGGTGTATTTTCCTGGCTCTGTGTGCTAGGCAATCCTGGAGTCCCTCTTCATGCTGATGGTACCATCCGCAGACTCTGTATTCATAACCCTTTTCTATTTCTAGTATGCATCTGGCATCTCATTACCATCGTGCTCGGCAGTGTACTTGTACTATCTCAAGGCGCTGTATCAGACAGGCCATCATGGTTGGAGTATGTACCTGGCAACCGTAGGTTCTCGCCCCTTTTTGGACGGAGTAGAGTTGCAATTCTTAGATCCAGTGTATGGCTGGCTTCTTCAGATCTGACACTCGATGCAGTACCTCCAAGTATTCTCATTGCCCCTGTACTAGGCATGATTTTTACTTTAATGCTTGTCGCGCACCAGACAACCACACGTGCGCAGGTTGTTGGCTGTCATGCTAGATTTTCAACCCCATAAAGTACTACTGTATTCCGCACAGTCGCATTACCCCACTTCATGATGGAGTACTCGCGTTGTTTTTACTGCTTTTCTGCTTTGTTTTCACAGAGTTACATGGTCCAGTCCTGACAGAGTTCCGGGATCTCCACTGAATGCTCTATCCTGCAGGGATACAAAGCATTGTGAGCACCAGCCACTACTGCAGTTTTCTGGTCATCGCTGGAGGTCCTTGCTGATATGGCTGTGACGGGACTAGTGAGCACCTCACACCAACTTGGTGGGTGGGATTTTCCTCTGCTCGCCCTGGTATTGAATATGGTCCTGTAGTTCTTCCATGGTCCAGGCGTTCTTGTACACCCTTAGATTTGCGGTTTAGTGGTGCTACATGACAGTAGTGCCGTCCCCTTGGGCCTTGCCATTTTTGGCAACTGTCAGTTTCTTCCCCCTTCCTTGGGGGTTTCATTGTGCTCTACTGGTAGCTGGTTTCTACATGTCAGTGTAGTCTCTCCTGGCTTCCCCTGGCAAATTCTGCATCCTCTGTGGCCAGTGTCTGGCCTTTTTTACAAAATCCAGGTTGCTGTACTTTCCCATTCCGGAGCAGTGTTATACAGTTTGCTAGCCACTACGCTTGGGATGGTTGGTTAACCATGGCCGATGTGTTTTTTTTTTTTTTTTCCCTTGATAATCTGGCTATTATTGTCCTCATGTGGTCCAGTTCTGTGGACCCTATTTGAGCCTCTGTCTGGGTAATCTTGCTTGGAGTCCCTGCCCCAATGATTCTTTGACCATCTAGCTGGCCGGTTCCCTCTGGGGAATCTACTCGTGGCATCTCTGACCGCACATGCTCTGTATGACAGCTGCTTCTTTGGGCCCGGTTTGGTTCTTTTCAATCCTGGGTCCCCATAGGCTCTTCCCGTCTCCCCAGGTCAAGTACCTGGTATCTGGGAGTTTAATGCTACGGTTTGCAATTTGGATCGTATTGGTCACTCTCTGGATTAAGTTTCCCTAGTTTTGAGAACTGTTTCTCCTTAGGCTGTTTAGAGTCCTCTCCCTTCTACTCCAATATATCTGACGTGTGTCCCTGCTACTGTTTCCCTTTTCCCTGAGCCTTCATGTGGCCAGGGATATCTCTGCTCTTACATTTCACAGCAATATTTTGTTAGTTTTTCGGAGGCTCGATCCTAGCCTCCATTTATTTTTATTTTTTTATGGGACGCAGGTATTTACGTTTCCTTCTCCTGGCCATTACCTAGGACCCCTTCCTCCACCAGGGGTTGGCTGCTTTCTCTAGCAGGATGGGGTTTCCACCTTCTCATAGGGTGTTTCTCTGCCCACATGCCTTGCTGTGGAAGGAGGCTCGCTCCCTTCCCATGGTTCCTCTCTACCCTGGCCTTTACAGGAGGTTGGCCACAGACAGGCCATGTTTTTGGTCTGCCACAAGTTAGTTTTTTCCTTGCTGGGTCCTCTTTCTGGTCGGGTTCCTTTGCTTCTAGGCCTTATAGAAGCGCCTTCCTTTTGCCGAGGGGCGGTCCGCAGGGTCTTTTAGCTGGTTTCCAGGAAGTTTTTTTCTCCTTGGTTAAAGACTGGTCCGTCATTTTTTCTCCTGCCAGGTACCCTCATAATCTAGTCTAATTTTCTTGTGGGGTGTGTCCTCTTATGGATTCTCCTCCTCCTGGAGCATTCTTCCATATGGCGAGCACAAGTTTGTTACCAACAGACGTTGCTGTGCTACTCTCCTGTTTCTTCAGGAGGAACCCTGGTTCTTCCGGACCCTTCCTTGGGCTCTTTAGTGCGCACTTGTTCATCTCTTGGCTCTTGTGCAGGGCATCTGCCTTGCTCCCTATCCCACCACGGGAGGAATCGGGTGTTTCCTGTCACCCGGCTGCTGTTCTCGTTTCCTTTCCCGGTCCAGGACATGTTGGTTCTTCGCTTTAGTTTCTCTCTCCTACTGCTATTGGTACAAACTGATTAGTCTAGTGCAGGGATCAGCAACCTTCGGCACTCCAGCTGTTGTGAAACTACAACTCCCAGCATGCTGCTTTCACTTCTATGAGAGTTCAGAGAACAGCCAAGCAAGTGTGCATGATGGGAGATGTAGTTTCACAACACCTGGAGTGCCGAAGGTTGCTGATCCCTGGTCTAGTGGCTGTGGAGAGGGTATAGCCCACCTGGGCGGAGCCAGACTTTTTAATATTTAGTGTCGCCTCCTAGTGGTAGCTTGGCATATACCCATGGTGCTGTGTCCCCCAATGAATTGAACAAGAAAGGGATTTTACGGTAAGTACAAAAATCCAATTTTTGCAGAGCACTATAGTGCAGTAGACTATGCTATAGTTCCCCTCACACCCCAAAAAATGTACAGAAAGCAGTTCAGATGGACTCCATTGTAATCCTTTGTAATGTATCCCCATGGCAGAAAGCATAGCAAAGTGCTTAAAGGGGTATTCCGGTTCTTTCAAGTTATAAACCTATCCACGGGCCCCCCTCCGTGGTGGAGGTCCCAGTGATAGGGCCCCCAATGATCTAATAGTTATCACAGGGCTTGACAAATTTCCTTGGAATCTAGGAGCCAGCTAAAAAAGTTAGGAGCCCCCCTCCCCGGGGATTCAAATCATTGGTGGGCAGTGCGCCGTCCCCCTCATCCCCGGTATTAAAATCCTTGGAGGGCAGTGCGCCCTCCCTCCCCGGTATTAAAATCATTGGTGGGGAGTGCGCACTCCCCTGTATTAAAATCATTGGTGGGCAGTGCACCCTCCTCTGTATTAAAATCATTGGGTTACTCCGTGTGCATTCCGTTTCCGTATGTTCGTACCTCCGTTCCGCGAAAAAATAGAACATGTCCTATTATTGTCCGCATCACGGACTAGGATAGTACTGTTCTATTAGAGGCTAGCTGTTCCGTTCCGCAAAATATGGAATGCACACGGACATCATCCGTATTTTTTTGTGGACCCATGAGTCCTTAATGAAGAGCTCAGATTAGGAACTGCATGGAGCTTTAAAGGGACTTATCGCCTGCCGTTTAACTAATCAAAAGCGGCTACTGGACCATATACTGTACTCATATGTTCTGAGTATAAATGGTCATGGAGGCAGCCATATTGCTTAAGCCACATGGATCCAGCAAACTGTTGCCTGAAGATGGCTTATTGAATTCTGTGGAAGAGTGTTCTAGGGGTGACCTGTGTAGAAATCACTGTGCAAGGGAGGACAGCTGTGACCACTACCTAGTGTCGCTAGTGGAATTTGTTTTATATTTAAAATATACTGATATGAAAATATTCTTCAGTAAAGTGTTTAGTAGGGATGAGCGGATTTCATATTTTGAAGTTCGTGTGCTGGTTCGTCTTGTGGTATTTACTGAATTGCGTTATGGATTCCGTTACCACGGACCATAACGCAATTCCATGACGGAATGCATAACTGAATGCCTTTAGAGGCATTCCGTCATAATAGAAGTCTATGGCCTGCATAACGGATCCGTCTGGTTTATGTAAACCGGACGGATCCGTTATGCAGGCCATAGACTTCTATTATGATGGACTGAATAACGGAATGCCTCTAAAGGCATTCAGTTATGCATTCCGTCTAGGGCTGCAGTAAACGATTATTTCTTGCCCATATTCATTGGGGCACACAGGAACCGTGGGTATAGCCATGTCCTCTAGGAGGCGTTGACACTAGGCAAAAGCTGTTAGCTCCTCCCCTGGCAGCTCTACCCCCTCCATCCTGGAGAGAGAGCTTCAGTTTTAGCTTAGTGTCAATAGGAGGCAAGACCTCCCTGCCTTATGGAGGGTGGCTTACTTAGCCAATTCTTTCTTTTAAATTTTTCCTTTTTCCCTTTTAGGTTTGGGAAACAGTCGCCTAGCCTCTCTGTTATCCCGGGGAGCGAGGCCAGTGTCGGAGTCCCTCACTGCTCGACCTCCCCACAGAAGCAAAAGGAGGATAAATGGCAGCCTCGCTCCCCTGCTTCCCGCCAGCCAAGGGGTCACCTAGGTCCGCCAAGAAGACCCTCCCGCCATACTAGACTCCTGCCACTCCGGTGCCAGCAGCTGAGGAGGTGACCCTGCTGGAAGAGGTGACCTTGAGGGTCCACTTAGGGAGGGTGAAGAGAAGAGGATGAAGATGAGGTGCGTACACGGGACTAGGTAAGTATGGTTAGCTCTTTCCCCCCTCCCTCTTCCCCTTGGCGGCATCGCTTCTTAGGGTCTATAGGGTTAATAGCACTGGGCTCCACTTATAAAAGCCCCGGACCCTAAGAGACAGGCTCCCTCACTCCCCCCTCGGTGCCAATGGAACTTGGGCACATAGGAGGTTAATTACTTGTCCCCCGGTGTCTGCCCAGTAACCCTGAGGACAGGCTCCCTCTTCCCTCTTGGTGCTGATGGACTTAAGCACATAGGGGGTTAATTCCTTGTCCCCCGCCTGGGTGGCTGATAAATCCCGCTCCCCGATATCCGACTTTTCAGGCGCACTTTCTACATAACATCCGCCCGTTTCGGTAGCGGGCGCCATGCGCCGCTCCAAAAAGGGTTAGTGCATGCGCTGCGAGGCTCTTACTTAGGGTTAGCTCCATTGAGCTTACAGGTGTCCCGAAGGAGGGGCGGTCCCTTCCAGCCCTGCTTTTTCTCCCGGCCCGCGGGGCGGTCTCCTGGAGCTGGTGTGCTTTCCGGTCGGCCGCACATCAAACTTTAGGCCCGGTTCATGGCATCCTAGGCCGCAATTTCCTCCTCGGATATGGGGGGGGGGGGCAGCAGCGCACTGGCGAGAATTCTCCTGCCTAGCGGTCCCCCGCCCTCAGGAGCCACTGGCACCGCCCCTGGTCTGTTTACCCTTTCCTGGCCGGCCACTTCTGTTAGGCCGGTATTGGAAGGGGACACCCCATCTAGATGCAGTGCACTTGCTATATGCAGGATTAACCTCCTTCCTGCCTCTTATCTAGCCTTATTACCGCTGGTAGATCGGTAGTAATGCCGTTGCACCATGTCAGGGTCTCTGTGTTCAAAGACTCCTTCAGCTTTAAAAAAAAAGTCACATTAACCTTGCGTGCCAGACTGGGTCCGTGCTCTATTCCGGACACAGGAGGAGCGGCTGGTGGGTTGATGACTCTCCACCAGTGCAGTACAGTAAAGGACCTTGAAGGTTCCCAATCTGCCCTCCGGGGCAGTTCGGTCGATAATCCTCCGCCTTCGCAATCCAACAGAGGACCTCTAACCGTTCCCAATCCACCCTCCTGGGTCGTTTGTTTCATAATTCTCCATCTGTGTATTCCAATGGAGTACCTCTGAATGTCGCAATCCACCCTCCGGGGTCGCTTGTTTGATTATTCTCCACCTGCGCAATCCAATGGAGCACCTCCTGAACTTCCCAATCCTCCCTCCGGGGTCGTTTGGTTGATAATGTATCACCTGCGCAATCCGATGGATGGGCCTCTAGAAGTTCCCATCCCACCCTCCGGGTAGTTTGGTTGATAAGTCCCCGCCTGCGCAGTCCACAACTGCCAGAGGCGAGGTTCTGAGGGGTAAACCTACGCGCAAGCGGGCCACAGCAAGTCGTCTTTTCTCCTTGAATATCTCTCACCCCCACCCTTCCTCCCTGGGTCACATGCCCCAACACACCCTCCCTCCAGGAGAGGGTCAGTCCAAGATGGGGGGGGGGAATCACTGATTCAGACCCTGACATCAGTCAGGAGCAATCTCCCAGGATTGCGTCTACGGTGGCCAGCAGTACTTCTCGTATGCATTACCCCCTTCCATAGGCAGAGTTATTGCACTTCTACGGGATACAGTACTTGCCTTATACATTCCCCTGCTATTGGTGGACTAAGTACAATAACACGGGTTCAGTGCCGGACGTATTTTTCCCCCTTATGTAGGTGGCAAAATGGCAACTCCGCTGAGTTCAGTACCTGCTGTATGCATTACCTTCCATAGGTGGCGTGATGACATTATCAGTGCTTACAAGGTGTGCTGTATGCATTACCCCTTAGGTGCAATAATTGCACTCTCACTGGGTATAGGACTCGCCATATGCTCTAGTTCCCACCGTGGGCATTAATCCCCCTTCATAGAGCATTCCACCTTCTTAGGTGGAGTAATTGCACTACCATTGGATGCAGTCCCGACTGTTGCACTATACCTTTACATAGGCGGAGTGTTGCACATCACCGTGCTTCCTGTTGCATTACTCTCTTCCACCAGTGATCTACTAGCGGGGGAATAATAAATCATCTTATGATGCCTTAGCTTATTCCAAGTGGGACGTACCATCAGTTAGTACCCGCAGGTGCCCGGTACTCTTCATCTAGTAGTATATGGATGCTGCAAGTGGATACGGTGGCTATTCCACATTGTATCCTTCTTTCTTTGGTGTTGGTTTTGGGCATGATTATATCTTCCTCTGCCTTCTCAGGGGGTTGCCTAGCATCACTTATGTGTCCTAGAGACCCCCATCTCCATGGGCCTCCTCTGTTCCAGTCGGTCATGATATTGTTTGCAGCAATGCGTACTGCGTGCACCATTGCACATAATATGGTGAGTACGTTCCAGCGAGTAAAGTGTGTTTTCACTGACTATATTCTCTATCCTCCACTCCTCCTTCTCTGGGAAGGGGGTTCTGCTGGCACTCTGGTTTAGCTACTACAGCGTGTTCTCCTCCACATGTGCAGCTTACGCTAATGCTCGAATTCGTGGGTGCTGCAGTCGGGCGTCCCCCTCAGGTAGGGGTCTTACCCTGGCGCTAGCTTTGGCAGTTGCTCCTTTTCAGCGCCCCTTCCAGGTAGTTTTTTACGGTACCTCTGCTTTCTGGAGCAGTATGGTGCATGGCTTTTATGGGATAGTCAGGCCTCCCCCCTCAGTTTTGCACTGACGGGTGAGCGCTAGCTACTACTGGGCGAGTGGTATTTGCGTTACCACTCCGTACTAGGGTTCTTACTGCACAGCTCCTTCATCAGGTGGTGGACTCTTCTAGCTCTGCATTCGGTGGCTTATACGGGTGACCCCTCCTCTGCTGAGGTACAGGGCTAGCAATACAGTGGACTTCCCTTGCCTGGCTTCCTCCTCAGGCGGAGTTTAAACCTAGCCTATTCCTCTCCTTCTGTCTTTTCCTCCTCTGGCTCATGATTCATAGCCACCCCGCAAGCCTTGGTAGCTTCTGCGTTACTTCCTTCCCTCATCCGCATGCACAAGGCATTCGTTCGGTGGTCGTCCATTTCCAGACATGCTCCGGTCCCGACCGGTGGACTGTGGCGCCCTCCACATCCCTCCTTCTACAGGGAATCCCTACCACTATACGAAAGCTGCCCTCCTTCTCTCCGGAGTAGGAGATCCGGAAGCATGCGACGTGCACGCCCTGTTTTTCCCCTTGGCAGGAGTTCTCACTACTTACATGTTCCCCACCTTCCCACTCCTACCGGGGTTCTACGACAGATCTAGTGGAGGGCATTCAGACGATCCTAGTCTCTCCGGATTGGCCCCGTCGTGCGTGGTACGCCGACCTCGTTCTCCTTCTAGGAGACATCCCTTAGCCACTCAGAGACTACCTTTTTTTTCTCTGGGTCCGGTCTTCCTTCAGCATCTAAGGTCTCTTCGTTTGACCGCGTGGCTATTTAAACCGCCATTCTGATGTGGAGAGGGTTTTCGCCGGACGTCATCTGCACTATGATTCAGGCCAGGAAGCCTGCATCGCCCAGGATCCCTTATAGGACCTGGAGGTCCTTCCTGGGCTTCTGTGATGGCCAGGGCATTCCCCCATTCCGTGTTTTTTTTTTTTTTTTTTTCTCTATCTCTATCTCGGACCTTGAATTCTCAGCGCTCCACACTTCTCCCTTGAGCCCTTGCAGGAGATCTCACCGACTCCTGTCCTGGAAGGTGGAATTTTCTTGTAACTATCACATCCATCTGATGGGTGTCCGAGTTGGCGGCGCTCTCTTGCAGAGAACCCTTTCGGGTTTTTCACAAGGATAAGGCGGTTCTCTGGCCCATTCCTTCTTCTCCCGAAGGTGGTCTCTGACTTCCATCTCAACAAGACATTGACCTTCCCTCACTGTCCCTCTCCTTCACACCCTAAAGGAAAGGTGTTACGCCATTTGGATGTTGTCAGGGCTCTGAAGATTATAGAAGCCTCCAGTTCCTTCCGGCGTACGGTCTCCCCTTTTTTGTCA
Organism: Bufo bufo; assembly: GCF_905171765.1. Lineage (NCBI taxonomy): Eukaryota > Metazoa > Chordata > Amphibia > Anura > Bufonidae > Bufo > Bufo bufo. The sequence goes on along the minus strand of NC_053397.1, from coordinate 146,542,785 downwards.
TTCTGGGAGGTGCTCGCAAGGGATTGGTGGCCTCCATGGTGGCAATCGCACATTGGATTTGGGCTGCAATTGCGGAGGCACACAGTTTTCAGGGCAGGTCCCGTCCTTAGGTGTCAGGGCTCATGCCACCAGACCGGTGGGCGCATCTTGACCTCGGAGGAATAGCGCTTCGGCTGCACAGTTGTGCGAGGCGGCTACTTGGTCCTCCTAACGCACATTCACAAATTCTACCAGATGCATACTTGCGCATCGGCGGACGCTGTCTTGGGCTGCGTGGTCTTGCAGGCGACAGTTCTTAGATGCCTGCAGGGACGCTTGCTTCCATGGGTCTGTGGTCCCCCCCGTGGACTGCTTTTGGACATCCCACGGTTCCTGTGTCCCCCAATGAATATGGGCGAAAAAAGGAGATTTTTGTATAACTTACCAGTAAAATCTCTTTCTCGCTCTTCATTGGGGGACACAGCACCCACCCAGTATTGTTGTTCGACCACAGTTGCGGCAGTGGCTGGTTAGAACCCCGTTGTTGGTTCCTTGGCATTGTTGGTGTTCCACGTTTTTTCATTGGTTTACTTGCCTCTCTTACTGCTGTACACAAACTGAAGCTCTCTCTCCAGGATGGAGGGGGTATAGCTGCCAGGGGAGGAGCTAACAGCTTTTGCCTAGTGTCAACGCCTCCTAGAGGACATAGCTATACCCACGGTTCCTGTGTCCCCCAATGAAGAGCGAGAAAGAGATTTTACTGGTAAGTTATACAAAAATCTCCTTTTTAAAAATCGAGTATTCTATCGATTTTTATTTTTTACGATTAATTGAGTAATAAAAAATGAATTAATAGACTGTTTTCCTTTATAAAAAAATCCTAAGACCCCCCTGCCATCAGTTCCCCCCCAGTGCCATCAGCTTCGCTCCGTTCCCCTAGTGCCTTCAGCTCCGTTCCCCTAGTGCCTTCAGCTCCGTTCCCCTAGTGCCTTCAGCTCCGTTCCCCTAGTGCCTTCAGCTCCGTTCCCCTAGTGCCTTCAGCTCCGTTCCCCTAGTGCCTTCAGCTCCGTTCCCCTAGTGCCTTCAGCTCCGTTCCCCTAGTGCCTTCAGCTCCGTTCCCCTAGTGCCTTCAGCTCCGTTCCCCTAGTGCCTTCAGCTCCGTTCCCCTAGTGCCTTCAGCTCCGTTCCCCCAGTGCCTTCAGCTCCGTTCCCCCAGTGCCTTCAGCTCCGTTCCCCCAGTGCCTTCAGCTCCGTTCCCCCAGTGCCTTCAGCTCCGTTCCCCCAGTGCCTTCAGCTCCGTTCCCCCAGTGCCTTCAGCTCCGTTCCCCCAGTGCCTTCAGCTCCGTTCCCCCAGTGCCTTCAGCTCCGTTCCCCCAGTGCCTTCAGCTCCGTTCCCCCAGTGCCTTCAGCTCCGTTCCCCCAGTGCCTTCAGCTCCGTTCCCCCAGTGCCTTCAGCTCCGTTCCCCCAGTGCCTTCAGCTCCGTTCCCCCAGTGCCGCGCGGAACCATGGACGTGCCGTGGAGTGTCTGGAGGCCTCCTGCTGGAAAGGTGAGTATTGCGAGCCAGCGGGAGACCATGGAGCGGGAGTAATAGCATGCTAATTCAGTAAATACCACAACACGAACCAGCACACGAACTTTTAAATATGAAAGTCGCTCTTCTCAAGTCTTTAGCATAAAAGCTGGATGTCATATGTTCTTTCAGGGTGGCAGTTCAGTAGCTATGGACGTACCTGGGACTTCCTTGCTACTGATGTGTGGATCGAGACTCTAGCCACACTAAATTGTGAGTTAGAGCCCTCTTAAATCAGGTTGGGAATGAAAGCTGAAGTATTATGCAGCTTTCAGTGAGACCGATTTCTAAGTACTATAACTAATGATTTATTGCAGCTAAACCTTGGGCTGATTGCCAGCTTTAAAATAAGACCTGGCATGAATCTCCAGCTGTTACACAGCCTTGTATTTGCCAACATAAAGCAGCCCTACCCTCTTCAGCCAGCTGAGATTTCAAGGAGCTATTCAACTGTACCTGTCCCCAGGGGAAGGATGACATGAACAGGGCATGTTATCAATCCCTGTCACTCATCAATAAATTATCTCTTTCTCGGGTGTTTTTGAGGACATATCCCCACTGACCATGGGGTATAGCTTAGAGATATTACTAGGAGGGACACTATGCAAAAAAAGAAGCTCCTCCTCCTCGGGCTATACCCCCAGGCACCTCCAGGAGAACTTCAGTCTTTGCTTAGTGTCCGTTCAAGGAGGTTGACATTTATTCTTCTCCTGTTTGTTATTTTTTTCTGGTTTCAGATGGGGACGCAGGTCAGCATTGCGCTTTCCTGGCCCCTGTGGAGGGTCTGCCACGGTCTTCTGAAGGTTCCTGGCTACCTCCCATTCCCCCACAGAAGAAAAGTGGATCCAGGCTCGACATGTTAGCTCTGGCATCCCACCAGCTGCTGGGACACCTGCTGCCTACCCTCCACCAGAGCACTGCTCTCCTTGATTGGAGTCAGACATCTGAAGAGGTGAATCCCTGCTGGTCTGGACATCGAGGGAGCATGCTGTGCAGATAACTATTGCCTGCTTCAATCTCCCTCCTTCCCCCCTCCCCCCACCCCTTCATGTCGTCTGTCTGGCGCTCTGTAACCTGAGGTGAGCTAGAGAAGGACCGGCTGGGGGCATTTTTTCCCGTTGGGAGGGGGCCCTTCTGGGGAGGGCTGGTGATTCCACTGACTCTGGGAACAGGTTGCGTCTCCCTACCTGCCTGCAGCTCAGACTATGGCCGCATCGGCGGCAATCTTGGCACTGAAGGAGTGTATTTTATTTTATCTTATGGCCGTTGCGCTTTCTGCAGCTCCCGCCGGCGTGCTCCTCCCGATATTAACCCCCGTTGCGCCGTATCTGGCGAAGGGGTGTATTTTGAAATGCGCGCGCTTATTTCGCGCCGCAATGACGCGTCCAAGGGGGCGGAGCCTCGGCGTCCAGCTCTGTCTCTCCCTACGCCGGAGACTCTGCTGGATTGCGGCCGTGCAGCTCCTCAGTTCTCGGTGACCGGAGACTTCTGCTGTTGCCTGGGTGGTAGGAATTGCAGCAACCTGGTAGGAAATCTTTTTTTGAATACCATCATGCCTAAGCCTTCCAAGGCTTCCTCTCAGGCTCCACTGGAGTCATATAAAATATGCCTTAGGCCTTTTTCTGTCACTGGTTCCTGTGACTCATGCCCTGCTCCTGGACAGGATCAGCCTCCTTCTCTTGCTCAGCCCGGTCCTCCCTCTGCCCCTGCGGATCCAGCGGTACCCGCCTGGGCCTCCGCCATGTCTAATGCGGCAGCTGATCTGGCCTTAGGCCTCTTTCACACTTGCGTTGTCCGGATCCGGCGTGTACTCCACTTGCCGGAATTACACTCCGGATCCGGAAAAACGCAAGTGTACTGAAAGCATTTGAAGACGGAACCGTCTTCCAAATGCTTTCAGTGTTACTATGGCACCCAGGACGCTATTAAAGTCCTGGTTGCCATAGTAGGAGCGGGGAGCGGGGGAGCGGTATACTTACAGTCCGTGCGGCTCCCGGGGCGCTCCAGAATGACGTCAGAGCGCCCCATGCGCATGGATGACGTGATCCATGCGATCACGTGATCCATGCGCTTGGGGCGCTCTGACGTCACTCTGGAGCGCCCGGGGAGCCGCACGGACGGTAAGTACACTGCTCCCCCGCTCCCCGCTACACTTACCATGGCTGTCAGGAGTTTAGCGTCCCGGCAGCCATGGTAACCACTCTGAAAAAGCTAAATGTCGGCTCCGGCAATGCGCCGAAACGACGTTTAGCTTAAGGCCGGATCCGGATCAATGCCTTCCAATGGGCATTAATTCCGGATCCGGCCTTGCGGCAAGTGTTCCGGATTTTTGGCCGGAGCAAAAAGCGCAGCATGCTGCGGTATTTTCTCCGGCCAACAAACGTTCCGTACCGGAACTGAAGACATCCTGATGCATCCTGAACGGATTACTCTCCATTCAGAATGCATTAGGATAATCCTGATCAGGATTCTTCCGGCATAGAGCCCCGACGACGGAACTCTATGCCGGAAGACAATAACGCAGGTGTGAAAGAGCCCTTAGTTGCCAAGACAGCCATGTCCTTCATGGAGCGCATGGCGGCTACTACTCCAGTGGCATCCACCACTCCATCCCCTCTCAGTGACTCTCACAGAGGGCGTCTGACTTCTAAAAGGCAGCGTGAGCGGCAGCATTCCTCCTCGGATGACTCCGCTTCTCCCCCTCGCCTTGAGGCATGCCCGGTTGACTCTCCCCCTCGCAGGGAGCGCAAATCCGATGGGGAATTGTCCGGATCGGACGAAGTCACGGAGCGGGAACCCCTGCCTAAGCTTTCCACCATGGTAACTGAGTTGGTGGCAGCTGTCCGTGACACTTTTAATATACAAGGGGATTCTCCTCCCTCCACTAGTCGGGAGTTCTCCCTTTTTCCACCCAAGAAACAGGAGTCCGCCGTGTTCCCTATTCATGAGGAATTCACTGCGGTCCTATCAAAAGCTTGGGATCGACCTAATCAAAAATTTTCGGCCACCAAGCGTATGGATACGCTTTATCCTTTTCCAGCTGACACAGTGGAAAAGTGGACTTCTTCCCCTAAGGTAGATCCTCCGGTGGCCAGGTTAGCCAAGAACACGGCCCTTCCCGTCCTAGACGGTTCCTCTCTGCAGGATGCGGTGGACAGACGTTTGGATTCACTTTCCAAGTCCATCTTCTCGCTGGCGGGCGCTTCCCTGCGACCGGCCTTTGCGTCGGCTTGGGTCGCCAGAGCCCTTACAACGTGGTTGCAGCGCCACCACCAGGATCTGTCAGAGCAGGACGCCTCTGCAGATACTCTGGATTTTATCATCCAGATGTCTCAAGCGTCTAAATATCTCAGTGAGGCTTCAATGGACATCGGCTCCCTCTTTGCCCGTATTTCGGCCCTCTCTGTCATTCAGCGCAGGGAGGTCTGGCTGAAGGTGTGGGATGCTGATGCCTCATCCAAGCGTTCCCTCGCTAACCTTCCCTTTGAAGGGTCCAGGCTCTTTGGGGCTCAACTAGATGAATTCATTTCTGCCGCAACAGGGGGCAAGAGCACTCATCTACCCCAGTCCAGGACCAAGCGTCCCTTTCGGTCTCGGCCTTCAGGTTTTCGGGGCCAGTCCTTTCGTCGCTTCTCCACTGCCAGGACGCCGTCGTCCTCATCAGCAGGGGGATCCCAGGACTCCCGCAAGAAGCCTTTCTTCAAGCCCCAGCCCTCTTGGTGGCCTCGGGCGCAGTCAGCCCGTCCTCCTGCTCCCAAGCAACCCTCCGCATGAAGGAGTGCCCCCATCCCTCGTGGTGGGGGGCCGTCTGCTCTCCTTTCAACAGGTCTGGAGGGCTCATGTTCAGGACGCCTGGGCTCTGGAAGTGGTGACGTCCGGCTACAAGTTGGAGTTCGCGTCCAGCCCGCCGGAACGTTTTTTCCCTTCTCGCGTTCCGGGGGATCCAGCCAGGGCCTCGGACCTCTTTTTTGCGGTCTCCTCTCTTCTGGACCGTGGTGTCATTTCCACCGTTCCCCCAGAAGAGCAAGGGACAGGTTTTTACTCAAACCTGTTCGTTGTTCCAAAGAAAGAGGGGTCAGTGCGTCCAATCTTGGATCTAAAACTTCTTAACAAGTTTCTACGGGTGCGGAAGTTTCGCATGGAGTCCCTTCGCTCCGTTATTGCTTCTCTGCTTCCAGGAGAATTTCTCGCGTCTGTGGACATTCAAGACGCCTACTTGCACATCCCTATTGCAGAGTCCCACCATCGCTTTCTGCGCTTTGCCATAGGGGGGCGTCATTACCAGTTCGTCGCCCTACCTTTTGGGTTGGCAACCGCCCCTCGAGTTTTTACGAAGATTCTGGCGCCTCTCATGGCGCTTCTTTGCACCAGGGGCATCTCTTTGTTACCATACCTAGACGACATCTTGATAAAAGCTCAGTCTCTTCCACAGGCCGAGGACAGCGTCCGAATCACGGTTCAATCCCTGGAACGGTTCGGATGGCTGATCAATCTCCCCAAGTCCTCTCTGCACCCCTTCCAGAGACTCTCGTTCCTGGGGATGATCTTGGACACCTCGATTTCTCGGGTGTTTGTTCCAGATTCCAAGGCTTCCCAGATTCGTCTGGCAGTGGTGCTCCTTCTACGCTCTCCACGTCCCACGTCCCACCATTCGGGAGTGCATGCGGGTGCTGGGCCTTATGGTCTCCTCTTTCGAGGCGATTCCGTACGCCCAATTTCACACTCGTCCGCTACAACAGATGATCCTAGCCCTCTGGAACAAGAACCCTCGGGGTCTAGACACTCCTGTTCGTCTGTCCCGGCAAGTTCGAGCGTCTCTCCCTTGGTGGCAGTCTCCCCTGAGTCCTTCCTTCCGTTCTCCTGGACGATAGTCACCACCGACGCCAGCCTCATCGGTTGGGGAGGTGTTCTCCGGAACCTCACAGTTCAGGGTGTCTGGTCGACGGAGGAATCCCGTCTCCCGATAAACGTTTTGGAATTGAGGGCGATTTTCCACTCCCTCTCCCATTGGACTCCTCTCCTTGCGACTCGCCCGGTGCGGGTTCAGTCGGACAATGCCACGGCTGTGGCTTATGTCAACCATCAGGGCGGGACTCGCAGTTGGGCAGTAATGCGGGAAGTAGCGAGGATCCTCTTATGGGCGGAGTCTCATGTTCCAGTATTGTCGGCAGTGTACATCCCGGGAGTCGACAATTGGACGGCGGATTTTCTGAGTCGCACCAAGGTGGATCCGGGAAAGTGGTCTCTCCATCCGGAGGTGTTCGAGGACATCTGCCACCGATGGGGCCGTCCGGACGTAGATTTGATGGCTTCCCGGCTCAACCACAAGGTGCCGGTGTATCTTGCCCGCGCTCGAGACCCACAGGCGGGTGGGGTGGACGCGCTGGTATTTCCATGGCAGCGGTTCAGCCTCCTTTACGTCTTCCCTCCGATTCCTCTGTTGCCGAAGGTGCTGCGCAAGATTGAGGCGGAGGGGATACCAACCATTCTCGTCGCTCCGGATTGGCCTCGCCGCGCCTGGTTCTCCAGCGTCGCTCGTATGTTGGCGGATGTTCCGTGGCCTCTGCCCGACAGAGAGGATCTCTTACCTCAGGGGCCGCTCTTCCACCAGAATTCACGGCAGCTGCGTTTAACGGCGTGGCTGTTGAGACTGCCATCCTGAGGAAGAGAGGCTTCTCTGATGCGGTGGTGAGAACCATGATCAGGGCTCGGAAGCCGGCTTCTTCACGAATCTATTATCGCACCTGGAAGGCCTTCCTGGTTTTTTGTGAGAAATCGGGCTACTCGCCCCTACGTTTCTCTGTCCCAGTGGTGCTGTCCTTTCTCCAGTCCGGCCTCGACTTGGGTCTGTCGCTCAGTTCTTTGAAGGGTCAGGTTTCTGCTTTGGCTATCTTTTTTCAGAGGTCCATTGCCTTTTTGAGACCTGTAAAAACCTTCCTGCAGGGGGTGGCGCATTCTGTTCCCCCGTATGTGTCTCTCTTGCCCCCCTGGGATCTCAACTTGGTTCTGCGCGCCCTTCAGGCGGCGCCTTTTGAACCTCTGAGGGAGGTCTCTCTGTTTTTACTCACCTGGAAGGTAGTTTTTCTGGTGGCCATAACCTCCATCAGGCGAGTTTCGGAGCTGGCCGCACTTTCCTGGCCGCACTTTCCTGCAGGATAAGGTGGTGCTCAGACCGGTGCCTTCTTTTTTGCCATAGGTGGTTTCTCCCTTCCACCTTAACGAGGATCTTGTCCTGCCCTCTTTTTGTCCTTCTCCGGCGAACCCCAAGGAATGCGCTCTCCACTCCCTGGACGTCGTCAGGGCCCTGAAGGTGTACCTGGGGGCTACCGCTTCCTTCCTGCGTTCAGACTCTCTCTTTGTGATTCCCGTAAGGGCCTGGCGGCTTCCAAGGTCACCGTGGCGCGGTGGATACGTTCCGCTATTGCTGCAGCATATCGCGCTCGTGGCCATGTTCCGCCGTCGCGGATTACCGCTCACTCCACAAGGGCAGTGGGTGCTTCCTGGGCTAGACGCAATCGCGCATCCGTTTCCCAGTTGTGTAAGGCGGCCACTTGGTCGTCCTTACATACTTTCACAAAGTTTTATCAGTTACACTCTCTGGCCTCGGCTGATGCTGCTCTTGGGCGCAGGGTATTGCAGGCTGTGGTTCCGGTTTGACTACTGGACGTTTATTCCTGGCGGTGTTGGATTTGTTCTTTTTTCCCACTCCATGGACTGCTTTGGGACGTCCCATGGTCTGTGTCCCCCAATGGAATGAATGAGAAAAGGAGATTTTTGTGAAACTCGCCTGTAAAATCTTTTTCTCGTAATTTCCATTGGGGGACACAGCTCCCGCCCCTTTTTTGGTTTACGCCTTATGGTGTGCTGTGTGATGGTTTCCATAGTGTTTTGTTTCCGTTCTCCTTCTCCTACTGCTTTTGCAACGACTGAAGTTCTCCTGGAGGTGCCTGGGGGTATAGCCCGAGGAGGAGGAGCTTCTTTTTTTGCATAGTGTCCCTCCTAGTAATATCTCTAAGCTATACCCCATGGTCTGTGTCCCCCAATGGAAATTACGAGAAAAAGATTTTACAGGTGAGTTTCACAAAAATCTCCTTTTTCCTTCTATTGTCCTGTTATTTCAAGGCGTTTTGTCCTGTTTGGTTGTCTTCTGGTACAAGACACAATAACGATTATCACTAGAAAGAAATATCCAATATATTTCAGACTAATAGAAATAGATTTTCATCAGTCGGAAAATACATTTTCGCTCATTGACTATCACCATAAACAATCATTTTCAATTACCATAGCTTTCATATGCTTTTCTGAAGGGTGTAGAACAGGGGTCTTTTTTTTGTGCCCATATTATGGATCCAGCATCCAGACTGCCTGCAGATCATCAGAACCAGAGGTATAGTGCTCACTTTCTAACCAACTACAGGAGGTTCAGGTTTATTAGGCCTCTTTAACATGAACGATATGGATTGGCTCAAGATGCGTTTAGTGAAACTTGCACCATTTAGCAAGCAAGTTCAGTCAGTTTTGTCTGATTGCGTTCAGTCAGTTTTGTCTGATTGCGTTCAGTCAGTTTTGTCTGATTGCGTTCAGTCAGTTTTGTCTGATTGCGTTCAGTCAGTTTTGTCTGATTGCGTTCAGTCAGTTTTGTCTGATTGCGTTCAGTCAGTTTTGTCTGATTGCGTTCAGTCAGTTTTGTCTGATTGCGTTCAGTCAGTTTTGTCTGATTGCGTTCAGTCAGTTTTGTCTGATTGCGTTCAGTCAGTTTTGTCTGATTGCGTTCAGTCAGTTTTGTCTGATTGCGTTCAGTTTTTTCCGTGCGGATGCAATGCGTTTTGATTCGTTTTTCACTCGTGTGAAAAAAAAAAAACCTGAAGGTTTACAAACATCATCTCCTAGCAACCATCCGTGAAAAACCCATTGCACCCGGACTGCATTCAGATTACATCGAGATGCAATGCGTTTTTTCACTGAAGCCCCATTAACGTTTATGGGGCCAGGGCTGTGTAAAAAAACGCTGAATATAGAACATGCTGCGATTCTTACACAACACAGAACTGATGCGTGAAAAAAAAAAAAAAACGTTCATGTACACAGACCCATTGAAACGAGTGGGTCAGTATTTTACGCAAAATACGGAATGCACGTAGAAATCATCCATATTCTTTGTGGATCTGTTTTGCGGACCGCTAAATACATACAGTCGTGTGCATGAGCCCTTATTGTGAGTCCAAACCAGTAGTGAAGCCTACTCAGAGAGAGATATATAGATATATATATATATATATATATATATATATATATCTCTCTACAGTGGGGGAAATAATTATTTGACCCCTCACTGATTTTGTAAGTTTGTCCAATGACAAAGAAATGAAAAGTCTCAGAACAGTATCATTTCAATGGTAGGTTTATTGTAACAGTGGCAGATAGCACATCAAAAGGAAAATCGAAAAAATAACTTTAAATAAAAGATAGCAACTGATTTGCATT